>NW_019091235.1:0-600000 GCF_002217175.1 Folsomia candida
GTTGTGAGAGAGATACGTTTGAAGTGAATGAGCCTGTGATGTCTCATTCATTCTTTATGATTGTTGGTCGAAATTTCTCATGCCTTTATTGTGCATCATCATTGCGTGCCGGGAACTTCGGTCGGAGGCATGGTGGGAGCCAGTTTCAATATTCCATCACATTTTACATTAAAACCCGTGTTCCCAAATTAAAAAAAAAATCTTTCGAAATCTTTATAACGAGGGATTTAATTTTACAAGTTAACAATTGCAAACTAAGAGTAGTTATGATATCACAAGTTAACCCTGGCGGATGGCGAAGCTGTCCACACGGATCAAGAAATCGTCGACCTTGAGCATGACTCTGAGGGAGGTTCCAAGGAACCTAAACTCGTAAAAACAACCAGGTTTTGAAAAAGTTGTCGAAGTTCCGTTTCTTCTTTGAGAAGCAGTTCAGGCTACTTGGACATTCAAATTGAGTCCCAGAAGTTCTTTCAACTTGTAAAAAGAATGCAGCGAAACTTGGTAAAAAAAGCCCGTGTTTACTCATTTGGTGCGAGCAACCTTTAACGTAAACGGGAAATCGTCATTACTAAGTTAACGATAATAACTTATATATCCTCCGGTGCAAATTTATTACGTAGTAATTAAATTCGTTAATTGTATCGACTATTTTTTGCAGAACTCACACAAAGATGTCTCTTTGGGAAATTGAAATCCCACAGAAAATCATAGGTGAAACGAGTTTTTTTCACTCAATCAAAACAAATATAATAAAACGACCAATACCAATCAAAAATTAACTCAATCTGCAAAGATTTGGTCTTGTTTGATGGACTCCCTTTCATTTTTAAGTTGGCTAGGATCAGGAACTTAGTATCTTGACTTAATCCACGATATAGTTCCTGACCGGTGACCGCAAAAAATAGCAGAACACGGTCAACCCTAAATTGATGAATTGACTATTAACACATAAAAACATATACAACTATTGTATGCATTTTCCGCTGTGCGATTCCAGGTAAAACCAAAATTAAAGATATCCCCTTAACCCGTTCTGGCAACATATACACACAGAATATGGACAAACCAGGTACGGAATATGGAATGAATTACCATTATCCAAAGGATCCCGAAACCGAAATGCAATATGTGTAAACGCGCAGCTGCAAAAGAAGCCAACCGGAGAAAATAAAGCAAACCGCAACTCTGGATTCATGATAGCACGGACTAAGGTGAATATAAAGCATAAATATGCAATATTATTAATGATAATATAAATAATTAATAAAAAAATTAAAAATAAAATCAGGTCCCTATCTGCTGGAGAGGTGCTAGCCAATTGGTTGCCGGCTTTAAGATTGAAGGAACTGAACGTGACGAGCGGAAGAAACGAAGCCATCGAACCTTGAAGACGATTCACCACCGTAAAGACCGTTGATATAGATGAGAGCTTGAGGGATTGAAGAGGAAGGAAAGTTGATGCAAATGATCAAGTCAACTGTAGCGACGCCAGATATTACATTGGTGAAAAAAGTAGGATTTCTGTTATGCACATTTACCTTGCAATTAGTGATCAAAGACGTCATTGAAAAGGCGGTAGACTAAAGAAGTTCTGGATTGTGCTTTCAAAATTGTAAAGTATTTCAGGCGGTCAAATTATTGGAGAAAGCGACTAAAAAAAGTTGTGGGGAAGGTGTTGATAATGCCAGCTGCTACTCGATGGAATTATATTTATTACGTTTGGAACGCTTATGCCAAGTAATTTCAGATCAGTAATTTAAGGACAATAAATCATAATTTTAATTTACGATTAAAATTTTGGAATTTTGCAGCATAAAGTGTACGGTGAGCTTTGCAACCTAATAAGAGAAGCCAGCACTTGTTCAAAGAAGCCAAAAAATTTGCCTCCCACACCTAGCATTGAGCCTCAAGAAAAAATGATCGAAATAAAAAATCTCCTAAAGCCAATTTGTGACGCAACAAATATACTTCAAGGTGATGGGTAACCAGTAGTTTGATTTACTACTCGATAGTCAATGCATTTAACGGTACGAATATGCGCAACATAATTTGCTGGGTTCCTTTGAATAAAATATGCTTAATTTATCCAGTTACCCAATTCAAGTTTTCTAAATTTGTAGAAATTGCTAAAACTCCTACTACACGATTCACTTGTATGAAAGCACAATTACTGGATGGACTGAAAAATCGATTCGAGAAGGCAATAAACAATGACCCCACATTATCCTGAGTGCTTTGTTGGACCTCGTCAAAAATCCGACGTGTTAAAAGTAGGAACACATTTTAATCTTATTTGTAATACGTTTAATGTTGAACAATTTTTAGTCAAACCTGCCGTGTATGGAACCAGAAGCCTTGAAACTCCTTCAATTGACAAGGTCACTGATATGCTCAAGTCATATTGCAAGGAAGATCCTTCGGCTGAAGCAGCATTACACACATTTCCTGAAAACGAAGATAACGACGACGATCCATTTTCCATGCTGCCAAAAATTGTCAATTCGAGTACTACTATCGCTCATGAAGTATTTAGCTCAAATATTTAGCTCTACAAAGAGAACCGTCGAAATCCGATCCACTGGAATTTTGGGCTAAAAACGAAACCAGCTTTAAAGAATTGTCGAATTTGGCCAGTCAATATCTTGCAATTCCGGCATCCACGGGCAGTGTAGAGCGGCTTTTTTCTCTACTGGGATCATTTGGACGTTCAAGGAGATCAAGTCTGAACCCGAAGTCTTTGGAAAATTTAGTGCTTCACCGAGAATATCGTCGTCCGATTTGATGAGAGCGCATCCAGCCATAAGTCTCTCAAACAAAAGGAAAATAAGTCTGGAGCCGGACAACAAGTGCAATAAGCGGAAAACATTGAGTACGCGAGCAATTTGTTTTATTATTTATATGAATTCTATTTTAGTAGGAGGAAGAGTACACAAAGGTGGTAATATTCGATATTGATGCCGTTGGGTATTTTGTTCTATTTCGTTGAACGCAGAGCCCTCAGAAAATGTTCGAGATTATTAAATTGTCCGAAAATTTAAAAATATATTTTACATATGAGTATGATAAAGTAATCATCTAAGATCACCGGAGCTTAACATTGTGGGATAAAGGGGGACTTGTGCAAAATACGATTTTGCGGAATTTCCTCGCCTCAATGAAGATAATGAGAATGAAGAATTTTGAAAATCTATCCAAAATTGGATTTTTGAAGATTAGTGAAGGATTTGGTTCTGCAAGTTATTATACAAATCATCTCTTTGACTGGTGTGCCCTCCTCTTAAATGACAATGAAACCATAATATATTTGATCACATTTGACTATAATCAATTATATTTTGATTTTAATGTCAATGCTAAGAATGGAATTCATCTAAACAATAAAACAAAATGGTACTAATTCGCTCAAAAATTAGTTATTAAGTAGATACCGTATATATTTGTAATACAAATATTAGAGTGGATATTACCGATTTTAGCACATAAATATTTCAAAAAGCCTCTACCTCTAAGAATCTTGGAAATTTTTGACTCAAATGCATTCATCATTACCTTGAAATTTATGTTAAATTTAAAGTTCGAGTTGCAAATTGTGAATACAAAAATAAATGAATAAACCGTCGCAAACGCATGTAGCTAAAGAGTGAAATAAGTGTCAAATATACGTCAAAATGAATATCATATTGCTTTTGCCACAACTTTTGGAACACTCAATTTCACTGTATTTCATCTTTAGATTCAATTTGAGTGAAAATCTCATTTTCCCCCAGACCACACCCCCCAGCGCCAGATGGTGTGGCACAACTCGGGAGCACTAAATTTTACTTATATGTATTTCATCCGTAGCTTCAATTTCTGAAAAAAACTCATTTTTCCCCGACCACACCCTCTGGCGCCAAAGGGGGTTGTCTTATTGGTCCTACAAGTTGATAGGATACTCCTCGGGTCCTATGCGTAATGTCGAAAACCGATGTCGATTATCTCGATCCGTTCTCCTGTTATCCTGTCTTCGCATAAAGTAGCTGAAGCTACTTAATAAATGAACGAATATTTGAATGAATAAATGAACGAATGTTTGAATTAATAAATGAATATTTGAATGAATAAATAAATATTTGAATAAATTAGTGAGTATTTTAGTGAATGAATAAATATGTTAATGAATGAATGAATATTTGAATGAATGTTGCCAATTGTCAATGAATATATATTGAATGAATGTTGTCTGCACTTCATGACAATGAATGAATATTTGAATGAATAATTTTTTGTTGAACACGTCTGCACATACATACATCTCTGAGAACACAATTTATACTACAATGAATAAATTTCCTACCTACATATGCAATAATGACGTTTCTAATATTTACCCTAATATTGCTCAACCTAAATATATTTCTACACCGAGATGACAGCTGCCTGTAAAAGTGACGGAGGTAACATTGACAGGACGTGTGTTACAGCCCAGTTTTTCTCTGAGATCCCTTGCATCTCTTCGGATTACACCAAATTCGATGCCAAGTGCAACAGCATGTCAACCTGCCTTGTACGGGCAATATTGAATTTCCACTTTTGCACTTGTCTTCATAATCCTCCCGGGGGTTTTAATTATACCATTTTGTGAATTGAAACATAAGCGTACAAAATTGGCAAAATGTGTATGTATATCAAATTGGTGTAACGCAAGTTACATCAAAGATGGCAATAAAGAAACACTTTTAAGTAATTGCCATGTAAGTAAAAACTATATGTTGTTTTATCACGAGAAAAATATACAATTTATTTATTTATGGCAAATCGCATTTGTGGGTCTCCGACCTCAAAATAGTTCTGAAAATATAGCGAGTTATATCAAAAATCAGCCGATAAGTTAGGAATCGAATATCCTGAAAAAAGTTTTTTTTAATAATAATATTTCTTCTGTTTTTTTTTGTGGAAAACTGGATCGTAAAAAGCGTATTTTCTTTCGACATTTTTCTCCTCAAGGTTCGGAATTTTCCCTTTACCGACCAATGTCAAAAAGTAGATTTTTCGTGTTTTCATAAAAAACTTGGCAACTGGGCTGAAAATTTTACTTGGTTGCTATCAGGTGTAATCAACATGGCAACATTGAATGAGGGAAATTTTATTTAGAAATTAGTAGTACGAAAGTTGTTTTTAAAGAAATAAAAGCAGACACACATAATCATAGACTATTTAGTATTGCTTAATTTGATTTATTTTATTTTAGTTTAGATTTATCCATTGCCATTAATCCTCAAGAATTCAAACTTTAAAATGAATTTGGTCATTGACCGGGGCAGGTGCACCTGTGCTCAATCCCAACCATTGCGACTGAACAGGTTGTTCCAAAGGCGCGGCAACTCGCGTCGAAAATGCCCGATTCCGGATTGATACAAATCACCGAATTGGCTAAGATTTCCCCACATGGAACTGGTGCTCCACCAGCCTCACCGCAGGCGTCTTCCAAGTCGGGACAGAAATCTAAAGAAATGTTAGAAAATATGTACATACATGCTACAAATACGTAAATAGACAGAACCACGCGTGAAATCTTTTTTTAGAAAAGGAAAATAAATAGGAAATAAAAGCATGTTTATTTTTAAAGTTTAACAAATTCTTGAATTTTGAATTTCTACCTAAATCCAAAACCTAATAAATTGAGGACTTGTACATGCATATTTAAATAAATATCATACTTTTTTTAAAATTTTATCAACGTCGTGAAAGTCTATATATTTACTGCTAGAAATTTGGCGGGTATGTACATACAGTTAAATATGTACGTACGTATTGATTTCTCTGTATTAAAGTTGTTACCGCATGGTATTCAAATTACAAAAATTAAAATTTGATTTAATGTTACGGTACTGGGCTGTACAAGTTTGCTACCGATATGGTAAAACGGTAATATTTACATGTGCCTCTATTATTACTTGGTATTACTTATCAATGCCATTTTGGTAGTGTCATAAATCAAAACTGACGCTTAATAATGGATTTCAGATTTCTAAGAGTGTACTTTTATCAAAAGTACCGCTTTAGCTCCTCCCAAATTGGGGGCTGAAGGATAAATTTGTATTTTACTTCGTGGGCCTTGAGCTGCCGTTACGATGATCAGCGACATGGAAAAAATGACGACAAATCCGATTTTCATTGTGGCGGGATGCGGGAATCAAGTTTTTCCAGAAAATATTAAAACTGAAATTATGTAAATTTCCAAAGTTATATTAATTATGTCTTTATTTTCTTTAATATGTAAGATATATTTATGTATATGGGGACAAAGTCGGGACAAAAGATTAATGCACTTACTTGTTGGATGGATTGAAGATTTGGACTGATTTTCATATGCACATGAACCTCCTTCGTATACCCGGCCCATTGGATCAAATAAGAACTAGCAACTTATATTGTACCTTATTAGTTGTGAAAACAGGGCAAATTCTTCATTTTAGATACGTGCCATTATCTAGGCATTTCTAGCAGCATAATTAGGGGGTGCAAAGAAGCGAAATCCCTTTATGGAAATGTCTTGTCCGTCTGTGTGTATTTATCCACGATAACTTTAGAACGGATTCAAATTTAGATATGCAGTTTTCGCCAACGTGTTTCTAATTTTTGAAGTACGGACTTCGAACATGGGCATTGTAGATCAGAAGGTCACGTCACAGCCGTGATGACGTCAACGGTCAAAGGTATCAATTTTTTTTGTTTCAACCGTCTTAAACGTCGTTTTGAGTGGAGATTTCAAAAATCGACATGGTCACGACCGTGTTACCGGGTCGTTTCGTTTCACCCCTTTGCTACATTTCGTTTGCGACGGTTTATTTATGTTACATACGTGTCATTTTCTAGGCGTTTCTAGTATGTAGCACATGTAAAGTACATCTTTACCCGTGCAGTATTGTTTTTACTTGCACGCGTAAATTTATGCCAAGTAGGGTTTCGTCTGGTTAAAAGCCTAGTGTAAAATTCTAGCTCGATTACAAAAATTGGAAAATGATCGCAATATCGTTTCTTAATAAATCACGATAAATAAATATATACATATTTATTTTTATCGCCAATAAATGTAATTTGCATATTTTATACTGCGAATAACTCAGGTTTATGAATATCCTAGAACTGGAAGAAAATCAACCAGTTTATGGTGCGTATGGTACCCGACGATGTCAGCACTTTAATCGTAACTTACATATGCATAAAAATGTTAATATACTAACTAAGGAACGAAATGCATGCAAAGTTTAAATACAGAATCAATTTTGAAATACAGTATTAAAAATATGCAGACGCTTCAAGGTATGTAGTAGTAAAAGAAATTAGTTTACGATGGGCTACATTTTAAGTCCTGACCAAGCTCATTGTTAAGATAGAAAATATTTACCAGTCACCAGTGTTTGCCATGCAAAGAAATACAGCTGCAAAAAATTGTTTTTCTCAAATGTTACAAATTTTTTTGCAGGATGGCGAGAAATGCGATAACTACTGGTCATTCACTAGGTAAGTACTTACTTAAGTGCCATCGGACGATATGTATACATATTTATAGCGACTAAGAACATTTTAACGTTAAATCGAGCATAAACTTAATAAATTTCATTCATTCGCAATTCGTGTAATCAAAATTGAATAAATTTGTAAACAGATAAATTTGATAAAAATCGTGCACATTTGATTAACATTATTCCAAAATTTAATTGAACTTCATATTTTTTCGAATACTTACATATATATAAAATCTAAATATTTTGTATCTTGAAAACTTGTAATTAAAAGAAACATAATCAGTTTTCTTGCAAAAATGATCATTCTTCTGACTCCAACCATTCCATCGGAGGAGCTTCGTCTTCTCCACGATCAACACGTTCCTGCTGGGTGGCAATTCTTTGCCTGAATTCCGCCTGGTGTACCGGGTTCGGAAATATTTTCAGTAAATCTGTCGAAAGATCTTCTCGAACAAATGTGCAGATCGGACAATCCGGATCGACGCAGTGTTTCCAGTGACCCAAAACCTGAAAGGACGCGGAGCAATAATTGTACGTGCAGTCTCGACGCGCTTCGCAGGAACGCATATGAACCTGAACGGTCTTCATGCGTTCACAGCCACGAGTCGTGCAGGGCTGCATGAATAAATATGTACATTAATAGTTACAAACGGAATGTAACAAAGGGGTGAAACTATTGTTTCAAATTTTCCGTGTGATGTACGTGGGTGTTTTATTATTAATTTTCAAAAGGTATGTTCCGCACTGTTTCTGACCAAACTTTTGATGAAATAACAAACTTCAAATACTTTCAGGATGCTGTGATTTTTTTCAGTTCTGTAGGTTAACATTAACACTAGCAATAACTCATTAAAATTTACCTCTAAAATATGCCAAAATTTACGACTTGATTTCATTATCATCCGAAAACCGTTTTCCCCCGATGTTTTTCTTTAAGTTTCGAAACGAATAATAATCACTAAGGGTCAAGTCTGGACTGCACGGGGTGTGGTTTGTGCAGGTAAAGCGATTTTCGTCTGCACTAACCCTCGCAAAAAGCCAGGTATGAGGTGGCGCGTTGTCGTCTAAAAAAAGGCCAACTCTTTATTTTGACCCCACGTTTCTTTTCAACCGGAGGACGCAGCTCCTTCGGGGTTCCTGCATACACGGCCCCATTTATTGTAGTATTTCCAGCAATAAATTTTATAAGGAGGTGACCTTTGGTATCCTTGAAAATGGTCATCATCAATTTTTTGTCAGATTTTTGCACTTTTCAATTCACGGGCGGTGGCAACCCCTCGTGCTTCCATTGAGGGAATTATTATTTGGTCACCGGGTCATAATAGTAAACCCAAGTACCATATGCAGCTAATAAAATATTGAGCAGGTTCAAGTCTTCATTTAATAGGTTAAAATTGGCATTGCAAAAGTCGACTCGATCCTGTTTGTGAGATACCGAAAGCAATTTTGGTACCCAACGGACGGAAACCATTTTCATACCGAAGTCTTCAGTTAACATGGAACAAATTGCTAGCTTTGAAACACCCATCTCATCTGCTAAATAGGACAGTTTCAATTGCGGATCTCTCATTATTGGTTCCTCTAGTTTCCGGAGCCTTTCTGTGGAAGAAGCGGATTTTGAGCGTCCTGGCGACTTTTTGCCCGAGACCTCGTTTCGCCATCATTTAAAATTATTGACCCAATTGAATTTGTGTTTTGTGTTGGGCAGTTTTCATCGTAAGTTTTAAGCATTCAACCATAAATCTGCGACACGTAGTGCCCATCCAGCATTAAAAATTAAATTACACTACGACATTTAATTTGCAAATCTAGCATTTTTTCCGTCGAGGTAAAGTTTGCCGATTTATTGCTAGTGTTTATGTTAACCCACAGAGCTGAAAAAAATCACAGCCTCCTAAATGTATTTGAAGTTTGTTACTTCATCAAAATTTTTGTCAGAAACAGTGCGGAACATACCTTTTGAAAATTAATAATAAAACACCTACGTACATATTTACATAATTTCACTCTTTTTTTACCTGAGATGTGGATTGATCCCCGTTCTGTCCACATAGCAACGCATGGAGAAAGATGACCAGGTGTTTCTTGATCAAGATTCGCTTCTCTGCACGTTCAGCTTCCGATTCGGTGGGGGCGGAGGGAGGCTGGGCGGGAGACGGGTTCATTTCGGGGGGTTGACACTAAAACCTGAACAGGTTACACTCTTAGAAATCCAGTATTAAGAAGGTACATATGCACATATGTTACTCTACTAAGGTGGTATTGATAAGTAACACCGTGTAGTATCTAAATCACTACCATTAATAGCTCGGTATTAAAGTTTTACCATATCGGTAGTAAATTTTTACGGACCGCTATATTTGGTGGCAACTTTAGTACCGGGAAATACCTAATTTTTAACAGTGCATACTAAAAGAACGTCACTGAAAATTACTTTTGCGGCCGCAATCGTTAAATGGACAGACGGATATTTCCGTAACCTATAAGCCTTGGGTCGGGCGTCGGGCTAAAAAAGTATACATACATTTAAAAAATCAAAAATGCGAATGTTTGTGTTTCAAACCCAGAAAAATGTTAAAGCTTTTTTCAAACTTGTTACTAATAAATTTCGGAGTTTAGATACGCACAAATTCAAAAAAGTCGTAAATATGTAGCATGCACTTTATACAGAATTCGACCAATCCATTCCGTTAAATTGAAAAGTAGTAAATTAGTCAGGTTTTATTTTGAGGACAAATCGTTACCAAAATTAAAAAAAGGTGAATGGTGGATAAAGAGAAGACCAGAGATGTTTCCAGATCTGTTACTTAACAAAATATATATATTTCCTTCACATGAGTAATCTCGCTTGGAATTGTAATTATTCGTAGCGACAGATGACTGAACTTTTTAACGATTTAATATTATTTATCTATATTCACTTTGCTTGTGAATGAGAAGAGAGATAAGGATTCGTATTGATGGATTTAAGAATTATTCATATCGCGGCGTGGTGACGGTAAGTTTCATGCCAGCTTCCTTTGTTGTTGTCTGCTTTATGCAAAATTTGCTGGCTTCGTATACATACCTATGTACAGTTAATAAAAGTATTATTTGGACATTGATGAGCAGGTTTTTCAAATGCTCATATTTTTTCGGTTTCTTGGAAAGTTGGCCTTATTATTTTTTTGACTTGACACACAAGTATGTGGTTATCTAAATCCATAATCCTTTGACCAATATTTATTTTGAGACGGAAAATTTTAAGCATTTTCCAAGTAGAAGTGAAAAACTTACATCAAAGTATTATTTGGACACCGAGATTCTTTTGCAAGTTCGCCACAGTACACTACCTATCACATCACAATTTAAATGAATATTGCAAGGTCATGTATAAATGTTTACTCCAGCAGCCTTTCATGCATTTATTCTCGTTTAGAGATCACCTGCAATCATCATTACTAAAATACTCCGAGCTATAATTTAATGTTGGGAAATTATTATCCCAAACCATCAGAACTGTCTTCCAGAACCCATAATTGCTCAGAACATTATTCCGAAATATAGTACGGACCATTTAACACCCATTTGCGGTCTGAGAATGGATAAGTGGCGTTAGGGTAGTCAACAAATCAGGAACAGGTAAATGCAGGCGAACAAAAACCATAATTGAAAGCTTCATTATTGTACAAGTTATGGCATATTTGACAACTTTTCAATCTAGAATCCTAATGTAGACTTCTTTCAACACGAATCTGTCGATTATTTCGAACTAACATGTCCCCGACCCTGATTTCGAACCCCACCTCATAACTGAAACTCCGGGGTGATGCAAATTTAGCCGGAGGCCTGGCACACTCAACTCCTCCTTTGGTTTTCTGCATACTTTGGGGGCCCATCGGTCTAGGACAGGTTAAGCATACGTGAATATAACTAATTGACCTGCTTCCACTGGCTCAGGTCCCGATTACAACGTTATCTACCCCCATTAAATGGATGCTTCGCTTTCGTGCTAAAAATCAATGTGCTCTTTATTTCTGTTCAGCCTTTAAAGCCTTGATTCTCGATTCGATTTCACATTTTTTGATCTCAAACAATTATTCCACACATGAATTGAAATTTTTGCTCCAATTTTGGTGAAGAAAATTTTCGTAGCGTTTCGAGACATGCATACATTATGACGATATTTGATTACTGGGCTAAACGTTTCCAGGTTTTCTTATAATTCTGATGGTTTCCTTACAATTTGAGACAAAATATTACTGCGTACTACAGTTCTGAATAAGTTTTTCGTTAATTATGGGCTCTGGAAGACAGTTGTGGTGGTTTGGGATAATAATTTCCCAACATTAAATTATAGCTCGGAGTATTTTAGGAATGATGATTCCAGGTGATCTCTAAACGAGAATAAAGGCGTGAGAAGCTTCTGAAGTAAAGATTTATACATGACCTTGCAATATTCATTTAAATTGTAATGTGATAGGTAGTGTACTGCAAAAGAAATCTTGCAAAAGAATCTCGGTGTCCAAATAATACTTTGATGTAAGTTTTTCACTTCTACTTGGAAAATGCTTAAAATTTTCCGTCTCAAAATAAATATTGGTCAATGGCTTATGGATTTAGATAACCACATACTTATGTGTCAAGTCAAAAAAATAATAAGGCCAACTTTCCAAGAAACCGAAAAAATATGAGCATTTGAAAAACCTGCTCATCACTGTCCAAATAATACTTTTATTAACTGTATGTTGCCCAAGTATATTCCATGCAATAAATATGGATTTTAGCCGACTAACGTCCATTGACCCTGCATTTTATATGAATTCGGCTCAAATCAGGCATACTTCTAACAAGGGAACCTTAAGTACTGTCACCTCTCGATTTCCTTCCAAATGGCCTTAATCGACGGATAATTTAGTGAAACTTAAACTTTGTCATAGAACATGCGGTGCAAAATCGCGTTTTTGGAAATTTGGCGAGAAATTTGGCGAGAGCTGCACCAAAACGTGCAATTTTTGCAATGCTTCGCTTATGGCTTTCACTCACCACACGTATCGCACTCAATCCTTTCACATGTGGGTGTGGTCAATGGATGCTGGATTGTTTTCTACACACAATGTGCTCGTCATACCCTAACTTATATTACGGAAACATACTTACATATACACCAGATAAGACATTGTGGTTCCATAAAACTCCTTCAGTAAAAAGTGCAATGCGAAACATCCTTAAAGCGGTTTCCTAGTGTCATCGGTTTTTGTATCAAAGTCGGATGAATAGATTTTGAAACAAGCACGATTATTGCAATGATTTCAAAACAGCAAGCATGCGAAATTAATAGCTCTGTATTAAATTTTATACCACCATTGGACGTATAAACATTACACCATAGTCGCTACCACTTATTATTAAAGCTTAACTATTCTGTGTACATTTACAAATTCAGTACTTCAATTTATATTATCACAATGTATTAATTTTAAATAATAATTAAGTTTTATGATAACTTTAATTAACATCCATTAACTCTTCATCAACTTCCGGTTCATGAAAATGATAATTTTCGAAGAAGTGGACGAAACATAAATACTTTCGACAATGCCCACATTTAATAAACTGAGCATTTTGGCAATTAAATTCACTGCATATTCAAGTGATGATTCAAATAATGCTTCACTAACATTTAAAAAAGGCTCAGGCCTCTCCAAAAGATATCCAGATTTGTACCATGCATACAACCACATATTTCTGAATATATTAGCTGCGAGCTGATTATGAATAAGCGAATGCATTGTAATTATGTTAATTCTTGATGCTAAATCAGTGCCAATTTGATCTAAAATTACATGAGAAAACATCTTACGGACACAAATTTTCCACTGCCTAAAACCATATACATCTAGAGGCTGAATTTTATCAGTGGTATTTTCGGGGATATACATTCGTTCACATTCTTTATCTTGGTCCTCACATAAAAATAACTCATTGTCTGTCTGACCTGTCCACGAATCTAACAAGAGAAGACTTTTAAATTCACTAGATTTATAGAGAATCTCATTTGCCCATAACTTAACGAGTGGTTTCTGTAGTTTTCCAGATTTGCTACAGAAGATGATTACATTTTTGCATTTAGCAGCCACCTCCGATACAGACTTTTGAACTATTTTTCCAAACTTACCATCTTGTTCTTGCAGGCAAATTAATAAGGGGCTAATTAATTTGCCTGACATAGAAACAATTGGTTGAATTGTGTAGGAATGAGTTTGTTTGTTTTTGGACTCTGTGACCGCTGAAGTGGATTTCTCGCCCTTAAATGATAACATCCTATTTGATTTTAGCAAATAGTTAAAACCGCTTTGATCTGTATTTAAAATATTATCATGATGGTAAATTTGCATTTTAACTTGGGCGGACTCTACAAAATTTCTTGCTGATTGAGCTATTACCTCTGCGTTTTGCAAACAAGTTTTTGTGACAAATTTAGTTATCTTTCTGGACACAATATTGTGGGATTTTTTAAATATTAAAATCCACGCATCACTTGCTTTAAATTGAGGTAAATTAAGCTCTTTAGCCATTTGTAGTGCCCATCGTTTTAAATCAAAATCATGAATTATTTCTCGTTTCATTAATAAAATTGAGAATTTTTCAAACAATTCTATGTGTAATTTTTGTAATTTCTCTGCGTTTGTTCCGTTTTGCTGAACATAATCACGAAATCTATAAATGTACTTTCTATACTTAACCCTTTTAAACCTCTTTTGCACGCGACCCCAACCGTGTTTATCGTAGCACTCTAATACTGATTTCATATAATCTAGTGTAAAATTTTCGGTGCTACTTTCTGTAACTAAGGACAGTGTTTCCCATTCTTGAGAATTTTGGCTTGGTTCATCCTCATTATCTTCCTCTTCGACTGTGTCATGGCCATCCGTATCATGAGTCAAAGTCCAGTCAGTTTCCAGTACTGCTGTCCCATTGTCTAATTCAATTATAATTTCAAAAAGGTGATTGGCTAATTCTCTCTCTTCGTCAGTTGGAGGCGACTGATTGTCATCCCCAAAGCGGGTTCGGACCAGTTTAACTAAATGTTCCACAACGTGAGCCGGGTTAATCTGATTAATAAATAAATTACGTCGTTTGGTACTAACTTAATTTGATTCACATTAATAATAATTCATACCATTTCAAGGTGTAGCCGTTGTAGTTTAGAAAGTAAATTAAAATCTCAGGAACTAACCAAAAAGTTTAATAAAAATAAGTTTTGATAGCCCAAATAAACATTTTACACAATAGACTTACATGCCCGTTTTCCTTTAAAAATTTGCGGATAAAATAATTACAGCCTACTTCAAATCACATTTAGCACTGCAATTTATAGATAAATACTCAACAAATACCGATTTGAGGATTACTTCATGTAGTTTAAATTTTTTATTAAGACAAAATACTTTGTTGATTTGCCAATTCTAGCAGAACATGTACTGATTAAAGTATGCGTTTTTCCCAGATTACGCAGCATAGAGCTGCGAGTTGGTGAGACGAGTGCGTGGGCGGACGGAAAGCCATAAGCGAAGCATTGCAAAAATTGCACGTTTTGGTGCAGCTCTCGCCAAATTTCTCGCGAAAACGCGATTTTGCACAGCATGTTCTATGACAAAGTTTAAGTTTCATTAAATTATCTGTCGATTAAGGCTATTCCGAAGGAAATCGAGAGGTGACAGTACTTAAGGTTCCCTTGTAAGTATGTATGTTAACAATAAGAAGGTGTGAGGTGGTTATTTTTTACTGGGCTAATTTTCAATTGTTCACACTTAAAAATAAGCTCCATCTAAATAAAAATAAGCAAAATTGACTCAAGTTTGAGTAAAATAGAGGATGACCCAACCAATAGATAGAATTTATCTTATCTTATGCCAAATTTGTCCAAAGTTATCAATGGGTAGGATCTCAGCATTGGTAAATACAAAATGCGTAAGAGATAGTGTTAGTGAGGGCTCTAGCGACGAATAATTAACCACCACGATATGAACATACAGAAAGAGATGCTCCACCTCACATAACAGATGGAGTAGGAGTTTGCCATTTAGTTTAACATTGAGGGCTTCTGGCGACCTCTCGTA
Organism: Folsomia candida; assembly: GCF_002217175.1. NCBI lineage: Eukaryota > Metazoa > Arthropoda > Collembola > Entomobryomorpha > Isotomidae > Folsomia > Folsomia candida. The sequence goes on from NW_019091235.1 coordinate 15,617, forward strand.
TGTGAGGTGGGGAGTCATCCCCCTTACTTGCTTAACAAAGAGCAGAGTGCTTCTTCTATTTCTTACTATTCTATGAAAGTTATGCTACATTTGTTCAACGGGTTGGTACATTTTGCACAATGTAGGTATGTAGGCTAATTTTCAGCTCTTGGTTGTGGCATCCTCTCTTTTTACTCAAACTTGAGTAAATTTTACTCATTTTAAATTAGAACGTATGTATATTAAAGTTTTCGCCCCAAAAATATGTACACTGCCCTTCAAAAGTCTTCGCCCAACATTGGCACCGTGATATCTCGTACAATTGGTGAGATAACAATTTGAAATTTCGCAGGGTTATAACCAATCGCATTTCTTACAAGATCGGACTCCAAATTTTGGACAGTGATGACCAGGTCAAAGGTTATGAATTTTTGACCTCAAATGCCAAAAGTGACCTACCTCACGGAATTTTTTTCCTTGGTATTTTTATTTTTAAAAAGTTGGTACAACTCATCCTGAACATTTTGATATATATACAGCCTCTGTGCGATTGTAACGCCCACAGTAATTTTTTGAAAAGTGCAGTTTTGAAATTTTCCGCTATAAGCGCAATGTTATAAATTATAACATTTAATCAAGAGATTGAATCAGTTAGCAAAAAAGTCAATTTAATCAAAAATTTGCAAGTCTAATTAGCATCTTTCCTATGATTAAATTTGATAGTGTTTATATATTTTCATCAAGAAAGTTGGGACATTTCAACCGTCGTAATAATCATTCTTCACACTTCAACCATTCCAGAAGAGGAATTTGGTCTTCTCCACGTTCCTGCTGTATTGCGAGTCTTGGCATGAATTCCTCTTGATGCAGAGGATTTCGAAATAAGCTGAACCTCGGTGAAAAATCCGGATAAAATAATTTATCAAGTTGCTGCATATTGAAGTTTTACAGAACCTTTTTTGACACCTGCTGTGCTCTTTATTCCTTCATTTTGCTACTGTGTAAGAATAGTGAGTAATGGTATGTATTCATTATTTCTTGGTATCCTTAGTTTCATAAAATGCTTAGTTTACGATAGTGTGCGCAGAGCAAAAAGCCACAGGCAGTGCGGAGTATCGATGAAAGCCAGAACCCAAGCTTAAAAATATGAAAAATGTATATTCTGTACTTCCTTTAATAGTTCACGGTGGCCGCGGAAGCGTGGGGACGGTGCTTACTCGAGTGCTTACTCGATGTCCATATCGTCGACCCATGTTATAAATATAGGTCAACCACTCCCCCCCAATCCGACGATGTTAAGGCCTCCACATGTCCCTAAAGCTTCCACGGCCACTGATATATAGATTATAAACATCTGTATTATGCATAAATATTCTCCAAGCAGTCGGGTGCAATGGTGATGAAATTGGGCAAAAATGCGTCAAAAAGGCATTGAAAAGGGAAAAGGGTCAAAAAGGCAGGAACAAATAACAAAAGGCTTTCTTTTTGTACACAAAAGGTTTACCAAGAAAAATAAGGTCAAGGTTCGTAAAAATTGTAACCTTAGCAACGTGATTTTCGATGACAAAATCATAATCCCGTAACCTACATATTTTACGATACGAAGAATACAAAGGATACAAACAAGTAAGGAATACCCTTCCCATATTTTTCATGGGTAAAAAAATTCTATAAAGGAGGAGGCACTCTCCTTATGTGAAATGCCCCGCCGTGATATTTGCCCAAATTTTTGATATGTTGTACATCTCGACGTGCTGAACAAAAAATGTATTGGTCCCTAAGCCCTAAGTGACCTGGTTCGACCGGAAATAGAGGTCAAAAGTCAGTGCATTTTTTCGCTCGAAACCCCACAAACCGTATATTTTTGGAAAGCTACGGACTTCGTGAGTCCGAATATACATCATAATAGGGTCTAAGGTCAACCCTTGACCTTACGAGGTCAACCCTTGACCTTACGAGGTCAACCCTTGACCCTACGAGGTCAAGCAATCCTATCAGAAATGTACTTTGGTTACTTCTCCCCAAAAATTTCACCTTGCCCCAAGAGAAGTATGCAAAGACATTTCTGATAGGATTGCTTGACCTCGTAGGGTTATTGCTTGACCTCGAAAGGTCAAGGGTTGACCTTAGACCCTATTATGATGTATATTCGGACTCACGAAGTCCGTAGCTTTCCAAAAATATACGGTTTGTTGGGTTTCGAGCCACTAAGTTTTACAGGGCCTCTTTTGACTGAGACGTACCGAGTTCTTCTTCCCTGCTTGGTAAATGTAAAAATAGTATTTTTCTGCTAGCTGAAAAGGTTAATATATGTATAACTTTATTTTGTTCGTCACTCCCAGTTAGTCTGAGGTCCAAAGAGAGTCATATTTCTTCAGGTACTAAAGACACTAAAATTTTTAAGTTATTTACACGAATGTTTTATTTGCAACATAACGAGTCTGTAGAAATCAGGTGAGGTGATAATTTAAAAACCAAACAATATTTGCATTCCATACCGAGAAATTTACGTACTAAGAAAATAAAAAATAAAAAATAAACAATTTTTTAAATTACTTTTTCCCCAGAAATTTAAACATCCCGTCCACCATGAAGATTGCATTCGTTCTCGTTCTCGTCTTGATCGGGATGGTCGCGCAAGGTGCAAAATTATCAAAAACTAATTCAGATGTTCAGGGTCAAAAGGACGGTAAATTGAGAACAAAATATCAGAATTATAGCTAAAATTTATAGCGGGAGGATTTCGCACAGGTTTCTGCTCCACGATGGAGGCCAGCTGCAATGACAGCGGGGGACACTTCGTCTCCTCTTTGGAAACTTCGGGGCGCACGGCGGATTGCGAAAATCCGGAAACCTACGCTTTTGACGGGGTGTGCGAAACATTTCCTGGCTGCAGTGTTACCCTTGATGCTAATACGCATACATGTTCTTGCCCTCAGTAGTCGAGTTGTTTAGATGTTGAACATTACAAAATAATGTTGAGTTTTTTTTGGTAAAAATTGTATACACATTTATGCGTAATAAAATGTACCACTATGTCGGACAAACGTTAATTCACTCAATCAAATTTGTCTGAATCTCTGTCCGTATGTCTGTCAGCATGATTCGCGAAACATTCTCGAACTCGAGATAAGATAATCTAAATCGGTTTGCACCATTATGCTAATACATATGTAATAATTTTAATAAATCAAGGAGCATAATCTGGGAGACCTTTATTGTAGTCGCCCAACTGGTGGGGAACTCCTACACAACTGGTATTAAATCATTACTGACAGGAGTACATATGCTACTCTAGCGGCACGGTAATAACGGGAATTACCGTGCAGTAATGTTGTAGTAATTAAAAACTTACCACTCAGGAACAAATTACTACCAATTCGGTAGGAAGTTATTACCAAATCAGTACCAGCACGGATGAGTATGTGAAATGTGACTTTACGAGATATTTAGCAGTATGTATGTACATACATAAATATGATGGCACATTCTGCTTAAAAGTCGTGTGGAGATTGAATTTTTGAATTAATCCATTAATTGAAGAATGATCTTGATGTCGTTATTTTATTTCACATTTATGTATTTACATATCTTTTTACAATTCAATTTTAATCAAAACCAAAAAAAAATCATTATCACATTCGTATTTATCTGGTACAAAATCTTGTTAATTCTCGGAAGCAGTTTGAAAGTCAGACCGAATTTCGGCTAGCATTTCATCCCTGAGTTGCTCGACGACTTCCTGTTTGACTTGGGCAAGAATTTCCTGCTTCAATTTCGTCTTCAAGTCCAACTTCTTCCGGAATCGGGGGCCCGGATAATACCCGCGCTGTAGGTGGGGCCGTTGTTACCAGAGTTTTTTGCATTGGCAACCTTGTCACAAAATTTGTAATGTTTATTACCAAATTTAGGGCAATAAATATTTAAATACTTATGTAAAATTAATGGATCACCTCAACTTCCGGTTTGACTCTGTCGATTTGCTTGTTCGGCAATTTTAATTGGCAAAATACCAGGAGTTCATATACGCAAAATAAACTCCCCATTGCGGAAAGTTTACGAAGCTCTTCGGGGCTAGCGTCGTACCGGAGGCTTTCAACATTTTTGGTGTATAAGTACTGAAAAATAAAAATAAAACATTTCAGAGGTCTACAAATTTCATAATATTTATCACAGCATCCAAATTAAGAAAGGGGAATGCGGTAGTTTAGACAGTTCTTGATAAGTTTGTATATAAAATTCGTAAATTTTGTTAAATAATTTTGCAAACTTTTACGAACGATGCTCTTTATCTGAGTAAAAATTTACACAAATTTGTACCCTCTTTTCTTTTCAAATTGCTGCAGTATTTTATTAATCTCACCTCAATCATCCTCTTAAACTGGACAATATCCAGCTCCCGGAACCCAGTCGTGGCATCCAACATGGCGTAATAGTCCTCCTCGATCTCCCGTCCGTTAATGTTCCGGGCTCTTCGTAGTATCATAATTTTTCCCAGAATCTCCGACTTTGCTGCGACGACGGATTGTTTCACGTAAACCCAGCCTTTCTTGGAATTTAATTCGCCATTAAGGATGAAGACGAAATCAGTCCCGCGTCCGGTATGAGAAAAGTTATACAATTCTTGGGCTGAGTAACGGTCCGCGTTTTCCAGACGAGTTTCACGATCAAATGTGGATTTCTGTAAGGCAGAAATAAATTATCAATTAGAACAAGCGATTCTTGGAAATCTGGAATAGTCAGGCAGGTACTGTACATATTTATTGATTTCTTGGTATTAAAGTTGCTACCCGCTTGGTACTAAAATTAGGTATCCCGGTCCGTAAAAATTTGGTACGGATGCGGTAAAACCTTAATACCGAGCTGAATACATATTAGTATATATTTGTACATATACCGTATTACTAATCAATACCACTTTGGTAGAGTCATGCATCAATACCGTTTGGTGTTATTTTAATACTGGATTTCTAAGAGTGTAATAAAGAATTTGTTCACTTACATACTGATGCAAAACCCGGGTGGCGTATGCGGATCCCCCGTAAGCCATGATGTTGCTTGACTTCTTGAGAAGAAATAAATATGTATGCGAACAACTTAAGTAATTTAATGGAGGCGTTGTGATTAAAGTGGGTTGAAAAATTTCCAAAATTTTATGAGCGATGTATGTGCGTTGTCGTGGACGAACTGGTGAAGAGAGACTTGACTAATTGTAAGATTGGATTCGTGTTTATGTATTTATTTTTAGCCAAGTTTCTTGGTGGTACGTTCATAGTGAATAAGAGGACCATTTTTAAACTTTCTAAACTGGTTGGTACAAATCTCATAAGAAATGCACATATATATGTACGTAATAAGTCCGATTGACGAAAAAGGTTGAAATGAATTTGTGATTTATTTATGTATGTATGTACATATGCCTAAAAGAGTATCGAGCTTTCCAGCATATGAACCTGACTAAAATGAACCTGAAATTTATATCTAAATGTTAGGCAACTCATTAAAATTTTGTGGAACATATAAAATAGAATATATAACTATTATATAGAATATATAACTATTTGAAGACTGAGGTTATGAATATGCAAAAAAATATCACGACAAAAATCCTCAAGATAATTTTTCTAATTAATTTAGTCGCCCCATGCAATGTGCATACATTTCTAGATACAAGTTTCATGAAAAAGGCTTATTATTTGCTAAATATGTACATACATACATAAGTCTTTTTGCTAAATGCAGAATTGCAAAATGAAACATAATATCAGTTGCACTGCAAGTTTCTCTTGTCCAGATAAATTACAAAAAATTCTGCATCCATTCGACATTTCCTTGCTTACTGTTGGCTTTGTTTTTACTTTTACTTCCCGCCTGCAATGCTTGTAGTCACGTGAATGGTCTTATGCAGACCAGACATGTAGCATCCAGCATGGTAGAACCCTATTTTTACAAGCATCAAGAATTTGCACACTAAAATTTATGATAATATGTGCAAATAATTTTGGAACCATTTTACGACCTAAAAATGGTTGGATGAAAACACAAGATGTCAGGTCTGCACGACCATCACATGATTGCAAGAATTGCAGGCGGGAAGTAAAAGTAAAATCAAAGTCAACAGTACACAATGTTACGTGATGATGGCAGGAATTCATCCCGAGTGCTCGAACTCGTTCGATTTCGAGTACTCGGCACCAAGTTTGCCCGAGTACTCGAACTTGATTTGAACTCGAAATGTATTCGGTAGTGTTACAACGAGTACTCGTTTCCACTCGGTACTCGGCGCACTCTGCGTATTTTTTTGGTGAGCTCGAACTCTGCAGAGTTTTTTTGCACTCGGCCAAGTTTTATTATTCTCACTTTTACGACAAGACAATTTAAATAACACTTGCCAGTTTAGTGGACTAACTCAGATTTAGCTGAAATTTGTTTTTGTGAGTAACTTATAGTCCCTTGAGCAAGAAAAAACTTTTTTTGTGGCGGTTTCGAAAAATAAAATTTCCAGAAATTTCAGAAAATTGGAATAATAATTATTTCATGAACAGTTTTTTAATAAAAAATCCTCCGGATTCTTTTTTAGCATAGTTTAATTAGTCTAAAAAATCATGTTCATTGAAATCTGCGACAAAAAAAAAATTCTAGAAATGTTATTTATCAAGACCGCCGCGAAAAAAAGTTTTTTCTTGCTGAGGCGACCGTAGGATATTCACAACAAAATTCAGCTAAATCTCGAGCGGAGGAAAAGAACATCTTCCAACTCCGTTGAAACTGGGAAGGTGGCAGCCGTGTAGCAGGCATTGTGAGGTCACTGACCTCATAATTTAAGCCTAAGCTACAGGCCTCAGCGAGATCGGCCTCTCCATTTAAAAGTGAGGCCAAGGACCTCACACGGCCTCGACCTCAAAATCTTTAAAAAGGCCGAGGCATAAGGTCACAAAAACTGATCAAAGAGCGCAAAGAGCCCGAGGCTTCCCATCACTGTTTAGGCCCATGTATGTATTTAATCCTTATTTATTAAGGCCATATTTTCGTACTTCAAATTTGTATCTTGGCGAATTCCACCCAGTTCAATCTTCCTTTCAGCGTGTTTATACCATTCTATTACTCATGCATATTAAATGAATTTCAACAATTTCTCGAACTGAGCATATTACTACATAACTTTCATATGTTCCCGAACTTAGGAACTCAATCTTATGCAGACATCAAGTATGAACTTCAATTTTTAGAAACTTTAATTTTTAAAGGTGTTCAAAATGTCAAACTCCGGCCGGTATATTTTTAGTGAAGCAAATTCCTAGCAGCGAAACAAGCGGGTTTTGATCTGACTAATTTTAAATTGTCCACGCTCAGAAATAAATAAGAGGAACTACATTTCTGCGGTCTCCAGAATACAAGTTTTCGCTTGTGGCTGAGTTTAAAAATAAAATTTCGGCCAAAATCAGGGTTTTTCAAGACGCTCTAACTTTTCTAATCATGTTAAAATAGTTTTAATTTTCTGCTTAATGTTTTTTGCATTTTTGATGATACATTTTTGATGTAGCATGAAAATTTCAGATGTTAAAAGTTTAAAAAAATGAATTTTAATAATTACAGGGGAGAAATTCTGAGCAAGAATTGAGCTTAATTTTTGAAATCGTATTAAAATTCGAAAAGTGTATTTAATAAATTTAATAATTCCGCCACAATCGAAAATGCATTCTACAAAACACAAAAATTTTGGTCCGTTTATTTTGATGCTTCAACAATAAAAATTAGTCCGGTCGAAATAGGAGATAATCACCTTAAATCTTTTCTCTATTACCCCAAGTTAATAACATACATAAGTCAATTTCTTGGTCATTTATCTAGCGATTTTAATTAAGTTTTGAACAAGGGCAATGGGAAAAATGTATGTACTTCTTCCCATTTCCTGGTGATTTGAGTTTCTACCAGTCAAAAACCCTGATTTTGACCGGACTGATATAAAATTTTAATGGTTTAAAAAAAGGCCGTACAATTCTTCAAAAAATCCAGGCCCCTCATTGGCTTGTCGCGGCACTGGCAGTAAGCCAAGTAGACAACAACAAAGGGAAATAAGTGGAAAGAAAAAATAGATGTGGGCTGGGATAAATGTCCGCAACTTAATTACATAGTTACAGACAACAATGAGCATCGCAGTCGCCCACATCATGGTAAACATCCCGATGGCTGCAGTGTCCTCGCAAAGCTGGAACATTATTTGGAGGCACTAGTAGATGATGGAGGTGTGAGCAAATTTTAGGTCAAATAAAACTTCCTTATTATTCCTTTCAGTTTGTAATTCTATGTAGCTAATCCTAAGTATTTGGTTATAATAGTAACCCGTTACCCCACAAGCAATTAGTGAGAACGTGCTTACGCGACACGCTTGGATAAAAGCCAGTTCTTGGATAATAAATCCAACAAGAGAGATTGCAAAATTTGTATTTTCAAAGTTAAAATAAAATTTCAGGATTGTTCGAAGAGGATCGATCCCAAGTAATGTGTAGGCTAGAATGGAGAGCAGGCCGTGTATTTCGAAAACTCTAACTATAAAATAAAGTCCATTTCCAATGAACTTTCCAGGGTTAGGAACAAACTTCGTGTCTAGATAAAGCAATTAATCGTATCGTTAGAGTAACAATTAAAGCTAAATCAAGTAGTTGGATGGATACCTTTAGAATTTTTGAGATTTTCCAACAACTCCTCAGCTTTGTTTAGTCCAGTTATTGCATCGTTTCCATGAAGTATGCAGGTCAAGTCACCAATTAATCCCATTGAGAAATAGAATACCATGAATAGGAGAGATATAAAGCTGACCAGTTCATCCTGTTCTTCCCACAGGAAGCGCTTGAAGTCCCCAATAATGAAGAATGATGGAAGTTCAACGACGAAGAGGGTCCAAAGCAGGATGCAATATAGCATAGGATATTTCCTGAAATTTCTTGAGTCCTCCCTACACTCAAATTTCTCTGCGCTTGGGTTCCAGTCATAGGAACAAGGCCATAGCCGCCCAAAATACTTTCCATACCTGCATAAACTTTTTGAAATCCAAATCGATCTCATTTTTTTTTTGGAGAACAATTTAGGTTAGCCTCATAGAATGGATGAGCTATTGGGATCTGAGTACAATCGATAGACCCGAAAGTTGGAAAGCTATATTTGAAACAAATATTTAAAACTAATTCACAAAAGTGGATATGTTGATTATGCAGGCAAAACTCCTCTCGTCTTATTTACCTTATACAGTACGAATTATCTTATTAAACTAAATCGATTCTTTGATATTTTATTGCATTATCTAGTATTAGTTTTGAATTTTGATTATGGTAATATTCCGAAAGGAAAATGCCATTTACAAAAATCTCCGGTGCAACTGTGTAACCCAAGGTGTCTTTTATTTAAAAAAAATTTGAAGAAATAATCACGTATGTAATTCCTACCAGCTATCTAAAATCAAGCATCAATAAATTTCAGTTTGCATAATATGTGGAAACGTAAATGTACAATTTCCGATTTTTCGATTCCCTTTTTTACAAAACCACTAAAATCATTAGCACCCCAAATACATAAAAATGCGCTACACTTACACATATACATATGTAACATATCAAGGAATCGATTTAGTTTACTAACTCAATTAATACGAAAAAGCAAAATACAACGAACGAGAGTTTTTCCTGCTAATATAATCAACATATTTACTTTTATATAAGGTATGAAATATTATACCTTTCATTTTATAAATAAATAAGTAGCTCTCCAATTCCAGGGTATACCGAATTTTCTCAATTCCAATAGCTCAAGCTCGGCCAACTTTCTCAATATCGCCAGATGGCTTTGAATTTTACAAAGCATATGCAAATATATATGTAAGATAATTTTGGCGAATGTGGCTTTGTGGTTATAACAAGTCAATGCCGCATCAACTCACTCACAACTCAATAAGCCGATTCATTGAGTCGACGGCTTACTTGAGGTCAACTCGACTCAGCTTGACTCGACTCACTCAATAAGCTGAGTCAAGCCGAGTTGAAGTGGCAACTCTACCATAAACCACGTTATGGTAAAAAATGGTGGTAAATACATACATGGTTAAACCATGTATTATAGACTTTAATTTACTAGTCTCCAAAGCCCGCGATGCGGGCTCCAGCATAGAGAGGATTTTAATTCATAACTAAGCATTTGCTGAATGACATTCACACAAAGCAAATAGAACGTGGACCTTTAGCATGATGTACCATTTTTCAAAAATTACAAGGCATTAACTAAATTTGTCTACTTAAAGAACTTATGAGTAACATAACAATAACCCGGAACAAATTGTTACTGTAAGAGACCAATTGACGACTCTAAGGAGGAGAACTTCACCACCTGCCCTTCACAGATCTCGATGCCCTTTGGATATGGGGTAGGGTCCTATGAGTGTACTAAAACCCTGAAGTGGTTTGACTCCATGGCCACATTTGCGCCCGCCACACCCACTCAAAGGGATGAAAACCACAAAGCTACCAACTTCAAAAATCCACCAAAAATTCAATTTTGCTCGGATTTTGATCAAATTTGCATTTTTGTGATCCCAGATACTTGTGTGATCATGTCCACTAGATATCTCAACTTTTTTGAAATTTTCGAAATTTTCGAGCTCATGAATTACTCGAAAAAATTCAAAATTTCAAAAAAGTTGAGATTGCTGAGTTGCGAATATGATCACACAAGTATCTGGGATCACAAAAATGTAAATTTTATAAAAATCCGAGCAAAATTGGATTTTTGGTGGATTTTTGAAGTTGGTAGCTTTGTGGTTTTCATCCCTTTGAGTGGGTGTGGCGGGCGCAAATGTGGCCATGGAGTCAAACCACTTCAGGGTTTTAGTACACTCATAGGACCCTACCACATATACAAAGGGCATCGAGATCTGTGAAGGGTAGGTGGTAAAGCTCCCCTCCTAAGGGGTGTGTCGAGGTCACCTTATGACTTTAGCGTGTGTTCCAAGTTATGTGAGTACTATAAGTCATTTGTCTACGTCACAGGTTTAGCAACATTTATATGCGCCTAGGTCACACGTCATAAATTTAATGGGCGTGCCGCACAGGTTCCGAGTCTAGTGCCGACTATAGGGAGTGTGCACACCTTATGGGTGAACTGCCGACTATAAGGAGTGTGCACACGTTACGGGTCTATTGCTGACCATAGGGAGTGTGCACACGTTACGGGTCTATTGCCTGCTATAGGGAGTGTGCACACGTTACGGGTCTATTGCTGACCATAGGGAGTGTGCACACGTAACGGGTCAACTGCCGACTAAAGGGGTAGTTCCCAGGTCACGGATTAAAGCTTGGTGTATACAAATTTTTCTATTGGTGACGTATCCTGTTGTTCTGGTGCTATTCAACGTTTTTGAAACGTTTGGACACTTTCGGGGAAAAGCGCCCTCTAGCAGAGAAAATACAACCTAGTACATAAAAATGTTGATAGGTGGCGCTGGGTGGTAACTTAGAGAACTATGGGGGTAAGGTGATACAGCCATCGAGTGAAGCGCTTGGTTCAAAAGGTAACACAACTTTGCACAATTCTTGTTATGACTAGTCTCTTAAGCCCGCAACGCGGGCTCTAGGCAAAACGATTTTATTTAGTCAGCGATGCAAATGTCTGCTGAATAATTGTTATACATTTACATTGATTCAGAGCAAGGGAGCGTCGCCCTGATTGTCACGTTGTATAGCACGACGTTTAATAATAGAGTTCGTCACGCTACGATTCTAACTTGTGTGACAACGAAAAACGTTCAGTCACGATTCTAAAGGGTGTAACAACGAAAAACGTTCTGTCGCGACTCTAAAGGATGTGACAACAAAAAACGTTCAGTCACGACTCTAAAGGGTGTGACCATGAAAAACGTCCAGTGACGACTGAAAGGGTGTGACCACGAAAAACGTTCAGTTACGACTCTGAAGGGTGTGACCACGAAAAACCTTCCGTCATGACTGTAAAGGGTGTGACCACGAAAAACCTTCCGTCATGACTTTGAAGGGTGTGACAACGAAAAACCTTCCGTCATGACTCTGAAGGATGTGGCAACGAAAAACGTTCAGTCGCGACTCCAAAGGGTGTGACCACGAAAAACCTTCAGTAATGACTGTGAAGGGTGTGACCACGAAAAACGTTCAGGGGTGTGCAAAGGTCAAGTGTCAAGTCCAGGGGGTGTGTGCCCAGGTCACAGGTCAAATGTCAAGTCTAGTGGATGTGCCCAGGTTACAGGTCAAATGTAGTGGGTGTGCTTAGGTCACAGGTCAAATGTCAAGTCTGGTGGGTGTGGCCAGGTCACAGGTCAAACGTAGTGGGTGTGCCCAGGTCACAGGTCAAACGTAGTGGGTGTGCCCAGGTCACAGGTCAAATGTCAAGTCTAGTGGGTGTGCCCAGGTTACAGGTCAAATGTAATGGGTGTGCCCAGGTTACGGGTCAAATGTAGTGGGTGTGCCCAGGTCACAGGTCAAATGTCAAGTCTAGTGCGTGTGCCCAGGTCACGGGTCAAATGTCAAGTCTAGTGGGTGTGCCCAGGTCACAGGTCAAATATCAAGGCTAGTGGGTGTGCCCAGGTCACAGGTCAAATGTAGTGGGTGTGCTCAGGTCACAAGTCAAATGTTAAGTCTGGGGGTGAGGCCGTTCATGTGATCAAGTCTCGGCAGACCTAAAGGGTGTGTTTCGTTGTTCTCGTGTTCGTCAACGTTTTTGGAACGTTTTGATACTTTAGCGAAAAACGCCCTCTAGAAACGAAAAATGCAACATTGTGCCCAAACGGCCGATAGGTGACGTTACCTTGGACAATGTGAGACACGTGTGTAGTCAAGCGCCAAGTTCCACATACCACACACACACACACACACACACCACTGCACAATTCTTGGTTCTGATAGTCAGCATTCAACTTCGACCAAAATTTGATTCCCGCGTTCGTATCCCTACCATACTAACAGTGTGGGAAGGATACGAGCACGTGATGGCCGAGGTTGCATGCCGACCTAATATTTATTAAAATGAATTTATGTATGGAATTTTTGCATGTGACGAGCTATTTATGAATACTCGGGATAAAAGGGGCACATTTTAGCCTTCAGGGTCTACAACAACGTGAGCTTACACGAAGATAAGTAAATATGTAGCATCGGACCCTTCACAGGTATGCACCTCGCTTTAACCGCATGACGAAGAATGAACTGAGGGACGGATGAGTTTCAAAGAATGGACAAGTTTAAAAGACTTTGAGAAGTTACTTTATATGCACATGTTTAATTTTTACAGACCTTTCTTGATTGACAGCTGCTACTCTCTTAATCCCCGGTACATATTTTACCAAAGTGTAAAAATAGCATGCATACATATTTTTATGGGTTAATATATTCCATAACTTTACTGCATTCGTGCCTCTCTTATAATCTAAGGTTCGGTCAGTAAGGAGGATACGCAAAGTAGCTGAATATTCCGTACATACTCAGGTATTTAGTAGCCTTGAAATTTGTATTTAAAAATTTCAAAGCCGTATTACTTTAATATGTACATATATGTACATATTAAAGTAATGTCTTGCCATCTACATGCATCTATGCATGTAGATGGCAAGACATTTGTGTACTAGGAAAATACAAAATTAAAATTCACAAGTTTGAAACCATTTTTGTTATCTAGAAAATTTAAACATCCCGTCCACCATGAAGATTGCACCCGTTTTCGTTCTCGCACTGATCGGAATGGCCGCGGCCGCGCAAGGTGCCAAATACCCGAAAAAACAGAGGGCAATTTAGATTTTCAAGGCGAAAAAGCACAGAGTAAATTGAGTTTATCTACTCCTCGTTTTCAACTTTCCATGAACCCAAAAGAGCTTCGGGGCGAGCACGTCGACGTCAAAAAAAGGCGTCCAGGCACGACGTCCAAGAATTATATTAGCCGAGAAGCCGAATTATCCTATTATTTAACATCAGTTTATTTTATAGCAATCCTCACATTTGTTAACGTATAAAAATAGTATATTTTATGGGTGAAAAAATTCTATAAAGTTACAGTGCCTTCGTCCCTCTTTATCAGTTAAACGTTCGACCAGGAAGGATACTCAAAGTGAGCTGCGTATTTTTTTATACAGGTATTTAAATTTCTTAACTAATGAGACAAATATTATTAACGTTGGGCCATATCACAATTTCAAAACCATGATTACTAACTTACATGGCAAGAACTTTGCTTACGAAGAAAATAAAAAAAGCACAAAATTTACAATTTTTCAAATCCAATTTTTATCTAGAAAATTAAACATCCCGTCCACCATGAAGATGATTTTCCTTCTTGTCCTGATTGGAATGACTGCGCAGGGTGCAAAATTAACAGAAGAAACGGAGGCCAAGTTAGACGCTCAGGGTCAAAAAGCAGGTAAATTTAAGGCACATTTTAAAATAAAATGTTATGTTATGTACATAAATATAAATTTCTAATGCGACGATTTCAACCAGATTTCTGCCCAACGATGGAAGAAGCTTGCAGAGATAGCAACGGTGGCGTGGACTTTTGTGTGGATACTCCGGCGGCAATCGTGGCGGAGTGTATTTATCCGCGCCGTTCTAATTTTGACGACGCATGCGTAACATTCTCTGGCTGCAATATCACCGTTGGTTGGAGTACCCATGTGTGCATTTGTTAAATAACAAATGCAACACGGCTAGGAATATTCTTAGCCGTGTTGCTATTACATACGTTGAACTACATATAAAAAATAATATTGTACTTTGATAAAAACCAAATTGTATGTAAATTGATGTAATAAAATGGAAAATTGGGTTTCTTTGTTTATTGAGATCCAAATAGATACTTGCATACTTTTAGTTGACGGTTCAAAAAAATTGTAAAATTAATTACAAAGTTCTTACATGAATCTTACCTGTTCACTTTCATTCATATGAGTTGTAATGATGTACTTCATATACCTATTTTTATGCTCTCTTCAAAAATTTCGTTTTGGGAGAAGGCCCTTTTGGCAATTAACACAAAATGGAAAAGGCAGCTTCAACGAGGATAGATGTAATTTTTACAGACCTTTCTTGATTAACCCCTACTGCTTTCTAAATTCCTGTATTTTTCTAATGAGTAAAAATAGTATCCATATTTTATGGGTGAAAATATTCCATCACTTTCGTGCCTTCGTCCTCTCTTTTTTTAGTTTAAGGTTCGGCAAGTAAGGATACGCAAAGCGAGCTGCATTTTTTGTATTGATTATTTTAGAGGTAGTTTTGGGCGGGGATTTCAAAAATGGACATCATTTCGAGTTTCGACGACCTCATGACCGTGTGGACGGTGTCGAATGTCGAAAAATAACTTTTGTCATGTGGGGTGTCTATTGAAAAGGTATGGTCGCGTACGTTCGAAGTAAGCGTGTGGGGTGTCAAAACTAGGAGATTCAACACCGGTTTTTCAAAACCGGAAAAACCGGAGAAAAACCGGTTTTCGGTGAAACCGGAAACCGGTTTTGGTAATTCTAAAAACCGGTTTTTCGTCAAAATTTTAAATTTTTAAACGCTATTATTTTTCGAATTTTGACGCTATTTAAACAAAATTGATAACATTCAAGCTTAAAATTAAGGCCTGCAATTATTTTGAAAAACTATTTGATAATTTTTAACAGAATTTTGCTAGTTGTTTGGAATAACACAATTTAAAAAGTTGCAAAAACAATCAACAACATTAATAGCAATGAATTTGAAAGACTACATAAATTATTAGTAGGTAGTCGTGGGTTCGTATCCAACTGCGATAATGGCGTTTTAAACCCTTTAGGCGATTCCGTATTTCATTCATAAATTAATACTCGGAACTGCAAATTTCTATTTACATAAATTATATTTTCAAATAAACTTCGAACGTGGTTCTAACCTAGAAACACGTGCAAAAACCTGAAGTTATATCATTTTAACAGCTTTAAGTTTTGCCTGAAAATTGTATGAATGCGTATTTTGAAAAGTCATACATGTGTACGTATAACTTATGCATTTAAAAAAATGCTTATTTTGTCCAGGAATAGACACAAATTTCTCCGGTCAAAATCTAGTTCAAATGTTACAGTAAGGTTGTTCGTGCAAGCATTCGCGAAAAATGGGCAACCTTGCAAATGGATAAAATCTTAAAGATGACACACTAGTCTCTTTTTTATCTAATTTCCTACGAATGTAGTATTTTCTTCTGGATGACATATCGAAGTAGATAATGCTTTTCTATAATTTTTAGAATACAACTAGGCTTCGGTTACATATTTACAATTAATTAGCATCTTCATATTACTACAGATAATTAACAGATAATCTATTCCTAAGTTGCATATTTATTTCCTCAAAGAATTAGAGAAGATATATTTTTTAATTAGTTTGACGTTTGTCGTGAATCTTTCCGTTAGGCCATTGGCATAAGGTCAGGCTTTTAAACCTACGATACCCACATACTTAATTTTTCTCCCCATCTAGTGCACAAAATATTATTTCGGGAAAACGGTGAAAAACCGGTTTTGGAGGGTGGAAAACCGGAAAAACCGAAAACCGGTTTTCAGAAAAGGGTCCGGTATTGAATTCCCTAGTCAAAACGGAGCAAAATTAGATGTGGGGTGCTGTGAGACAATAACGGGAAAGTGCTAAAAGACGTTGTTGGCGTGTGATAAAGGCAATTCTGTGTGTTTTCACCACTTTGGTACATTTGGTTTGTAAGGGTTTATTTTACACGAATCTCATTGTAATTATCTATGTACATAAGTCTCATTTTATAATCAAAACCAGAAAAAAATCATTGTTTTTACTAGATAAAGTTATTTTGTCTGGTAAATTTTTTTTTAATTCTCGGAAACGCTCATAGTTTCAAATTCGGCCCGAATTTCATCCCTGGGTTGTTTAACGACTTCCTGCTTTGTTTAGTGGGAGCGCGGCGGTGTTGACTTATGAATTGTATAATCCACCGGAAATATCTTCCTCGGAAAGGTTGGGATGAATATTCTTGTTCCTCATGTGGCGCTTGTAGGTGTCCGACCTGTGAAATGTGACGCTAGGTTGGCATATTTTGCACACATATTTTGACGGAGCTCCTACGCCGAACTTGGAATTTATTGGTCTGTTCCTCATTCTCATTGCTGGGGAAAGAAATTTAAATTGAAGTTTTTATGGATTACGCACTGTGAAAAATAATGTTACCCTTTTGAAAACTAATGCACTCTGGATTCCATATTAAGGAAACTATGCTAACCTGATCTGATCAAGAGTAAACTTTACTCTGGATTTGGTATAGTTCTCTTAATGCATTTACTTTTCAAAACGGCTGCATTGATCATTTTCATGACTTAAGTAACTGTAGATTTGTAAAAAAAATATTCGTAAATTTACGTCATTTACAAAGGGTCGGCATGCATGAAAGACCCTTGGTAAAAATTTCTCGGATCGGATTACGAATTTAGTATACTCCACTTCATATAAAATTCGGAGTGAATTTACTTTTCAAAAGGGTAACACTATTTTTAAAAGTGTATGTATTTATGTATTTGTATTTATAATCTCACCGGAAATTTCAGCAGCGGAAATGTCTGGATGAATCCTCATGTGGCGCAAGAGACCTTTATTGAGCGTGAACATGACGCCACATTCTTTGCACACAAATTTTTTCAAGGCTAATAAAGATTTATTTAAATTTTAATGTTGTTTTGTAATTATCCATTCCTGAGTTGCATCATTTTGTTGATAAAACCAGAGCTGGGATAATCCTGATTAAGGATTATGGATTTTAATCCCGGATTATGGATTATCAATCCATAATCCCTAATCCGGCAATGAGAGTTTTTTGTAGATTAATCCCAATCCATAATCCCGATTTTTCTGGAATTAGAATTAATCCGGGAATAATCCCATTATATGTCATTAATCCGTAATCGTGATTACGGATTACTAATCCTGATTAATCCCAATCATGATTACTAATCATGATTATTAATCCAGATTAATCCCAATCATGATTAATTCTCAATCTGGATTACTCGGTTCAATCCCCACAGTTCCATTTTATCCCACTGTGCAGCTTGAAGTCTTAAGTTCTGACAACTTTGTCCTATCAGCTACCATTTTAAGAGTCAACATGCTCTCGCTGCCTTGTGCTACATATATACTATCCTCGCACTCAGCCCTTGCACCTCATTTGCATATTTTAACGCATTCGCGAGAGCCATAGAGTTTATTCAACATGGAAAGCTCGTATCGCCGAAAATGGGCTATTGAGATTTATGCAAATGAGGTGCAAAGCCTAAGTACGGGGATAGTAAATTGAAAGTTTCAATTTGAAACTAGCGTTTTAAAAATTTTATGTGAAACCACATAGTTGAAATTTGTTGCGCTAGATATACCTTTAGGTAGTGTAAAATGATTTTACTAAAATCATTAATCACCAAATTAATCCGGATGATTAATCCATAATCCATAATCCTGAAATTTTCAGAATTTATGGATTAATCCGGATTAATCCTGACATGAATTAATCTGACGAAAATAATTTAATCACAATCCACATTATTTTGTGGTTAATCCATAATCCTTAATCCACCCTCAAAAACCAATAATCACCCAGCTCTGGATAAAACTTACCCGCAATATCAGCCTCGGAAAGGTGGGGATGAATTTTATTGCTCCTCAGGCGGCTCATGAAGACGTCATACCGGGTAAAAGTGACGTTGGGTTGACATATTGTGCACACAAGGTTTGGTGGAATTTTGACACCGGAATTTGCAACGTGGTGAGAGTTGTTGTCGTCGTCATTTTGCGGCATGTTGAGAGGATCAGACATGACCTCGTCGTCGTCGTCGTAGTAGTAGGTTGGTTCGACTTTTACGATGATTTCTTCTCCTTCTTCTTCCAGGCATTCGGATAAGTGTTGGTCATCGTCATTCTTGGATATCTTGTCGGCAGGAGAATCGTTGTCAGCCGCGACTAGGTGAGGAAGTTCTGCGTTAAGCGCATACAAATTAACTTACAATTTAATTTATCATGATTAGTCAAATAGATTATTTTTTAATATTTAATTACCACTGATTTTGGATTCATTTCGCACTTTATTGAATAGTCCGTTCCTACTGGAAATGACGGCACGTAGAGAACTGGCAATATTTTCGATTTGCGTTTCGGCCAAGGAGAGGATCGTGGAGGAGCAAATTTGGCAACAAAGTATTGGAGGAGGATTCTCAGTTTGTAAAATGAGAGCAATTTGCTCCTGGCTTAGGACGAATTTGGTCAGAATTTCCATTTCTTGGAGGGCGAGAGGGCTCAGATTTGTCGATTCGGAACAGATTGAACAGGACGACATTTCCTCTGGGGATGAGTTATTCGGCTCAATTTTGATGGGAAAGTTGTAATCAGGCGGAGGGGGGGGGGGTAAAATTTGACCTCTCGGGAAGGACCGTTGAGGAAGAAAGGTTATCTTGCAAGATGTGTCCCGTCCCAGAGTTGCTAAAGACGCCGTCTTTCGACAATTTCTTTGTAAAAATAAGCCAAACTGTTTTTACAATTTTATATTTTTCTTCAGTGTGAAATGGAACTGTGCCTTGAAATTCGTTTAAATTACTCTTATTTACGCAAGTATTGTGTTGAATGATGAAAATATCGTACAAATTATCTATTCGAATTGGAATTGACTCAATTTAAATTGAGGAAGCCAAGGGAGTAAAATTAAATTTTAAAACCGGCCTATAAGTAGATTTGTTTTGATTTGTCAGCTGCTGATTTCCTCGTGTTTTGTGTCGAGGGCCGCCTGCATGAATACGGGGAATCTGGCAAAGTGTCGAGTCTTCCTATCTTCTCACACATTGCATTGGGGAATTTGATCAGGTGAGAAAATCATGGGAATCTTCTTATGTTATGTAATTTAATGATAGGTAATTTTTTGAAATACAAAATTCCACCTTGGAGAAGAGCCTTGTCAAAAATTAGTCACCTTGTTTGAAATAAAGAATTAATTACTTACTTATTATGGCATCGTATGCGGGTTTTGTATTGAAATTTGACTGTCTCAACTTAACCATCTTCCTTGTATTCGTTAGTTTTTTTTCATATGGAGAATATGTTTAATGTCCACTTATTACTTTATTATTTTATTTTTATTTTCTTATGAAAGGAAATAATCAAAGGGTTAACCTCTAACTATAGAATGAAACCTTTATTTAAAAAACGCACAGGTTTCAAAATTGTCATTTGAATACACATGTACAAACATGGAAGAACGTAAAGTAGAGACAAAAATTTAAATTCAAAATCCCGCATGCAACGGGACCTTAAGTGAAATTGTCAAATACATATGTACATGATTCATTATTTCCTAACCTATATCATTCTTCCTAGACTGCGTTCTTTCCGCAGGGTCCCATGTATGTGCTTCACATTGTATTTAATTACATAAGGAACTTGCTTTCGATAAACAGCATCTCGATAATCGACTGCAATTTGCCATTCACTTATATTTGTGTAAACCTTGAGAGGAACGTGGTGATCTCCATTATGTGTTTACATACATACATCTTTGTTCGTCTCAGATGGGGCCGTTCATAAATTATGTAACGTGTCAAGGGAACTAAGGCTGCAATAATATGTATCATGCCTATGTGACACATGTTAAGGGGGGTTGAACACTGGATGTCTAGAAAATAGCGGTTTTTGCTACATAATTTATGAGCGTCCCCCACATATGCAGTTGTCAATCGTATGTATGTACATATCATCCTTGTGCTTGATCTCGTTTCATGACTTCTTTTCTACCTGTCTCACCTTTTGCATGCATTTTTGACTAAGAATTGGATATATTATAGTGATTTACATATTATGTAAAGCTTGGTGTTTAAAATGACTTCAGTGATTTTAGCCGTTTCTTGGAGTAAAGATGTATCTCATTTTAGTTGGTTTGTTTATTTCTCAGATTTCCGGAATTTCTGAAGGGCTATCCTTCGAGGAATTCATAACTGTTAATGCATCGCAGAAAGTGAGCTTGGATGCGGTAGGTTTTTATTCATAAACAATATTTAGATTTTTTTTCTAATTTGTGTTTTATTTTAATCATTAATTTAACTACAATTGTTGTCAAGCTTTCGTCCCGACTGAAAAATAAACTAGTGCATGACTACATGAAAAAGGATGTTTATCTGCTACGATTTTTGCGAGGTGAGGGAATAAACTTTGTATAAATTTTCGCATGCATTTTAATGAGTACAAGTGAATAAATATAATTTGGTTTCTAAAGATTCGGATTTTGATGTGGATGCAGCCGAAGCCAGACTTATGAATGTAAATAAAGGGCCGTTCATAAATTATTTAATTTTATAAAAATCTCGATTTTCTACACCCCCTTCCCCTTTAACATGTGTCACAGAAACATGATACCATTGGAGCCTTAGACCCCTCTCGCATTACACAATTTTTGAATGTCGCCAAAAACGTATACTAGTAAATATTTATGATTTGAGGAAGATGAGAGGAAAACTCATCGTGTTTTTGAAAACCCAATTGAACCAAGAATGAGAAAAAAGTTGCGAGCTGGCCGGATTCGATCCGGAAATTTATGATTTGTCCAATTGGCAAGTCAACACTAATGCACTATTTTTTATACGTACATACACTGTTAGAAAACTGGTATAGTCAGATAGGTAATGATTACTCGGTATTAAAGTTGCTACCGCTTGGTATTAAAACTATATTAAAAGGTACTAATTTGATCCCGATATGGTAAAACTTTTTGAACGAGGTATTTCTAAGAGTGTATTTATTAGTGTATGTATGTATGTATGTAAATCATGAATCTCAATTTGAAAATATTGCCTTTCTTTTAAAGTTCATTGACTGGAGGACAAGAAATAATATCGATAACGTGTTGAAAGAAGAGTTTCCAGAGTATGATGCGGAATACAGAGTAATTTGGGAGGGGTGTGACAAAGGCGGGAATCCCGGTAAGGAGATTCGTATTACAGATATCCGGCGGAATTTATACATTTATTTAAACACGTGGTAATTATATACCGTGCTTTTGGCCAGTTATATCATTGCCGGTTGGGGACTGGGATTTGAGAAGGGTCGTCATCGCGGGAAAGTCGAAACGGTTTGTTCGCTACGTTAAAAAAATACTGGAGGAAGGGACCGGATTTTTGCGATGGGGGCAAGAAGAGGGATTTAACATGACTCAGGCTACAATTCTCTTTGATCTCAAAGGGGTCAATTTGGTGACGCACGTTTGTGGAGGATGTAATTAGATTAATTATTGCACTCTTAAAAATAGTGCTGTACGATTACATAAAAAGTGCATGCACTCTGCTTGAATTAAGTAAGCATTTTTGGTGTCACACGTGGTAATGACGTTTCTTGATAACCTTAGGTATCCCGATGTACTTGGAACTTTTAAGTTTCTCACAAACGTACTACAGCGGATTTGCTCACAAAATTCACGTTTTATATGGTAAACAATTGATGACACCTATGTTATACAAATTAATATGTAATTAAGCATATATTTAACAGCGCCAGATTTCTCCCTGTCAATTTGGGACTTGTACAAAAACCTGTTGAGTTCCAGTATTTCGAAATTACTGGAAATCCATGGTACACAGAAGCACATTTTTGCAAAAGAGCTGTCTCGCGACATTGACCCGTCCCAGCTTACCCAGCGTTACGGCGGGAAAAAGTTAGAGGGCGTGGATCTCAGTACGATGCGTGCCATCGGTCCTCCAGCATTTCTAGCAAATCCGTTCAGTTTGAGGTTGAGGGAGAAAAATATTACGGACTTTTGTGGCATCGATTGGCCCAAAATTGAAAAGATTATTGCAGAAGTTGAACATAACGCGTGAAAAAATTATATGTATGTATATGTAAATCTCCTACCTAATATCTCTCGTCTATCTAGGTACATTAAATTAAATATTTATGCTAATGTGTGTACACTAGCCTACGGTTGCGACTCATAAATACATACCCGCAGAAATCTAAATATGTACAAGGGTAGTAAATAAATTTAATAAAACACTTTCCTTAATTCAAATTTCAGCTTTAAATGGGATTGTTTACTTATTTATATGTATCCTGCTCAGAATTTAACCGGAAATGTGAGTAAACAGTTTTTACTCCATTGTGTCCTGTTTGGTCGAGTGTTTTTGCAGAAGGAATCACGGACATTCAGATCTACCCGGAATCAATTTACTTGTGTATATATGTATGTATATGGATGCATAAATGTATTTATATGTGTTGACAAGTAATACTCATGTTCCGTTGGAATTACGTAGCAGAACTTTGCAAAGTTCTGCTCACCAAAGCTTCGGTGTGATCTACATTCAAATTATTGCGAGGATTTCAAGCAAATCCTAAGTACACAAATATAATAATTTTGAAATGTCAATAACTCTACAGAAGTTTACGTATACAAGATCAATTCTTTGCAAACACACTTGTTCGAATATCAATGTCAAATAATCCTTTATTTGCCACAGGAATATATAATTACATGAAAAGGGTTTCCGTTTACTGACAATGGAGGTCTCTTAACGCATGGTCTTCGATTTTGGCCAAATTTTAAATTTTAAATTTTGGCCAAAGCCCAGTCACAAATTTAATTTATATGAAACTCGCAAAAGACACGATCTCCCAATGTTCACGTTTGCCGGAGATATTTGCAATTTGCATCCAAAGAGGAGAAAGTTCGCCCAAAAGTTGAAAAATTTAGTAGAGTATTTTCATTTTTTGCAAATTTCGCTAATTTGCCAAAATCTGAGGGTGTATGCTGGGAGACCTCCATTCTGAGTGAGTTTGATGAGATTGCAACCTTATTCTGTATTACATAGACTACTCATGAAAATACGTATTTACTGTCAAATTCTTATAGCAAGTCATCTGATTTGCAAATTTTGACGGATTCGCGAGAGACATAAAGTTTATTCAACATGGAAAGCACGTATCTCCGAAAATGGGGGTATAGTGAGATTTATGCAAATGAGGTGACACGCCTGAGGAGGGGAGCTTGCGAGGTTGATAATAACAGATCTTGGTGCCCATTGGATATGTGGTAGGGACCCATGAGTGTACTAAAACCCTGAAGTAGTTTGACTCCATGGCCACATTTGCGCCCGCCACACCCACTCAAAAATGTCCAAAAAACGCTTTCACCCCAGTTTTCACTCACTCAAATCCACGCCAAAAATCCAATTTTACTCGGATTTTGAAATTTCTTTCACCATTATACTCCCAGATAGTTGCTTTCTTCAATCCAATATCAAACTCAATTTTATTGATGATTATTTCGCAAACATAATTTGTTTTGCTGATGACTACAACAATGCTCATTCAGAATTTTAAATTTTAAAAATACTAAAAATTTCGAAAAAATTGAGTTTGATATTGGATTGAAGAAAGCAACTATCTGGGAGTATAATGGTGAAAGAAATTTCAAAATCCGAGTAAAATTGGATTTTTGGCGTGGATTTGAGTGAGTGAAAACTGGGGTGAAAGCGTTTTTTGGACATTTTTGAGTGGGTGTGGCGGGCGCAAATGTGGCCATGGAGTCAAACTACTTCAGGGTTTTAGTACACTCATGGGTCCCTACCACATATCCAAAGGGCACCAAGATCTGTTATTATCAACCTCGCAAGCTCCCCTCCTGAGTAAGAGGATAGTACACATATTTACATTTTTACATATACCTACATATATGTACATATTCAACGGAAGTGGCTCATTCTGGTAATGAATACGTAGTTATAATCTATCACTAACAATTAAGCTGTGTATTTATCAACACGCAATAACTACGCCATCAATTAAACAAACTTTCTCCAGAAATTTCTATCAAAAATAATTATTGAAATGTACCGAACCGATTTTCTGCCCCGTTTGCAATTTCGTCTTAAAATTAACAAATTCTTGAAATGCGTGTACTTCGATTTTGATCCGAAATCTGGGCGATTCGTCAAGTGTAAGTCACCCCGTGACACCTTCCTATTTAGCCTGCAATGCATCCTTTCCCTCGCATATTGCACATTGCTCGGGATCAACCTATGCTTCGGACCGTTAACGAATATGCAAAAAATGCAAGGTTTCGCCTTCTTCGCAGCGTACCTGACGGCTTCCATTGTACGATGGGATTTTAACTTGGAGCTCGGTCAGAGACAAATCTTCAATACGTTTTTAAATTATGAAGACGCAATTATGACGGGTAAGTGGAAATTTTAGAAGTCTGGTATAGTGAGCCAGGTACTTCTTGTAAATATCAATTGCTATCCTGTTCAAAAATCTAGGCTTCATTCAAAAAGTCATCCCGATTTCTGACCGAAGATTTTCCTTCATATTTACTCATTTTCTTTCAAACTCATTTCATTTCCCTTCATCTAACTTCACTACTTTTTAAAGAAAAAGAAAAAGTTCAGTTCTTACTTCGCCCAATGTATTAAGCCTACGGTGAAAAATTGACGGAGTGAATCCTTTAATTCGCAGTCATTCATCTGAAACGACAAAATCCTTTCGTCATTTTCATTCAAATGACAAGAAATATATTTTCATTCGCTATCATAATCAGTCAAACGAATGAAGGTGAACAGGTATGCTTAGTACTAGATTTCTAAAAGTACAGACAAAATATTTGCCACGTATTTAATTGTTTTAATCGTCATAACAGATCTTCCCAAACTTTCCGACACCCTGGAGAAGAAGGCGGTCATGCTGTTCGTTCTCTTCTGCGAAATTGGGTGCCTCACAGTTCCAATGCTGGTTTTCGTCTTATTGCGGGAAATGCAGTGCACTCCATAGTGTTCTCAATGGGCTTCGGGTTGGCCCGGACCGGACCGAAATCCGACGGTTCGGTCCCGGATTGGGCCATCCGCCAATCCGGACCGAAAGTTTCGGTCCGGTCCTCGGTCCGGTTTCGGATCAGCTTTTCAAGGACCGCCGGTTTTCGGTCCGCC
Source organism: Folsomia candida (assembly GCF_002217175.1). Taxonomy (NCBI): domain Eukaryota; kingdom Metazoa; phylum Arthropoda; class Collembola; order Entomobryomorpha; family Isotomidae; genus Folsomia; species Folsomia candida. The sequence goes on from NW_019091235.1 coordinate 41,580, forward strand.
CGGATATTTTGGCGCGCAAGAAAATTTTAATGCTTTGACCTCGAATGTTTGAATTTTTTCTGCCCAACTCATGAATTTTCAATGTGTTCAAACTCTACGTTATGTAGTTTTCAAAAGTTCTCCACATGATCCATAAAAATTGTGTTTATAAGGTTTTAAAGTTTTTACGCTCCTTGATTTTGGGAGGATTTCTTTAATTCCTACTCTCTCTAATGTATTTTAAAAATTAAAAAAGACCTGTTAATTGTTGAAAAGGAAAATGTAAATTTGTCCTGAGATTATATGTATAACCGCACTGGCCGATAAAACTTATGAGACCTCATTCGATACATGTATTTAAATCTGAAACATTTGGCATTCTGGTTATATATTCATGCATATATGAACCATATATATCTCATGTATAGTTACATATATAAGACATTTACTTATGTATGTACCTACTACTGCTATAAGTTTTGACCACTAAACAAATTAATGTAGCGGACTCAGTTTAGTGAATTTTAAAAAACGAACGACATCATGAGAAAGCCTATTAAATTCCCTACAAAATATACCGGGCACTTTTCAAAATTTCCTCCTTTCGAAGCTACAATAGCCCAACGTCCAGATATCCACATCTCACTCGCGGTACGCACTCATTCCAAGGAATATTAGTCTCATTTCTAAGCGACAGATTTTTTCTCGGATTCCAAACTTATGTGGTGTTTAGCACATGTATCTAGCTTCAGTTTGGACCACATATCGTATTCCAGAAGGTTGAGGTTCGGCGACAGTGAATTTTATTCTTGATCCGAAATGGAGTAAGAAATTTTGGAATTTTACCCCATTTTTACTATTTTGGCCTTATCAGCAGGTCCTGAGCCCTGCTCGAATACTTAGCAGCTATTTTTTAATAGAGTGTGGTCCAGTGGTTCTTCCATTCGCTCGATAACTTCAAAAAATGCTTTTTGACAAGAAATTTCACCCCCAGAGGAAGACAATTCACTTTTTTGACCAAATCCAATCTACGCCGAATAAAAAAATCACAGAATCTGGATGGTGGGTCCGATTAATATTTTAAAAAATTTTATGAATAATATGGACTGGTGGGGTGTGGACAAAGTGCTTTTGCTAATTTTATATGGCCTTTATTGTGAAAGTTTACTTATCTTTGAAAAATACTTATTTCAATTTTTCAAGCGCGTACCGCATGATCAGTGCCCGGCTTTCAAGGGTACTATTTTTACTTGGCGTGAAGTTAGCAAGTGTTTCTTTTCTCATCTTAAAGACATAAGTCCAAGGTCGAGCTTAGGGGCCAGGGACGTAGTTTTACTTGGACCGTTCATTTGTAGGGAAATTTTTCTTAGGATCCGGCGTGAATTCAGCCGAGTTCAGGTTTTGTGCGCCTTCGTGATTTTTTGTGAGCTTTTTGACCGTTCCCTTCAACTCGGTTTTCGGTTATCAACACTGCCAATGTTAGTGGATCATTTTATGGTATGGTCGACCATCTTGCAATTAGTTCCGATTTTTAATGATCTATTGAAAAATGCCGAATTTTTATGTTTGCAAAAATGTTTCTGAAAAATTGCAACACGTCGATTTGTCCGATCTGTCATTTTAGCACCTTGTATCACAAAAAATTTCGGAAGATGGTTTCTGATAGACAATTGCATGGGGAATTCAATAAAAAATAGTACAACTGGCTAACGTAACTGCTACTGATGTTTTTTGCGCGCGGAATGCTTGAGACAGAATATATGGCAGTAGTAGGTATATAAATATGTCCGAGTATATATATAAATAATATGTATATAAATCTCAATGCACTACTTATACATAAGTACTATAATGTGTAATTATTATACTATACTATGGGTCTTTATACTATAGCGATATGTTTTTCGGTCCGCCCGGATTGACCGGTCCGGTCCTGGTCCGGTCCCGGTCCGGTTCTGGGCCGAGGGAAAATTTTTCGGTCCGGTTTCGGATTGACCGTTTCGGGCCTCGGTCCGGTTTCGGATCAGGGCTGATCCGGACCAATCCGGACCATTGAGAACTCTAGCACTCCACCATTCATGATGTCGATGTTGTCAGATTGTGAGAGTGCTGAAGCAACCGGGGCCAGGTATCTGGGTGGCTTAGGTGTCCATGCTTTTGAAACCTGGATGTGCTTTCACATCATCAATTCGGCATCGACCCAGTTAGTGCATATTTTCTTCGTTGGGATAATTTTCATCCTCAACTTTCTCCGAGTTATGGAAAGGTATGTATGGATAGATTCGGTTTCAAATATTTTTTAGGTTAATATACATATGGACATACATACATTGTTCAAACTGTGAACTATATAAATATGTACACTCTAAATAAAATTGAGCCAAATTTACTTAAGGTTGTGTAAAAAAGAGAATGACACAACCAAAAGGTAAAATTTACCAAACGTTGTGCAAAATTTGTCCAAAATTGTGTAAAATTTCAAAAATTTGCCCAACGGTGTGTAAAATTTGCACAAGGTTGGGTAAATGTTATCTTTTTGTTGTGTCATCCTTTTTTTACTGAACCTTGAGTAAATTTTACTCATTTTTATTTAGAGTGTGTGTTAACGTATTCGTGACCGTGTGGTGAACTTCACAGCGTTGCCCTGAAATCAGTTTCTTCCGGTACAAGTGACCGTAAAAGAGTGGTTTCTTGCCAAATGCTAAATATTAATCTAATTATTTTTGCCCTTGAAGAAATGCAAGGGGCAATGTACTACTTTTCGTTGGCACAGATGGTTCATACATATGGTCGCAATATGACAAATAAACCGTCGCAAACGCGCATACGGAAGTAGCTTCAGACTACTTCACTCCAAGCACTCCCACGACATCGCGGGAACACTTGATTTTACTGTATTTCATCTATACATTCAATTTTTTCAAAAATCTCATTTTGCCCCGACCACACCCCCTAGTGATAAGGGGGTGTGGCACAACTCGGGAGCACTTTATTCTACTGTATTTCATCTATGCATTCAATTTTTTCAAAAATCTCATTTTGCCCCGACCACACCCCCTGGCGCCCGGGGGGTGTGGCACAACGGGGGAACTCAAAATTTCACTCCATTTCATCCATAGATTCAATTGCACTAAAAATCTCATTTTGCCCCGACCACACCCCCTGGCGACCGTGGGTGTGGTCCGGTTGCACCCAAAAGTTGATAGGATCCTCCCCCTGGGGTATTATGTATGATGGCGAAAAGCGATTTCGATTATCTTTATCCGTTCTCCCGTTATCCTGCTGACAGACAGACGGACAGACAGACAGACAGACAGACAGACAGACAAAGTCTTCACATAAAGTAGCTGAAGCTACTTAATAAATATATCTTGCACTTCTTTCCAGCCATTTCTTGCGTTTTTTACTTTGCAAATCAATCAGAAATGAAACCCTGGTTAAAAAAACTCACTTGCACGAAACTGCTTCAAGATATTGTTCTTTACGTAATTTCTTGCATGAGGATGAGGAATAAAATTCATCTAGCGGACAATCTCTCTAGTTAAGTGAGCCGCTAGGGGTGCCTACATTTTGCTTTTTTGTACACCATTTTTGCAATTTTCTTTGCAATGCTGTCCGAAAGAAGAAAACATTGTGGAAAAGGAGTAATAACGGATGATCTTATTTTCTAATTGCAATTTAGACTTATCACAACCCGGTCGGATTTGTGTGACTGTGACCATCCAGATTTCATCCAGCTTTACCGTTACATTTAAATTTTGGAGAAATCATTTAACGTCTTCATTTCGGAAAGAATCATTCCCACCATGATGCTTTGCAACCCTGTGCTCGAGATTTTCTCGTTATTTGCAAGCATCTCATTTTATAATGAAATTCCAATGCCTGGATTTCTCGTGTATCCCTTGCTCGTTGGTTCTTCCATGATAAGCAATATTCTCATCGGAACACTGGCATCACGAATTAACGGCTTCTCGCGACATGTGCTCTCCTCCTTGGAACTTGTGAATTGGAGATCAAAATTGATGAGAAACTGAGAAAGGAGTTAAAGGCCTGTACCGGGCTGAAGATCAAGTTTGGCTCGAATTTCATAGATAATGGGACACCGTTGGTTTTGCATAATTTTTGCATAAATCAAAACCTATCTCTGGTACTGCTCAAGGGGAGCGGATTATAAATAAACAGGTTCATGGATAAGGATTTAAAGCAAGAACTGGGACAGAAGCAGGAATATTTTGTCGGTAGGGTTGCACATTTATCTGATTACTGTTCACGTATCTTAAAAATCTATATTTCTTTGAACAATTTATTTATGCCCGATAAGTTCATGAACATGTGTCGTTTTTTCACGTTGTATGCAATATATAATTCAAATGAACTTCTCAATTGTTTTTCACTAACTTAATGACATGAAGAATTAAAAATAAATAATTAATACAAATACATAAAATTTTTATTACAAGCGTGATAACAAATTTACTGTGGGTCGGTAACGTAAAGTTTAATAGTATACATATGTACATTAACCGTTACCATTAGAAATATTATTTACCGGATTACTTATCGACACTTCCCAAGTAACCTCAATGCGAATTTACTGCGAATCCTAATGCAAGTCTATGCAATTTTTGTGCATATAAAAATGTAATAATTATTTTGTACAAGATTTGTGCAAAATTTGTATTAATTTGCGTGCTTTCAATAAATTAGCACATAAAATCCACTAGACTATCACAAATTAATTGGTACAAAATTAGTACAAAGGAATAAGTGAATATTTAGTGCGTATTTGGTGGCACTAAATTCTCATCAGTTTCCTTGCACTAAATTCATACATAATTCATACCCGGGAAGTTGTACAAGTCCAAATGTAGTAAACAGGTGCCAGAATATTCGCACAAAATTCGTATTAATTAATCTGCAATATTTTTGTACTAAATTAGTATCATTTGTCCATTTTCCATTAAATAAATGAAGCACGAGTCAGTTATTGCTTTTGCCACGCCGTAAAATCAACTCAAGAATTTCTTATCCACTTTTAATTTCCAACGGAAGAGATTTTTACATTTACGATCGATCCTATGTCGGACAATTTAAAGCAGTTCGTATTATTCGAGTTTGAGGTCGACAAAGGGGTGGAAATTGTGCCGTCGACCTGTATTTCAAAGGATAGAACTCGGTGCAAGTTTCCTAATCCGATCCCAAAAGGGTTTTCAAGTTTCCAAAGCGACCCGCATGCCCTCCCGGAAAAGGATTGGACGACTTGCGGCATAATATATGTCGCAACATACGGTAATTTTATATTGTTAGCTAATTTTACTTTAAGATATATTCGGCTTATTTATTCAACCATGATTAATTTAATTTATAGATTCATACGACAAGGCCACCAAAAAATTGAAAAAGTACATTAAGAATAAACCCATCGAGTCCAGTGACAACGACAAGCCAAGAAAGCGTCGCCCTAAAGCATTTGCAGAAGAGCCTGAGGTGAATAGCTTAGTGGCCCCTGGGACAAATTTATATTCCGAAGGTAATTAAAATATACAAAGTTATGTTCAAAATTATGTAGTTAAAAACAACATTTGATTCTCGATCTGATACTTTTGTGGTTATCCCTAGTTGTTTAACATGTGTATATTTATAGTGAATGACACCGTCGCCGGCAACCCCACAACGGAAGAAGTGAGTAGCGACACTCCACAAGTTCAACTCATTCAGTTAGAACTGGATCCACGGATTGACTCTCTACTAATAGAGTTCAGGAGTAATGCAACATTGATTACTTTAAAAAAAATTAAACATCCTAATCTTTTGTGTGTATGTACATAGAATTTCAGGAGGAATCGTTGAGAAATCAGCACTGGAAGAGCTGGAGAATATTGAAACGTTACTGGCAAATGAAACCTACTATAACCAAGAGGTATGTATATGTATGTATATGTTCTAGCGCAATACAAATGAGTTAAAATAATAATAATAACCCGATGCCCTTACAGGTTGCGCTCCTTTCCAGGAAGGGTGGACAATCGGTGTCTAAGGACGTGTACGACATATTAAAATCAATGATTACGAATGACCTTCGTACTAAAATCCGGTACACTGCTAAGAGTAACAAAATTCCCTTTGCCAGTCGACTTGCAGCTAATCTACTTAGAGGTCTCATATTTTTATTTATGATTAGTCAATGAAAAATATAGCCTTATTGATCATGTTTGCATATATATACAACAGATTCTGTTAAAGCTGGAAATCCAGGCCCTTCTGTAAAAGACTCAATAATCAATCATCACATTGGGTGCTGGTTTCGAATGAAAGTTATTTCGACCGAAAATGTTGACATCACGACAAACGCAGAAACGTCGGGCGGAGAAATGGCTTCAACTAGCACTGAAGCGGATACGGATAGATTTTCCCCAGTCTCAAATACCGCCGACAACACCATCGCCGGATCAAATAGTCAGTAATGATAATGATGATAATAGTGAAGGGGTAGGCGCTCTAAATAATATTAAGTTAAATGATACCGAATTAGTTAGTCTGAGTAGTATTAGTGATACTAACAGCTCATGTAAAGATGAATTGCACATTGTGGAGAAAAATATTTCAAAATCATGGCAGCTTGGCAAATGGGCAACGGGTTTTAATATTAATCATAATGCATTGTCACCACTTTTGGGACTACTTAGGGATTGGTTGCCATTGGAAGGTTTTCCAAAGGATCCACGAACCTTATTGAAAACGGACAGAAATATTAGGGCTGTCGAAATAGAAGGTGGATTATTTCATCATTTTGGACTAACTTCGCAGATTATCAAAATTGTACAACGCGTAAAATTATCAAAAACTCGATCCCCAATTTTTCGAGACATAAAAAATTTAATTTCAATTAAAGTTGGCGTAGACGGGCTTCCCATTTCCAAAAGTTCAAACCAACAATTTTGGCCAATTCTTGGTAAAATTGATCAAGATCCTTCCTCAACTATATTTGTTATTAGCTTATTTTATGGATCCCAAAAACCTCAATCAATCGAGTCGTTCTTACACCCTTTCGTTACCGAAATGCAGGGTCTGGAAGCACACGGCTTAGAAATTGGAAACATTAATTACGTTATTCGGATAAGCTGCATCACAGCAGATGCACCTGCAAGAAGTTTTTTGAAACAAATAAATGCGCATAACGCATACTTTGGTTGTGAACGTTGCTATAGACGTGGAACTTATAAAAATTCAAGAATTCTTTACCCAATAAAGAAGGAATGTGATCTTTATACAGATCAATCATTTAAAGAACGCTGGTATGAGTCACATCATAAATCAATTAACCCTTCTCCATTAGAGATTCTGTCAATAGGAATGATTTCTCAGATTCCTCTTGACTATATGCATTTGTGCTTACTAGGCACTATGAAAAAGTTACTTCTTGTTTGGACTGAGGGCAAGAAACCACATAAATTGTCAAATCTCCAGAAATCAATAGTTTCTAATCGAATTATCTCCTTCGGAACTCAAATCCCTTGTAACTTTTCGCGTAAATGTAGAAGTCTTCAAGACTTAAGGCATTGGAAGGCAACAGAATTTCGATTATTTTTACTTTACGTTGCTCCTGCTGCTCTCAGGAAGGTTCTGGACGATAAAAAGTATCAGCACTTTTTATTATTTCATACTGCAATCTATATTTTTGTATCAAATTGCACAAAAAAACCCGATTGGGTTGCTTTTGCACAAAAATTATTAGATAATTTTGTGGAGCAAATCCCAAAACTGTATTATCCTGAGTTGATGATTTATAATATGCATAGTTTGTTGCATGTAAAACTGGATGTCGAGAGTCACGGCTCCTTGGACAATTACAGTGCATTTGAATTCGAAAATTTTATGCAAACTATAAAAAGAATGATTCGATCCAACTCATCCCATCTGAGTCAAGTAATTCACCGGGTAGGTGAAATAGAATCATTTTCATCTGCAGTCGAAAAAACTAGTTTACGAAATAGTGGACCGAGTACAAAAAGTGGTGACAATGTTTGGCTAACTGTTGATAAACGATATTGCATACTAACTAATAAGATATCTGACAGTGAGTTCGAAGCCAAGGTTTTTAAAAGTCGACTAGACGTGGAACAATATCCTTGCAAAAGTTCTAAGTTAGATATTTGCATTTTATGTGACATTGCTCAGGAATACATTTTAATTTCACCTGTCTCTTTGCGCCGTAAATGCATAATTCTGCCAATTAATGACAAATATTTTTGTATCCCAATTTGCAATTCATCTTTTAATTAGTTAAATATTTGAAGGATACATTATTGTAGAAATAAATTCATTGCAGATCAAGTTTCAATAAATAAACAATAATTGAAATTTGAGTAATTCGTATAAATGAATGTGTATTAATTTCATGCGTAGCATTAACACACAATTAGCAATAGATTCGCACTAAATTCGCACCAAATTCGCACTAAATTCGCACCAAATTCGCACTAAATTCGCACCAAATTCGCACTAAATTCGCACCAAATTCGCACTAAAGTCGCACCTCATTAATGCATATTAATCATCACCAAATTTACACAAAATGCGTACATATTTGTTTGTGTTAATTTTGTGCATATTTGGTACAAGTAAACTTGTAGTGATAAATTATTGGTATGAATTTTGTACATCTGACTTGTACAAAATAAGCACAAGTCAGCTTCACATTTTCACGGAAAATATGCATTAATCCAGTTGTACAAATTTAGTACAATAGTTGCAGATTTTGGTTCGTCGGGTTAGGAGCCGTTCATAAATTATGTAGAGTAAAATCACGATTTTCTGGACCCTCCTTTAACATAGGCACCATATTTATCACTGACTTATTGTTAGTCCCACCTCCGTCGCACCTTACATAATTTATTTGAACGGCCCCTTAGTGATACCTGAACCTGATAAATCAAATTCTAAGAATTATTCGTACACTACTCATACAAATTCTTTGCCCAGTTTCAAGACAAAGAAATCTCACGCATCCGATTTATACGCGACACTTAATCGTTCCACTGGTCTTTTATCGTCAATATGTGCACACCTTTTATGAACACATGCTCCCCCCACCGCAGTAAAGGCGAGGACAAACATGGCCCCCACACAGAACAGAATCACTCCCCAAATCGGTATCGAGACGAGTGATGATGTATTCTCCAGTCCACATTGTTCCTCGTCCACTCGTGGCACTTGGTCGTCCACTAATTCCACTAGGTCGTAATTGTCACACGACTTGATGGATTTCGGGGGAACTGGAATCGTAAGGTAGAGAAGTTTCTGAATAAAATATTCTACTGGTTTCCCTCCCGTTTGAAGGGTGTAAAAGCCCTGCTTTTCTTCACAATTCGCCAGTCCGTACAAGATAACGCATTGTCCGTACGTTTGGACGAATGCATACTTGGTATCGTTGGCCAAAGAGACGCAGCCATTGGTAAGATTAAGATTGATGGAATGGCCTGAATGTAGATAAATATGTCATATATATGTATTTGTGAATACCGCTTAGTATTATTTTATTACTGCATTTCCAAGCGTGCAAATAGATATGTACATACCATAATGGCCCTGGTATTCGTAAAGCGTCACTATGCTTTTCCCCACCATACTCGGCACTACACTTTCAGGGTTGATTTCGGGCACAGATTTATTGCAGAATTGTCCACACCGCGATATTGCCTTTACAAACGACGCAAACGTATACTGGTCCCCTAATCCCCATCCAAACAAATTCCGCAACACGGGATAATCAGGGCGAAACTGGGTGAATTTTCCACCACAACTGGCCACATCGTGAAGTTCGATGCACGAGTTTTCATCGCCGGTTATTTTCATGGAGTGAATCCATGTTTCGGACCAGGGTGGGATTAAGAAACAGCCGTCTCCGTCGATACTGATACTCGTGGAGTTACCTGAAACGATTATGAATTACAAATATTTACTTCAAGTGGGAAAAAGCGTAGGCAGACCATTTCGACGAAAGATCAATTAAACTTAAATTCGAGTGGTTGGTTTCGAGGAGTTTAATGATACCTAAGTAAATTCGACGAGTTACCCGTTCGACGAGAGCTTATTCGACGAGGGGTACGTATCCCGGACTCTATTGAGGTTGTGGTTTTACATGAGGCGTTTCAGCGGGTTGTAATTAAAAAGTATTAACTATGTTTTAACCGAGTTTTAACAAAGACCGCTGGCGACTAACACCATGCTAACAATTTGTTACCAAACGGTAGTATGCATGCACCTAAATTTGTTACAAAACTGTTGAGTATAACTGGTAATGATACAAACAAACATTATGACCATAAGGATAGCCCGCCGGTAATACCCTGTTACCGGATTATTTAAAGCGTACTCATTACTTAATTTAATTACCTGTGAAATCCCATTCGTCATACAACGTGACATGGACTGGTTCCTGTTTTCGGTCACCGTACCAATTTCTTGCGTCACATTTATCAAAACAAGGTCCAACAGAGCCAATTTCCAGCCCACGAGGCATAACTTCGTCCCCAACCCAGCGATAAGTTCGGGGCAAGCGAGCATAGGACTCACGATAAGTGAACCGAATGAACCATCCGGTACAATTAGAGTTTGGATAAATATTGATGCAATTTCCATTCGTCGATACCATTTTTACAATGCCTAGGCCAATGACAGGATTGCACTTGGAAACGTCATATTCAGCAGTAGAGTAGCTGCCCGTAATTCCGATAATTTTTGAATGGTTGATTCCTTCTGAAATTCCAGGACTTGAGTTGATCACAAGGATGGAACCCAAGTAGCCTCTGTGCAGATCTTGTGCAAGTCACAATGAAAATTTATGCAGATTTTGTGCAGATATTTTAGTACAATAAAATTTGTGCATGAAAAGTAAACATTATGCACTAACACATATTTACAAGTCTATTTGTACAAAATGTTTACCAACTTTGTACGTATTTCTGGGCATCTACTTAGTAATTAAATATATGTATAAGTTTTATGCAAACTTATCTACATTAAAATTGTACCATAAAATCTGTATCAAATATGCACCAAATATGCACCAAATAATATATGAATTCTGCTGCAGATTTCCATGCACCAAACTAGCATCAAATATGCACAAAGAAAAAAAGGGTGATCAGGCGCCATCTTCATGCTACACAGTTCTCTACTCATTTCCTACAGCCGTCAAAACGTGGTTTTCTTCTTTCTTAAAATATTAAATAATTAATTAACATGGAAAAATTGGTTCAAAGTGCAGACCAAAGTGATAAAACTTTCACGGTTGTCGAGTTTCACTTAGATAATGGAGTAAGTGTTGTTCCAGGTTCTTGGATATCGGAAAAAGTAGGAAAAAAGTTTTGTCCGTTTCCTGATCCGATTCCGAAGGATTTTGAAAGTATTCAATCCAACCTAAATAGTGTTCCTGGCCAGGATTGGATTACTTATGAAGTCACTTGTGTCAGAGTTCATGGTAAATTTATTCTAGTCCAACCTACTGAATTAAAATTACTGGTAAATTTTCATTCTTAACATATTTTGTTTATCTAATTTTTAGATAACTACAAAAGAGCACAGGGAAAAGCAAAAAAGCACATTAGGAATCAACAGGTTGACTCGACTGATGCAGAATTAGGACGAGGAAAACGATTTCGAAAAAATGAAGAAGTCCTTGTCACCCCGGCCGTATCAGAACCACCTCCGTCGTTGCTTCATCAAATAAATAGTGGTGAGAACTTTAAAAAAAGTACATTTTATATTGATCTTAAAATGTATAAAAATATCAATTGTGGTTTAGGCTCGAGTCGGCAAGTGAACGGTCCTGCTAAAATCCCAAACGATCAACAGCTGCAGACCCTACAAATTCCATACATACGAGTTGAGGCGGATCAGCAACTCTCAGAGCTATTTTCAGAATTTAGAAGTACTTATTAAATAATATTACTTGGTTATATTTTGCATTGTAAAAATACTTTTTCTGAACTTGCAGATTTTCAAGAAGAATCATTACGAAACCAAGCATTTTTACTGGAACGAGTGCAAAATTTGGAGAATCTTCTATTGAACTCATTACAAAATCGAGGTGCCAACTCCCGCTGGGCTGGATGGAAATGGCCAATTAAAACAACAGCTGACGTGGATGCAGTCGAATTATGGTTATTGGACCCACGCAACTACCAGGAAGAAGTATGTACTATATATGTTTTTCAAATTCTATTTTGCTTGCTTTATATTGATAACTGTTGTAGGAAATAAGAATATATATTGCTTATGTGTTTCAGGTTTTGATATTGTCAAAAGTTGGTGGTAATTCCGGTGGCACGAAGTGTGTTTACGACACCCTTGATTGGATGATTTGTCATCAACTGGCGCTGACCCTTCGCTATACCAGTAAGAGTGGAAAAACAGCAGTTGGGGATAAGTTATTCGTAAAACTTACTCGTGGTAAACAAACCAAGTCATACACATTAGAATACAAATTGTAGTATTTTTTTAAATAATAATAATTATTTTTCACTTTCAGAGTCCGTCAGACTATCAAATCCTGGATTAACGGATCGCCAGATCAATCGCTTCATTGCTTCCTGGTTTCGACAGTCCTCACAACGTGATAAATCGAGAAATGAAAACAAAACTTGTCACCCCACGCAGAACACTGCAACGGCGAGCGGAGAGGGTGGTCACCGCGGCACTCAAGAGAATTCGAACTCAACGAACTCAACGTACGACAACGATTCTGGCAGAGACGAGTAATGAAGACGAATCAAACAACCAGCATTCTCGTCACATCGCTAATTTAGAACATGTAGAAAGTAATTTGCAAATTGAGGAAGCTGAAAATCTTATGCCAACTTGTTCTGTTATCCCACCAATTAATAATAAGTCTAAATTAATTCAGTTAGGTAAATGGGCAACCGAGTTTAATATTAGTCATATCGCTCTGTCAAAACTATTATATTTAGCCCGTGAATGGCTGCCTCATGAGGGGTTTCCAATGGATCCTAGAACACTTTTAAAAACTAAACGGGTCATAGAAATTAGGGATATTGAAGGGGGAAAATTTTATCACTTCGGAATCCTCAAACATATTAATGAAGTAATAGAATCGGGGAACTTATTAGATTTTACAATTCCCAATTTGAGCAATTTTCTAGAATTACGGAATCTTTTAACACTTAAAATTGGAATAGATGGATTGCCAATTTCCAGAAGTTCAAACAAGCAATTTTGGAGTTTATTTTATGGATCTCAAAAGCCACAAAGTTTAGAAACCTTCTTGGGTCCATTTGTCAAAGAAATGCTAAAATTGGAGCAAAATGGTGTGCACGCTAAAGGCTGTCATTATTCAGTTAGGATTCGCTGTCTTGTAGCTGATGCGCCGGCTCGCAGCTTTCTTAAGCGAATAAAAGCCCACAATGGTTATTTTGGATGTGAAAGGTGTTATCGCAGAGGTAGTTATAAAAATTCCCGTATTCTCTATTCAATTAAAGCTCCTTGTGAAGAATATACGGACCAGTCTTTTAGAGAGCGTTGGTACGAATGTCATCACAAAGACGTTTTGCCATCTCCTTTAGAATCATTGTCTCTTGGTATGATTTCACAGATTCCTTTAGATTACATGCACCTTTGCTTATTAGGAACAATGAAAAAATTATTGCTTGTTTGGACGGAGGGAAAGCGGCCACATAAATTATCCAGTGTTCAACAAAAAATAATATCAGATAGATTAATTAATTTTAGAGTTCAAGTACCTAAAGAATTTGCTCGAAAATGTCGAGGTATTAATGACTTAAAACATTGGAAAGCCACCGAGTTTAGACTTTTCTTACTATATGTTGGTCCCGCTACGTTAAGGAATATTCTTGACGGAAAAAAGTATGAACATTTTCTATTATTTCACTCTGCGATGTATATTTTAGTTTGTAGTCTTTTGAATGTAAATGGATAGATTTTGCACAAAGTTTACTAAACAAATTTGTGCACGAGATTCCTAAACTTTATTACAAGGAATTATTAATTTATAACATGCATAGTCTTCTTCATGTAGGGCAAGATGTTATTATTCATGGTCCTTTAGATAATTATAGTGCTTTCGAGTTTGAAAATTACATGTCTCCTTTGAAAAAATTGCTCCGCTCTAAGTCAGCTCATTTAAGCCAAATTGTAAAGCGCATTGGAGAGATTGACGAATTCTCTAGCTCAACTTTAGATAAGGTAAAAGCTTTAAAATTAGGTGGCTCGCCAGCCGATAACTGTTACGTTACAAAAGATGGGAGATTCTGCATTTTAAATTGCAAAACTTCTGATTCTGATAATGTTAGTGTAAAATACTTCAAGTCCAAAGAAGATGTTAACCTTTACCCTTGTGCTAGTGGTAAACTAGGTATTTATGTAGTTTATAATTTAGATGTATATGAATGCGAAATTGCTAAAGGTAGCATTTACAAAAAATGTGTCTTGTTGCCTATTAGTGGCAAGAAATATTTTTGTATACCATTGTGTAATTAGCTGATGGGATATTATTTTTTTTACTTTAAAGATCAAAGGATTATCATTTTTGAGCTAATAAATTAAATAATTGTTAAAAATATGCAAATTCATTTATTATATGCATAAATCTACAAGCATGTGATACATAACTAGCATTGATTAATTGTACATATTTTGTGCATAATTTTGTGTACTAGATTTGCACTAACTTATACTGCAGGTTTAGTACACGCCACTATGCAGTGCATTTTTAGTGCATATCACTCGTACAAAATCTGCACTAGTTGTTTGTACATGTAATGCAAATAAAAATGGTCAAACTTGCATGAAACCTGCACATATTTTGTTGTACCACTAAGGTACAATACTTGCATGACTTGGCTACTTGGGAAAGGATAACGGTAAATATTTCGGTGAATGGGGTCTGCATGGTAAATGTTACTGTGTTAGGCACACGGTTAGAAATTCGAATTATCTAGAAGTCAAGCAGGAATTAAACATTAAACTTGTTACTGCTTGGTTTTAAAATGAAGTATTATACAGGTCCGCCAAAATTTGCTACACCGATATGGTAAAGCTTTATTAGATACTGTGCGGTATTAAGTACTTATTAATATAACCACTTTGGTAAAGGCATATATATGTATGTACATAAGTACATACATACTTACTTATGTATGATGATGGCTTGGTATTATTTAATGCTGGATTTCTAAGAGTGTATATATTTGTAAATGAGTGCACTTTTTTATTGAATGTTTTTGTAATAATTCCTGTTTCTGGATGCATGTAGCAGCTGAAACTATCTGTAAAAATAAGTGCGATGTAGGTGTTGCAAATTAATAAGTATGACTTAATTTACATATGTATTTATATACATATATAATGTCCACATAAACTAGTGAATGCGAGGCAGTTAATATATTTACATCTGTAGAAGAAATCCGGCTGAAACCTGGCATATCTGAACTTTAACCTTTCTTGACGCGAGAGATCGTGTGCTTAATGGGGAATATATGTATAAGATTTGTGCAAAATGTTGTTTTTTATTAGTCACTTTTCAATGGTTATGTGTGTATGTATGAGATATTGGAGAACATATGTGTGTATGAACTCTGTTAAAATCCGGTAGATTAACATGCAGGTATATGGATGAAGCGACTCTTTGTTCATAGAGTAAGGGTGATTACTTCAGGCCTGTGTAGGGATGGTAATCCGTATCCTAAAATAACCGATCCGTAGGATAGGATCGGATAAATACAGGATCGGATCGGATCGGATTTGCTCGCTTTAGGATCGGATCGGCTCCCGGTTCTACTCGAAATCCGATGCGGTCCGATCCTAGGATATCCGATCGTAGGATATCCGCGGATGACATGTGTGAGACACCTTGTGTCTAACTATGGAAAAACTTTACCAGCTGCTTTTATTTATTTATTGGAACGGTTTTTGGTGAGTTCATCACATCGTACATTATCCGAATGAGCCGAATTATCCTATTATTTTACACCAGTTATTTTTATTTTGGCGTTGAAATCATACGAAATTGAATAATTTGAACGCAAAAATAAAAATAAGTGGTGTAAAATAATAGGATAATTCGGCTCATTCGGATAATGTACGCCATGTGATGAACTCACCAAATGTGAAACGAGTTTACATCGGATGATCCGAGGATCCTGTGCGATCCTAGGATTTCATCGGTTCGGATCGGATCGGATTGTCTGATCCTCGGATCCTCTATCCGATCCGTGTGAAAATCCGATCCTATCCGAGTTTTTACGATCCTAGGATAGGATCGGTTACGGATTACCATCACTAGGCCTGTGCCTGAGTGGTGGCGAGTCGCCAGGGTTACGGGTAAATCATCGTTGGATAATTCGAAGGCGGGTAGGGTGGTAGTTGGACAACTCGTAGTAGGGTAACTCGTGGGAGCGAAAAGTGTCGTAGTCTAACATTTTCGTCGAATCCAATTTTATGTTTGTCATATGTGTCGTCCCTCTACAAAAGAGCATTATTTGGAGTGTGCATAATAGGGTAAAAATCAATGGAGCTTGAACAAATAATTCACTAGAAAATTGAAACAGACGCTTCAGAATTTTGTGTGAAAGTTCTCATATCCCTCCTTACAGATTACTGAAGTATTTTCAAGTGAGCAAAACTAGACCGTGGTAACGCCACGGTCGAGTGTCAAAATTTCTAGCAACCCTCCCGCAGCTAACCGGTACAAATTCAACTAAATCGGCAGATATTGAATCTGGTTGAAAATTATCAGACGCTCGAATTAAATGACTTTGTAAAACGTGTGGCATTAAAATGCTACTTAGCATTTTACCTAAGAACTTAAGTTCTTAGGTAGAGTTACGCATGTCGATAAAAGACATAACGACCTGTTGATAAGTCAAAGAAGAACCTATTATTCAGGCTCTTATCGCACAATGTTTAACTGCTTTTGCTCCAACACATAGCGATGTCCCATGCTTAAAGCGTAGATAGACTAACACATGGAAATTTTCAAAAAGACAAGAAACCTAATTTTTGACAATCTTGTACACAATTTAATTTGAGTGTAAATTTTAAAGCTAAAACACAATTCCATATTTTCGACCAAATATTCTTCTTCGACTTGTCCTCTTTATTTACTTGTCCGCCAGCGAGTTGTTCTTCCCTCGACTTGTCCGCTACCAAACTTCCGACGACGATGTACCACCAACCCGAGTCGCCATCACTCAGGCACAGGCCTGCACGCCACATATAGGACACAGGCCTGCTTCTTATCCAGCCTCAAATTGTGTCTCAGGTTCTGTGGTAGTTAATATTTTGTCTGGTAGAGCGCTCACCTTCACTCGTTTTGATCGAATCTCCAATTTAACCATGGTGTTCCATAGCATTGTTTCTTGCCACTATATATGTACATATTAATGTAGTTATTTTGCCATTGAAGAAATGCAAGGCGCAATGTACTACTTTTGGATACCATAGATGGTTCATATGGCTGGTCGCAAGATGGCAAATATATCTTGCACTCCTTTCTAGCGAGTTCTTACGTTTCTTACACTGCAAAGAAATAAGACTATTTCTAGGAAACTAAAACTGCCTAAAACTCACTTGCATGAAACTGCTTCAAAATATTGTTCTTTACGTAATTCCTTGCATGAGAACGAGGAATTGTCTTTGTAATGCTGTCCGTAAGAAGAAAGAATTGTTGAAAACGAGTAATAACTGATAATCTTATTTTCTCATGGCAATTTAGACTTATCACAACCCGGTCGGATTTGTGTGACTGTACCATTCCGATTTCATCCAGCTTTACCGCTACGTTCAAATTTTGGAGAAATCATTTAACGTCTTCATTTCGGAAAGAATCATTCCCGCCATGATGCTTTGCAACCCTGTGCTCGAGATTTTCTCGTTATTTGCAAGCATCTCATTTTATAATGAAATTCCAATGCCTGGATTTCTCGTGTATCCCTTGCTCGTTGGTTCTTCCATGATAAGCAATATTCTCATCGGAACACTGGCATCACGAATTAACGGCTTCTCGCGACATGTGCTCTCCTCCTTGGAACTTGTGAATTGGAGATCAAAATTGATGAGAAACTGAGAAAGGAGTTAAAGGCCTGTACCGGGCTGAAGATCAAGTTTGGCTCGAATTTCATAGATAATGGGACACCGTTGGTTTTGCATAATTTTTGCATAAATCAAAACCTATCTCTGGTACTGCTCAAGGGGAGCGGATTATAAATAAACAGGTTCATGGATAAGGATTTAAAGCAAGAACTGGGACAGAAGCAGGAATATTTTATCGGTAGGGTTGCACATTTATCTGATTACTGTTCACGTATCTTAAAAATCTATATTTCTTTGAACAATTTATTTATGCCCGATAAGTTCATGAACATGTGTCGTTTCTTTCACGTTGTATGCAATATGTAATTCAATGACTTAAATGAACTTCTCAATTTTAATTAACTAAATGACATCAAGAATTAATAATAAATACGTAGTTTATGACCAGGCCCCGAAATTGGGGAGGGCAACCGGGGCAATTGCCCATTGCGCCAAATTCTAAGGGCGCCGACAGGCGCCCACAGCTTACTTGTTATTCACAAACATAGCAAAAAATTAAAGACGCAATTTACTACCGGCGCAGTTGTCACACAACCATAAGCGAACTATAGAGATGCTTAAGTATGGAAAACATCTAATCGCGCTTGTGGCTGGCTGAACCTCATGAACTAATACGACGCCCCACCTATTTACTTTATCTAGCTGATTCACGGCCTGTTTATGCTAATCTTTTAAGAAATGCAGGAACTATTTAACCTAAGTGGAAGGACAGGTGAAGGAATGCTGACGTTGGGCCAAAACTTTTGATTTTTTAATTTTGAAGATTTTGATGGTATCTGAATAATTACATATGTAAATATGCAAGCCTTTAAAAAATTACCTCCAGCAACTTTCGTAGTACAAAAACTGAACAATTCATCACGTCAACTTTGGACACCTTATAGGGGCATTATCTCCACTCTCCACAAGTGATTTCTTGGTTACGTTTTTTTGGGTGTTTCTAACCCTCAAAAATTTCGTATTTAGTATCCGAAATTAACTTGATTCTAAACTGATTCTGAATAATTCTAAACTCTTCGAACCTTTGCGCCATTAAAAATTGAAAACGTTAGAATGCTACCCTTTGATCAGTAATTTCGCTTTGAAAACGGATCAGTCTAAAATAATGTTAATGAAACTGACCCAAATTTAGAAATTTCGAAATTAATAAACAAGTCATTAAGATCTGCATAAAAAATGCATTTTTTAACTCAAAAGCAATTCTGGACACACATTAATGCATGATTATTTGCCAAAATTCGAAAAGTGACACAAGCCTAAAAAATGATACGCATAAATTTATTTTTCTCCATAATTTACGTTTTAGATTGACCTGAGCATGAAATTTTCTATGTAACCAGGAGCTTTACGGCTGACATATATCCATCATAGTTAATTCCTAATAGTTCCCCAAAAAAAGGCACCCTGTTTTATATAATTATGGCAATATACAAATCGTTTTAACAAATTAACCCTGCATTAACGGGGAAAACTTAAATTTCTTTAAAAGAGTGTTGGCGAAAAATCATTAAAAGTAGATACATACTTACATATTAGCTACCATGTGAAAAATTCCAACACAGGGGCGCCGTCTCCATCTTGCCCCGGGAGCAAATTTGCAAGATCGGGCGCTGTTTATGACATCCTTCCATCCTCTCACTATTGATGAAAATGTTGTGAAACGGTCTATGAGGACTATTTATAAAACTTTACAGTTTTATATTGCTTCACCAAGCTTTCGACAAATAAATATTGTCTTCTTCAGGGTTAACTAATATAATTATTTTACAAGTTGGACACTTTCATAATTGTTGACTAAAAATATTACATTAATTCTCTTGGAAATTTATGAATTTTTTATAAATGGTAGAATTGTTGGTGTCCATATGGAATTTACGTAATTTACGTAATAAATACGTAATTAAATACAAATAAAATTGTTTATTACAAGCGTGGTAACAAATTTATTATGGGTCGGTAACAAGTTTAATAGTATACATACATTCACCTGTCCCACTCCACGGGCGATATTTTGCCAGATTACTTATCGACACTTAGGGGCCATTCATAAATTATGTAGAGTAAAAATCATGATTTTCTGGACCCTCCATTAAAATAGGCAGGATATTTATTATTGACACCTTAGTCCCCCATCCGTCGCGCCTTACATAATTTATGAACGGCCCCTTAGCTATACCTAATAAATCAAATTATAATCATTATTCGTACACTTCTCATTCTCATGCAAATTCTTTTCCCAGTTTCAAGACAAAGAAACCTCATGCATCCGATTTGTACGCGACACTTAATCGTTCCACTTGTCTTTTATTGTCAATATTTGCATAACTTTTATAAACACATGCTCCCCTCACCGCAGTGAAGACGAGAACAAACAAGGCCCCTACACAGAACAGAATCACTGCCCAAATCGGTATCGAGACATGGGATGACGTATTCTCCAGTCCAAACTTTTCTTCGTCCACTAATTCCACTTGTTCGTCATCGTCACCACACAACTTCATGGATTTCGGATAAACGGGAATCGTAAGGTAGATAAGTTTCTGAATAAAATACTCTATTGGTTTCCCTCCCGTTTGGAGTAGGGCATGCAATACCGGTATTCGAATACCGGTATTCACCGGTATTACCGAATACCGAATACCGGTATTGACGAGCTCAATACCGGTATTCAAGTTAAAAATTTGACATAATGATACCGTCCTTCAGTCAAGCAAATTCAACTGGTTCAAAATAAAAAATCAAATTTTTGGCAGATAAAAATTATGGGAAATTTATCACTCACACCCAACATACATTTAACTTTATTTGTGAATATTCTAGAACACTTCCAAAAATTAGTTTCCGAATATTTTCAGAAAATACTTGAGAAATCGACGCCTCGATAACTTATAATATTAAATAAGATGTTTATTCAGGCAGATTGTGGTGTATAAAAGTTTCTAAAAAGCTCACAATCTGGGTAAACCGTTTTACGTGTACGAGACTCATAAAAGACCGCGTATCTGCAGAAATCATACGAAAAAATACTGAATTTTAAATAGCCGAATCATTATTGTCAGGAAGATACAAACCCCAGGAATGCTTCACGGATACCGTAATCTGATAAATCGATTCAGTCAACTAACAACTATTTTACGACTCAAGCAGAAATTTTTAATTTCTCGGAAAATATCTTTTGCTTTTTAGTAATGTTACATATGTACACACGAAATGTATTTTCAGATAATGTTAGAATTTTGGAGTTTTTGGAAATTTTGGCTCATGTGCTTGTTTAGTTATGTAGAAAACTTGATGAATTTGTAAAAGTTGCGACATTAGGAGCCAATATAACATGGTGCGCATATCAGATAATTAATAGTTAAAACCTACTCCAAGCAACTTTGTGGGGCCTTTTAAGATGGCATTAATGCCAGTTTGGTAGTTAATGGCAACACATTTGTTTGGAAATGACCCCCACCGGCCAACCACTTGACCGATCATGCCCATCTTCGAACTCATCCTTACTTTTGACCCTAAGATGAAGTGTGCAAAATTTCAGGTCGCTAGCTAGTGTTTAAAGAGAGTTATCGCGCGTACAGACGAACGGACACACAGACATCTTGACAAATCTATAAGGCCATCTTAAAGGGCATAAAAATTTGAACCAGTAGCTGATTTGATTTGAACCCACTTATCAGCATTTAATGCCTTGCAGAGTTTTCACTATGTATTGCTTCGTATGATCATTTTCCTTAGCTTAATACATATTTAACATATGGTGTCGGTAATACCGGTATTACCGAGGGTCCCAATACCGAAAATACCGAATACCGGTTTTGGAAAACAATCCCGGTATTGCATACCCTAGTTTGGAGGGTATAAAAACCCTGTTTTTCTTCACAGTTCGCCAGTCCGTACAAGACAACACATTGTCCGTACGTTTGGACGACTGCATACTGCCGTTCGTTGGCCAAAGAGACGCAGCCATTGGTAAGATTAAGATTGACGGAATGGCCTGAATGTACATAGATAAATATGTCACACATATGTAAATATTTGTGAAAACCGCTTAGTTAGTATTATTTTATTACTACATTTCTAAGAATGCAAATAGAAACATACCATAATGACCCTGGTATTTGTAAAGCGTCACTATGTTTTTCCCCCAAATCGGCGCCACACTTTTAGGGTTGATGTCGGGCACAGATTTATTACAGAACTGTCCACACCTCGATATTGCCTTTACAAGCGACGCAAACGTATCCTTGTCCTCTAATACCCAGCCAAACAAATTCTGCAACTCGGGATAATCAGGGCGAAACTGGGTGAATTTTCCACCACAACTGGCCACATCGTGAAGTTCGATGCACGAGTTTTCATCGCCGGTTATTTTCATGGAGTGAATCCATGTTCCGAACCCCAGTGGGATTAAGAAACATCCGTCTCCGTCGATACTGATACTCGTGGAGTTACCTGAAACGATCATACATCACAAATATTTATATAAATTGGGAAACAGCGTAGGCAGACCATTTCGACGAGATCAATCTAACTTAAATTCGACAAGTTCAATAATACAATTCGACGAGTTGCTCGTTCGACGAGATGTACGTATCCCGGACTCTATTGAGTTGTGGTTTTCGGGGGTTTTACATAATGCGCTTTAGCCGATTGGAATTATGTATAAAGTGTTAATTATGTTGTAACCAGCCCCGTAAACTCAGCTGACGAGAGCCAGGCCCACTTGGGCAACTTATTCGTGATTGGTTGTTGGCAGAGAGAATGAATCAATCAAGAATGGAGCTTTACATATATTTTTTTCCCTTATGGCGATCCCCCTAAAGTGATTTTATTGGTTGGAGCTGCTTCTTCTCCGTGACGTCACTGGGCGGGTTGGCAGTTTCGGCTGCAACCGCACACAGCACAACCACCACCATTTTCTGCTTTTCGTAGTGCACTTTTCCTTCTCATCACAACAACAACTCTCTCAATGTCGGCCGATTGATTAATTAATTATTAAACGTATAATAAATTAACTAAGATTACACGTATCAATAATGCACCAAGATTAAACGTATCAATAATTAACTAAGATTGCACGTACAAATAATTGGGATTCTTCGACAATACATTGTTACTTCTTCAAGCTTCTTCATTTCAAGGTAGCACAATTAATTCACAATATTGTTCCTCATTTCCAGGACGGTCCGTTAATTAGCAAGATTTATCATCGTTTCAGTACACGTACAAAGGTAAGGATTCTTTCTTTACTCAAAGTAAGACGATTAATTTAATCAGATTTTTATTTCAACCTTCAGGATAACAAAATTCATTCAGAATAGTGTTCCTCATTTCCAGGACTGTCCGTTAAGTAGCAAGAGTTATCATCTTCTTTCTCCGCTCTAGGTTAGACGATTAATAAGGCAGGATTATTTATTTCAAATTTCAATGTGACAATTAATTAACGATGTTTTTCCTAATTTCAAGAGCGGTCCGTTAGTTAGAAGAGTTACCATCGTTTCAACAATATACGTACAAACAAGGACGATTCTTTCTCCACTCAAGGTTAGACGCTTAATTAAGTAGGATTAATCAGTAGTGTACTGATTTAAAGATTGAACTATTAATCAACAAGACTATTTCTCTCTCAAGGTGGTACAATCAATTAAATTTTTCCTCTTCTGGATCTCTCGCGGCTTGAATACCTGACATGGTCTTATTCTACTGATTCGATTGCGAAGACGAAAATATTTCGCGAGCTTCCCGACAAACTTGACCAGCTTCTGCTTTTATAAAGAATAGAATGAAAATATGATTCGATGATGATTCGATGCCACGGACGAAATAAATCAGCTCTCTGCAGTTTACAGTGTAGAACAATATCAACTGATGACTTTTATTTATTCACTATTGTTATTGATACAAAAGTTGAGCTCTTGTCTGACCAAAACTTTTAGATTGTTTATATAGCTGATTATGTCTCTTAACTAATTGATATAACTTTGCTATTACTATTAGTTGAATCATTGAATTTTTGTGTTGTATGCACTCAGCCTTGCTTGTCACCCACAAATTGATTTCTTCGTCCCTTAATATTAAATTGCAAATATTTTTTCTTAAGTTAGTGCCCTGTGAATTAATTCTAAAGATACATCCTAGCCGAAACAGCTTAAAAATATTTACAAAAGCCAGGTTATGTTCGTCATTTAGAATATGAATGTACGAAAGTTCCTTCCTATTACGTATCATATTATCTAGATCGTACGCTTTATATTGCAATAAACTGTCATTACTAGTGAAATTCTTGTCTTCGATGAAACGAAGCATTCCTTTATAACTATCACACTTTGTTCTCGTAATTACTTTCTTGGCTGCCCAGTTACCCACGTAGCATGCAACAGTCTCATCAGCACAATCGAAGTCGTTAATCTCACCAATTCTGAAAACGTCGTTACGCTGGTTAGTTGTCAGAAACTGGTCGTTATCGTCAATTTCATTTTCTTCGAACTCACTGTCTGAACTATCGTCTGCAAAAGACATTTGGCCTGACGAAAGCACAAATTTGTTTTGTTCAGGATTAAGTATGAGTGATAATTTTTCTACATACTTATGGACAACAGCACTAGTATCAAACGTCTCACAGTTTCTTCCCTCTTTATTTTGCATGAGGTCAAGAATTAGTCCACATTTAAATCCCTCTCGAAATTGTTTGGTGGTTGGATTCGTGCACAAGCCATGAATACCTCGCTGAAATCCAAAAAAGTGTTCCAAAATATCTTCTTGAAACCGTCTTGTTAAAACATATCCATAGCCCTCAGCATGTAGTGATTTGTATCCTTTCTGTGTGGTAGAGTAGTAAAAGGTGATGGCGATAATTGTTTCTTCCATTGAATAGTGCTTTCGTCTCTTTAATATAAACCTTTGATACTGCATTTTAACTAGCTCAAGCATCGACGGATGGCCTTGAAATACCTTCTCAATCTCCGAAAGTATATTTGACTTTCTTCTTCGTGTCCTTAAATAACGATTCTTGTCTTTCAGCTTTTTGATGATGATTTTGTTACTCTTCGCCGTAGTTGGTAAAGATGCAGGCATAATCGGTAAAGTCGATGCAGGCGGTTGGGTGATAGGGACCCTTGGTCTTGCATCTCGGATAAGTCGGGTTTGTTTGAATTGGGAGCTTGCGAAATGTTTACCACAAACTCTTGTGTTTGGAGTAATATTTT
The DNA here is from genome assembly GCF_002217175.1 of Folsomia candida. Lineage (NCBI taxonomy): Eukaryota > Metazoa > Arthropoda > Collembola > Entomobryomorpha > Isotomidae > Folsomia > Folsomia candida. The sequence goes on from NW_019091235.1 coordinate 66,893, forward strand.
CTTTATCAATGGTTAGGATGGCACACCATTTTGACGTCTACAATCAAATGCAAACAAGACATAAATTATTTGTTTAGTAACGTTACTTTGTCTAAGGTACCCTTGGAACGCAGACCTTTTAGAATCTGTTGGGAGTCCGAAAAATGACACGCTTAGATCAACATTACGCGAATTGTTCGAGCATCCTTTTGCTGCGCATTTATTATAACGAACCATTTTGAACCATCGACGTTAATTGTATCACCTTGAAAGAGATATAGTCCTTTTAATTAATTCTCCTCGCTATAAATTAGTAATAATCCTACTAAATTGAGATTCGAACCTTCAAGGAAAAAAATCAATCTTTACACGTGTAATGTGGACAAGAGGAGAATTCTTGCAAATTTATGGCCCCTTCCTAGCCAATCCTTATCATTTGTACGTGTTGACACGATGATAACTCTTGCTAATTAACAGACCGTCCTTGAAATGAGAAAAAATATTGTTAATTAATTGTGTGACCTTGAAAGTAGAAATACATAATACTACTTAATCACTAATCTTACCTTGAGTGGAGAAATAATCCTTTTAATAATATACGAATAATGTTCACACGAGGAGAAATGAAAAACACTGTTACGTAATTGTCACATGAAAGTTGAAATAAATAATCCCACTTAATTAATTGTCTAACCTTGAGTGGAGAAAGAATCGTTGTAGTTTGTACGTATACTTTTGAAATCAAGAGAATTCTTGTTTATTAACGGCTCGTCCTTGAAATGAAAAAGAATGCTGTTATTTAATTGTCAAATGGATGTTAAAATAAATGATCCTATTTAATTAACCGTCTTACCGTGAGTGGAGAAAGAATCGTTGTAGTTTGTACGTATACTATTGAAACGATGATAACTTTTCTAACTAACGGACCGTCCTTGAAGTGAGGAAAAATATCGTTAATTAATTGTCACATTGAAATTTGAAATAAATAATCCTGCATTATTAATCGTCTTACCTTGAGTGGAGAAAGAATCCTTATCTTTTTACGTATACTGTTGAAACGATAACTCTTGCTAATCAACGGACCGTCCTTGAAACGAGGAACAATATTGTTAATTAATTGTTTTATCTTGAAGGTTGAAATAAAAAACTTACTAAATTAATCGTCTAACCTTGACTTAGGAGACAATCCTTATCATTTGTACATATGATGTTGACACGATGAGAATTTGTGTTAATCAATGGCCCGTCCTTGAAATGAGGAAAAATATTGCTAATTAATTGTGCCACCTTGAAATGTAGAAGCTGGAAGAAGTAACCATGTATAGTCGGAGATTTAAATGAATAAGAATCTTACCAAATTATTTGTGTTATCTTGAAATGAAGAATCACAATTATTTGTACGTGCAATCTTAGTTAATTATTGATTGATTGATTGATTTATTTCAATGAATTGTTAAATTAATTACGTTAATTATTGATACGTTTAATCTTGGTGCATTATTGATACGTGTAATCTTAGTTAATTTATTATACGTTTAATAATTAATTAATCAATCGGCCGACATTGAGAGAGTTGTTGTTGTGATGAGAAGGAAAAGTGCACTACGAAAAGCAGAAAATGGTGGTGGTTGTGCTGTGTCCGGTTGCAGCCGAAACTGCCAACCCGCCCAGTGACGTCACGGAGAAGAAGCAGCTCCAACCAATAAAATCACTTTAGGGGGATCGCCATAAGGGAAAAAAAATACATGTAACGTCCATTCTTGAGGGGTGAAATACATGTTCGTTGGGTTGTTGGCATACATTGTGAGATACAAAAGCCGCTGCCCACTATGTAACTCACAATGTGTGCCAACAACCAATCACGAATAAGTTGCCCATGTGGGCCTGGCCCTCGTCAGCTGAGTTTACGGGGGTGGTTGTAACCGGGTTTTATTGGGTTCTAACTAACAATGCAAGTCTTTTACGTGTACAACTCAGATCTGGTTGGGACCAATTTTATTTTGCTCACAACAAAAAATAAGCGTACAGACGGAGCAAAAAATCGTTTCAGCAGTAGCACAACATATCAAAGACAATCCCACTCACACCATCCATTTTCAATCCACTGCACTTACTGAATCAGAACACAGATATTTTTACCGTAAATACAAAGAAGGACTTTACATTAAAAAACTTGACAAAGACAAAATCAACTCTAATGACGGCAAAAACATCAACCCCATTTGGGCAGCTTTACTTCTACCAATCATTCGACATCCAAAATTTATTAACACAAAACCACTCCCACTTTCAAGCGACACACAACAAAACATCAACCCAACTTGATGCCAAATGGGGTCTGGGTGGATTGACTGAGGTTTTCCTTCTTTTCTTTATGGCAAGGTTTTCCCTCGGTTCATCAAGTTGGGTCCCTTTACATTTTTTATCACTTCAAAACGTGACCCCAGTATCCAACGCCACAAACATGACAACTATTTTTATGAATTTACACTAACTAATTTCAACTACGAAATCTTGTAACAAATTTCCCATCTTGTAAATGTCTTGATAATGAATAGCAGATAGCATTCGAAATATTGACAAAATAAAGCAAAACTTTTTCTTCGACTTTTCCACTTAACTCCGTGTAATCCAATTATTAAAGCGTACAGACCTTAATCTCATAACCTTTTTCCCAGAACATAGACCGAACGAGCAATTGCTATTTTCTGAGGGTCATGCATACAATCTTGATAAAAAACTTGAAAGTATTCTATAAAATCACTCACGGGGAGGGAAACAACTGGCAGTTGAAAAAAATGTAAAATTTTACTTTGTCACCCTAAAAATATAAAAAAAAACTCCGAAAAAATGTATTTTTTGGGGTAAAAAAAATAATTTCCTGTGGCGAAACACACTTGACTGTGTTTTCCTTAATTATTTGAACATTTTGGATATGTAAATCAACTTTGAACAAATTGTGAAATTAGTGGTTGACCCTCCACATAAGCTGGATGGAGTAAATTATGTAGCGTGCGGATGAGTAAGAAACCCCTTGCCTCCAGACAAGAGAGTGAAGAAAGCCGGCCTCATCCGCACAGTTCATAATTTACTCAATTCAGCTTATGTGGAGGGTCAACCACTAATTTCACAATTTGTTCAAAGTTGATTCACACATCCAAAATGTGCAAATAATTAAGGCAAACACAGTCAAGTGTTATTCGCCACAGGAAATTATTTTTTGACCCCCAAAAATATTTTTTTTCGGAGTTTTTTGGTATTTTTAAGGTGACAAAGTAAAATTTTACATTTTTTTCAACTGCCAGTTGTATCCCTCCCCTTGAGTGATTTTATAGAATACTTTCAAGTTTTCATCAAGATTGCATGCATGACCCTCAGGAAATAGCAATTGCTCGTTCGGTCTATGTTCTGGGAAAAAGGTTATGAGATTAAGGTCTGTACCCGTATTTTTTCATTTTTCCTAATGAGCTAATTTGAGCACGGGGCGCGAATTTTAAAACATTTTTCAGCCAAAACCTCGGTTTTTAAAAATTTTGTAAATTTTCGAATTTTAGCGCGAATCCAAAAATTCGAAAACATGTCTCTTAAGAATGACTTACTTGACTTGTGAAACATCCAATTGTCTCGGAATTTGAATTTCATTTTTTTGCCAGTTTTTGAAATTCATTAAAATTATAATCTTTTTAAAATTTTTAATTTTTCAAAAAATAATGCATGTGGATTTTTCACTAGTCAAGTAAGTCATTCTGAAGAGACATGTTTTCGAATTTTTGGATTCGCGCTAAAATTCGAAAATTTACAGAATTTTTAAAAAGCGAGGTTTTGGCTGAAAAATGTTTTAAAATTCGCGCCCCGCGCTCAAATTAGCGCATTAGGAAAAATGAAAAAATACGGGTATGCTCATTTTTTGTGGTGAACAAAATAAAATTGGTCCCAACTAAATTTGAGTTGTACACGTGAAAGACTTGCATTTTAAGACCGCTGGGGACTATCGTCATGCTTCAATTTGTTACAAAACGGTAATATGTATGTACCTAAATTTATTACGAAACTGTTGAGTATAATACCACCGGGGTAATGATACATATTTTCGACCAATGTTATGACTATAAGGATCACGATACTGCCTTGTAAAACCCTGCTACCGGACTATTTAAAGCGTACTCATTACTTAATTTAATTACCTCTGAAATCCCGTTCGCCATACAACGTGACATGGGCGGGTTCCTGTTTCCGGTCACCGTACCAATTTCTTACGTCACATTTATCAAAACAAGGTCCAACAGAGCCAATCTCCAGCCCACGAGGCATAACTTCGTCCCCAACCCAGCGATACGTTTTGGGAAAGCGAATATAGGAATCACGATAAGCAAACCGAATGAACCATCCGGTACAATTAGAGCTTGGATAAATATTGACGCAATTTCCATTCGTCTTTAGCATTTTTACAAAGTCTAGGTCAATGGTAGGATTGCACTTGGAAATGTCGTATTCAGCAGGAGAGTACTCGTATCTCGTGCCCGTAATTTCAATCATTTTTGAATTGTTGGTTCCTTTTGGTCTTGCGTTGACCACAATGATGGAAAGTATAACGGTACATATTTCGGAAAATCGGGTATGCATGGTAAATACTACGACACTCTGTATTACATATGCACACTGTTAGGAATTTGAATTAAATGTCAGGCAGAAATTATTGTACTGCTAGGTAAGAATTTGGTAAAACTTTACTACCGAGCTCTTACTATGCGGTATTATTTATTTATTAATACCACTTCGGTAGAGTCATATATTTACATATGAGGATGGCTTGGTATTATTATTTTAATGGTGGGTTTCTAAGAGTGAATAAATGAGTTCACTTTTTTATTCGATGGTTTTTTGTTATAAATTATAACTTATAATTCTTGTTTCTGTATGTATGCAGCAGCTGAGACTATTAGTATCTAAATAAGTGCGATGTGGGTGTTGTAAATGAATACATAAGTATGACTTAATTTATTATGTACTGACATATATATGCAAGTGAATACGACGTATGTAGCTAATTATATTTACATCTACAGAAGTAATCAGGATGAAACCTTGGATATCTGAACTTTATCGTTTCTCAACGCAGAAAGATGAGAGAGCGTGTGCTTAATGAGGAATAAGATTTGTGCAAAATGTTAATTTTTATTAATCAGTTGTCAAGCTTTAAATAGTGCATAACACTTTAATCATTTGAGTATTTAATGAATATTACGCACATTCATTTAAAAAAAGTTAAATGTCCGGCGCCCTACATAAGAGTCCTTATCTGATTTTTTTTAAAACCTTAAGAGACTGTCACACCAGCTTTATATGCGTACATACATATGTGTGAATGATATGAATGAGATACATGGGGCAGGCATGGACGCAAAACTTATAACCAGAGGGCGGATATGCATGTATTTCTAACTTTTTCATATCAAATCAGATCGTACTAAAACTTTGTGTACTGTTATCCCATCGAAGCGTGATCTCAAAAATTCAAACATTGTTTTCCATATTTTACATATTTTAGGGTTTTCGTACATATGCATATTTTCATACTTATTTTGAGTTTTTTTTCGTATGTACATGCACATATTTTCCTACATATTCGAGCCTTTTTCTAAAAATAATTATTTGAATACATATTTCGAGGTTTTTTATGTGAAAATATTTTTCTTTATTCAGAAGTTAAAGTTTTCTCAAAATTATATTTTCATGATAATGGTGTTCAATTCATGTGAACGACTAGCAAATCCAGTTTGCCCGATTTTTCTAGTAAAAAAAATTACACCTGAAAATCTCTAAGTATAACTAATGTCGCATTATGGGTTATTAGATAAAGATTAAAATGATATATTTAATAATTCGTTGATAAGAGTGTTAAAAAGTTTAAAGGTTTGGACAATTAAATTTAAATACAGTAGAAAATTACAATAGAAAAATGTTTTATTTGCATATTTTCGTGTTTTTTAAGCACATATTACATACATATTTTGAGAAATTTAAGTACATACATATCCGCCCTATGCTTATAACTTGGACAAACGAATAACGAGTGGACACTCTTTATTCGTTTGTTCATTTGAAATCAGAAGGGACCGAAAATGAAGGACGTGACTGATAAAATCTTATTTTACTCCTGTGTGACACATGTGCCCATTTCTAGTAAATCACATAATATGATACTTCGACTTCCGCCTAGGCGACATATTTAATGCATGGTCCTCAAAAGCATACAAGCAATTCCAGCAAGATAACTTATCACTGTCTGAATTCTGTAGATAATCACGCATAAATCAAACCAATTCCAATCTCAACTATATAATTTCACTCACACCTGGAAGTATTTGGCAAAACTAGCTCATCTCTCTACTTCTCAAAAAATTCACTAAATAAGCATGGCAGCTGGTCCAGATTTTCTTGACACCGTTGCAAAATACGAGTCCTTCCTGGGCCATGGATCTTTTGGATTTGTGTTAAAAGCAAAACATCACGACGATACTTACTCCTGCATAAAATTCATCTATCCGACGGACGACGACAAACTTAAACTTCAAAACGAAAGGGAGAGCAGTTTAACCAGAAAGCTATGGTACAATGCAAACATTGTCCTCGTTAAGAATTCAGTCTGTAAGAAACATTTGAATCCGGACCAACTCAAGGGTATTTTTCGCCCGGATTAAATTTTCTACACGATAATCAAATCATTCATCGCGACTTGAAGCCTGCGAACGTTATGTTCACCTCGGAGAAGTACAGGCTCCCCGTAAAAATCGGAGATTTCGGGCAATCTCGCACCGCTCACAGTCACAACGATCCTACGTTGACCTCCAGCGGCATCGGAACTCCGGCTTACACCGCGCCAGAAGTTAAAACGGGAAAATATTCGTATCAGTCGGACATCTTTTCGCTGGGATTAATAATTTGGGAAGTGGTTGCCATGATCAAACCGGAACAAAAACAAGGTCTATTCGACAGGCTGGTTAATGACGGCGAGACAGAACTAATCAAGGATGATCACCCCCTCCTCGGAATGCTGACTAAACAACTCGTAATAAATTCAACTAAAAGGAACGTTGAGCAAAGATATCAAACTTTGGATGGTTGCTCTCCAATTTTTAATGAGCTAAGGTCAGTGCAAACCCAGGAGAAAGTGTTAACCTGTCGAAATGGAGAAGAATTGGAACTCTGCATGTGACATGCTGGTTCCACAGATGGAATTAGAATTATGGGGAAAGGAGTTGATAAGACGAGGATTTTGCCATCTATTAGTTTTTGAATTTCTGGAAAGGACTGTTTAATTTCGAATATGTCTATATTGCCGCCAGAAATTCAGAGTTACACCATTTGTATTGAAGTTTTTGGTGACAAATGCAGGTTATCCAACATAAATGTTGCCAACGCTGTCATTGGGATTCAAATTCATGGAAGCGATCAAAATTGATGACGTAAAATTTACAAACACTAATGACTTCTGTATTAATATAGCAACAACTTCACGTGTTTGTACATTTTCTAATATAACAAGTGAAAATTACAAAAAAGGGATACTAGTTAATGGGACGAATCATCTTTTTCAAAAGATTAGGTTATCAAACAGCACACACGACAAGGGGAACGGCGACATAGCAGGCATTGTATTCAGAGGAGGTAATAATCACACACTTGAGGATTTTACTTGCACGGGAAATACGACTGATTCCGCGTGGGATTTAGAAATACACTCCACAAATACCACCGTCAAAAATTCTACCTGCGACAACGTCTTGGTCACTGGGGAAGGTGCAAGCTTAAATATTGTTGAAAGTAGAAATTTAATTAGAATTGAAGGAAATCCACAAGGTATTCAATTAGTGAAATGCAAGTCGAAAAATTTGGAGGCAACCGGTACCGTGACAATGACCACGTGTAATTTTGGGAGTGGATCGTCGTAAAGGAAATTTAACGATAAAGCAAAACTCATCCTTCTATCTTCTACTTAAGCTCGTTTTCGCACAAGTGAGGATGCTGTCCCACCCACTTCAAACTTATAGTGTAATTTACTGTCAAATTTTACTCAAATTTTATCAAAAAATAGACGCACAAAGATGTAAATGGGCTGACGGTCCACAAGTTTGGTGGAATGTGCAAAATATTAAACGTGAAATTAATTTATATTTTGTTGGTATAATCTGATATAAAAATCATTTTGCATGTACACACATATTTATGTATCTATATTATAATTTCGAAAAGTCCGTCCCGTGAAATTTTCCGTGACATTCCTGCATTCTGATTTGTTGCCGGCTTCCTGGCTCCGCCAATCACAGCACGGATATGATTTCGGTTATGATTTCGGTTATGATTTAGGTTATGATTTCGGTTATGATTTCGGTTATGATTTCAGTTATAATTACGGTTATGATTTCGGTTATAATTACGGTTATGATTACGGTTAGGATTTCGGTTATAATTTCGGTTATAATTACGGTTATGATTTCTGTTATGATTACGGTTATGATTACGGTTATGATTACGGTTATGATTTCGGTTATGATTTCGGTTATGATTTCGGTTATGATTTCGGTTATGATTTCGGTTATGGGTAACCAGAAAAAAAATTCTTAACAAATTTAAAAAATTTCCTTAGCAACGTTAAAAACAATCCTCAGCAACGTTAAAAAATTCCCTTAGCAACGTCAAAGAAATTGCCTATCAACATAAAAAATACTTTAACAACATAAAGAAAAATCCTCAGCAACCTCTAAAAAATCCCTTAGCTACATAAAAAAATTTCCTTAGCAACGTTAACAAAAAAAACAAACGTTAAAAAGATTCCTTACCAACGTTAAAAAATTTCCTAAGCAACGTTCAAAATTCCTTAAAACATTTAAACAATTCCAGCTCAAGCGCAACAATCCAAGCAACGTTAAAAAAATTCCTTGGCAAAGTCGAAAAAAGTCCTACGGGAGCTGGCAATCTATCTGAATGAAGGAATGTACTGGAAAGTTTAAAGGAACAGCCTTTTCGATGTTTTAATATATTTAGATATTGTTTTACTCTCAAATTATAATTTGGTTATAATTAGTTCATCGCCGGAGTGATGTGGTGCTTTCATCGAATGATTTTGTTGTGTTGATTTAAAACTTGATGTGGACCGTCTTTAAGACGGGCTTATAGGCTAGTTGTATATATTTTGTTTATTCAATTTTAGAAATCCAGTGTGACAATAATACGAATTTAAATATACGTAACTCTGCCAGGGTGGTAATACCATGTACATATATGAGTTATTTATGTATGTATGTAGTAGTAGCTAGGTATAAAAATTTTAGTTTAAATGTGTACCAGATGTATAACAGTGTATGTACATAATTGTATGCATGTAGTACCACAAGCGTTTAGTTTTCGCCATATAAAAAAGTACTGTAATTAAGCAATAATTTCTGACTAGTGTATTGCAAGGTGGATTTGAAGCCAGACTTTTGCAATGTCTCTGTTAATATAATTTATACACATATGTATCTATGTATGTATGTATGGATACGATTATGTATTTATAACTACATATATTATAATAGTTATATTTGTATACAAATAAATACATAATCTATAACTCACCGTGCGGTCACCTTTGTCACACACAAGTCCTTTACACATGCATGAAGATGCATATACATACATCCATACATACATACACCTGAAGATTTGTATGTTTGTTTAAATATGTAGGTATGTAAATATGCACATACATATATATATGTATGTATGTATGTATGTAAATAAATACATACATATTTGTTTGCATAATGTAAATATGCAAATACCTACATATTTTCATCTTTCTCTTGGGAAAATCGTGCACTAATAGTGCTACAACAGATATATAAATATGTATGTACATACATAGAAACATATCTGCATGTGTTTGAGTTTCCGGAGAATGAATTTTCATGCCAAAGCACTCCACTTCTTTTCAAGTTAACGGGTCCTAACTTATACAAACTTGCAATTTTTCCATGGTGATGCCTATTGTGTGTGAATATGTAAATAAGTATATATGTACAAAGTGAGAAGTGTGCAAATGCATGCCACTTCTCCTTGCCCGGATTTTATACGCATCTCCAATGTATGTACATTCCTCGTATTATGCCCGGATTTATTATACTATCGATTTCTTCCACTGCGGAAGTCATATGTATGTGATGGTGAAAGTTGGTTTGGTCCAAGTTGTATACATACATACAAATAATGTTTGTAAATAAACCTTGGTTTACCAGTTGTTTACGTATAATTCGGCTTCAGTGAGATATTTTTATCTTTAAATGCGTACCTTTCTGTGCAAACTGTTTAAAATTAGGAGTGAGAGAAATTAAAAGTTAAATCGATTAAAATGCAGATTTTGCTACAGTTTTGTGGGTCGTCATAGTTTATAAAACTGATAACTTGTTGAAATTATGTACGCTATTATTATCTTTCGGACATGAATTAGTGTTATTTAACGTGATATTAATACATATGTAAATACTTAGAAGCTGTGTTAAAAAATTTGCTGGGTAAGTACATATGCGTCAATTTGTTGATTAGTTAAATAATTATTTGCCTTATTATACGTTAGTAAACTACATGTACCAGAAATTGAGACCATAATTACAAATTTAATTTGCCAACAATTTCAAATTTCTAAAATTGCTTTGTTACATATGTAGAAGTGATGGCTTGAGTAGTACAATTTTCTTGTGCAAAACCAATTAAATTGCATATAGATAATTTTATGCACACATAAGTACGTGCATAACTAATTCGCAAATATTTTACCCAGGCGAATCGCCATGTCGACGAATGGAGGATTTGCCTAAATCTGTCCTAAATGTTACCAGAAATCTGGCAAAATTGGATACTCATTATCATAACGCGCTTCGAAATTACGCTTTGACCCAGTCGGAAAGCACCCTTCATCAAGGGCACCGTCCCCTTTCCCCCAGGAGCGGAAATTCCTTATCATCCTGCTCGGATTTTTTGCGGCCTGTGTCATGCTGAGGTTAATTGAGTCCTATGTAAAAACATTGACGAAGGATTGTTGTCGCAGAAATGGGACAACGGACCTTCGGCGACCGAGACCTCGGGGGGTGGGGACGACGGATGTGGTACAAAATAGTTCGATAGTTAGTGATAACGACCTTATCACGTATGGTGACCTCGGGGAAGGGGAAGAGTGTCAGGTCGTGATACAGATTGAACTTCGTGATGACCCTCCGCCACCGTACTCGTGGGGCAGACCGGATACTCCGCCACCGTTGTATAAAGATATCGTGAGGGATGATAAGTGATGTTTTTTTTAATTTTGAGTTCCACGCATCATTTCCGAGAAATTTATGTATGTACGAATTACGCGACCTTAAATACAGACGCGCATTGTTTTTATAATACTTAGTTAATCTTCTATGTTAAGTTAATTGTGGGCTATGTACATACATATCGTCGGCTTAATTGCATATGTAAAAAAAATCGGACCAGAGACATGAGTGGTGATTTATGTAAATATGTTTCCTGAAGAGATTTTACTTAATGTGACATTTTATTGTTGAAATTTATATATGTGTATTTACGAATTTTAATCCTGATTACCTTAATCTTAATTGTAAGTTTAAGGATGAAAATAATATTTAATTTTTGGTTTGACGCTCATTGTATGACTGCGAATATACAATAAATACGAAGAAATTTATATTACATACAATTAATACCGCGGTACATACATATTTATTTAAATATTTTACACATTTATTTAAATACTTTACATAAATGCAACTTTAGAGAATTACTATGTATACATAGTATTACATACAGACATTCATATGTAACAACATATGTATCAGTGTTTTTGTGAGATTTAGCACAATGTTTGGCGGAAAGATAGGTGATTTTTTGCAAATTCATCCAGTGTATATGTATATGTAACTCATTTATTAAGCTACACATTTAACGGTAATGCATACAATAGCATACATATATGTACATGTGTATGTAGTATACTGCCATGCGAAAATTTGCGTCATGCGTTTGAAATTTGTCGTCTACCTATATATATTTATCTAACATCATAAAGGCTGGCCAAGTACATATTTTTGATAAGCCTGACAAGAATTAATGTGTTTCTTCATCCTGTCCGCCCTATGGCTTACTAAAGTTGTGCAATGGATACATTTCGATTTCTTCATTCCTCTCGTATTCTGAATTGTAGTAAATTCATCCCAAACGGGGTCCCAAGGTCGACCATTGCCCCACATTCGTTGCGATTTATTATTGTCAACGAGGCCCTCATTTTTGTCTCTGGGTGGTAACAATTCTTCCCTGGTGGAGAAGGACAGAGGATCAGGTGTGATTTCCGCGTCAATGTCCAGATCTACAGATTCGTCTTCGACCTTGATCCAGGGGCCGGTATTGTCGTCGTCGTGGTCAGCATCTTCGTTTGGGAAATTGGAGTCTGTAACAACATAATGAGGAAAGTAATATGCAAATAACTTGAAACTTGAAAATGACTAAATCACAATTACTAATTCTATTATGACTAAATCACAATTATCAATTATACTACCATTTGAATTATTACGTGACAAAAAATTTGTGTAAAACTTTTTGTGTTAGCCGTCAAGCGTAACAAGATTTTTGTAAATCAAGCTTGATGTGAATAAATCAATCAATCAATCAACTTTGCAAAATTTGTAAATCTCAATGAAAATTAACTTTCAAATTCTTGTTCTTATACAATTTACGGATTTTACAAAGTTACGAAGAAGTGCGTTCATAGCAAATTTACGAAATATGTTCATATGGACATACAGACAATCACATAAGTAGTGATTTTCGTATGCACAATTTTTTGCAGATTGTGTTGTGTTACAATCACATGTACAAAATTATGTATGCATGCTTAAAGTATTGGGGAACTTAATTTTTGTTAAGTATTACCTTCAGTAAAATTGAGATTTCCAGTTTCGCTCGGTGTTTCTCGAAATGTATTTTCAGCTAGAATTGCCTCATTTGTTTGCAATCTGATTTTCTTCCGGTCTAAGAAATAAAGATAACAGTTCAATGTCTAAAAATCTAGGTATGCAAAAATTACTGTAGTCCAATTACACACACACCTTTCCCTTTTTGCATCGATCTTGTCAAAATATCTGTGATTTGTTCTTTAATTGCGACCATGGCCATGTGCAAATTCCACACTTTTTGCATCTCTTGTCGACAAGTTGGGCAGGATTGGTTGTTGTTCTCTGTATTTGCGTAATTCTTACCCGACAACGGCGACAACTCGATTTCTTCAAGGAACGTTTTACATAAAGATATCTGTTGCGCGATGTGGTCGTCTGTGGGAAAAGGAGTGGATTCTTGAAGTGAGGTCGCGCACAGGAAGCAGTAATTGTGGCATTGTTCTTCATCCAATTTTCGACCTGCAAATTTCGTTGGAATTTGCAGCACACAATTTAAAGAGATTTGTGCTAAATTTAAATATTTACTTATATCGTATTACTTGTCAATCTCGCCGTGACGTTTTCAACCGTACGAGTCAATTGTGAGAGTATAGAGGATGATTCCATTTTGTGCCTAGTGCCTAGAAATTTGAAAATGGAAATGTGAAATATGGATGTATCTTACATAGAAAGGGAGAAAGTTAATGTACGAGATTTTTCAAAATTTATAACTACGAGGATGGATAGTAAATATTCGCCGAGAAGTGTGTACATACCTCGTCGTTGATTTGGTACAATTTGCTTTGCAACGTGACAATTTACATTTACAGAAGTTTATAACTTCTTTTGTTGGGTATTTGTTTCGTATTTTGAGAGCTGAGCAGGTGACGATGGGCTGGCGCTGTTGGGAATCGATCTTTGTTTGCATGAAGTATGGATTTGATGTAAACTGTAAAGCAGTACACGTAATAAATATGGCTTATGTGCACACATATTTATGTACATACTGCACATATGGACAACGCGCAACATGAAATTAATTTCTTTAAATTGTGCATGTTATTATTACAACGGACACACATGTACACATACAACATCATAGCCCATCTTCAAAGAAGGTGGATATTTCGGAGAGGAGTTGTGCAACTAAATAATTATCATACGCATGCACATATGTACATAGATAGTTATATGTACTATTACAGGTGAAATTTAGCAGCGGAAACGGGTAGTTCGTAAATTTGTATATAAAGTGTGTATGTTCTGGAATTAGTGTAGCGTTGTAAGTACATATGTACACACTTGTTTCTGTTACATGAAAATGTAATTAATATCCATTGATTTTCGCATTTAACAGATAAAATGTTAAAATGTTAAAAATGTTAAAATGTGACAGTTTTACATCGCCAGGACTCAGATTTCTCTGCTTTTCAGCCTCAGATGGCGACTTCTTGCCATAATTTCGTAGCAAGTTGTCTCATCCCCACAGAGAACGGACTCTGCTAGGGGCTGTACACAGTGACATTGCCATTCCGTATGGCTGGGCTCACCCTGTCACGAGACAGCACCTACCCCGTACTAACACCGAGCCGAGTAGGATTAGCAATAGCTTCCCGGCCAGAGGAATCGAACGTGTGACTGCGTGGTGACAATCCTACCCTCGTACCTCTGAGCCATAGGGCCTTGCATAAAAGGCAAAGTAAATTATATACACACTTTAATTTAATTGCGTACGTCTAGTTTTGCTTGAGGGTACATTTTTTAGAAATTAGTACGGTTTTATTTCTTGCTCATTATGTGCAGGACACACATATTGTGGAATTTATTGTGTACATTTGCATGCATATTTGTATGCCTGTTTATATTTTATTTACTTCTTACTAAATGTACACAAATTTCACGGTAATTTGATAATGTATACCAAAGTTTTAGTCAGCTCGCGTTGGTGTTGCCCAGTTGCCGGGGAAGCGTGGGGACCGAGGGACAATGTCCCCCGTTATTTGATATCCACATCATCCGTGCATATTACATACATATGTAAATCCCTCCCTCCAATATCCTACAATAGTAGCGTCCCTAGATGTTCTTACAGGTTCCGCGGCCACTGGTGTTGCAAATACTTCTTGAATGAACTACATACATATGTATTTATATATTGATATATATATTTTGGGATCTCTTCCAGCCGGACGAGAGTTGGATGAGATTTTTTACCTTTAGGACAACTACAATTAAAAGAGTTTTTTAAATATTCAGATAGGGACACTTATGTACGGCGCTGGTCGTTTAGCTTTTTCAAAATACATTATGTAAAATGATTTCATGGATATGTGCAAAAATGCAATAAAGTATGTAGTACATAAAAAAAAAAAAAAAAATATTGATATATTAAGCATAAATGTCCCCCTTAAAATGTTAATACCCAACAGTTTAATAATTTTACAATTTAATGGTAAATATTTTTATTGTGGTGCGAGTTTTAATGATTTTTAACGATTGTAAAATGTCATACCGATTACTGATTTGAATACTTGATTCGATATCGGTCAAAAAATCCTGTGCTCTTTGCCAATGCCAGATCCTTTTTGAATACTTCCCACGATAGTGGAATCTTTACCGGGTATAAATCGGGCATAAGCTTGGCCAACTTCTTGCTCCAGGTAAGATTTTGCTTGCCTTGAAGAAATGCAAGTTGAAAAGAGCGAGGATCATCTGCAAATTTGTTCACATCCTCCTTAAATTCGAGGATTTGTTTAACGAACTTAAGCATCGGATCTGTGTCGTCTAATGAGTTTAAGTATTCAAAAAATTCGTCCGGCTCCACAACCTCGACTTTCACCCCCAACTCTGCTGCAATTTCGTCAAACTCGCGTTCGTCACCTGTTGAAAATGAAAGGTTTTAGGAAATAACCAATTCAGATCGTCTTATAAATACGTTAAATAGGCTAAGCCTTAAATACGTTACCTAAGTTTGGGTTGAATATGTTGTAAATGCTGCTTGGAGCTTCGTCATTGAAAAATAGGTTAACTGAAAATTCTGCACACAGGTCAACTGGCATCATGCAAAGGGGTATGTTATATGCAGGCATTATACCAAGATACATATACGTGTAGAATCGAATCATCATAAAATTATCGAGTTTGATATTTCCACAAGTCACACTGTCTCCACCAATATTCGGGAAACGAAAAACCTTACAAGGTATTCTTCTCTGAATCGTCTCTTGAGCTATGAGGTCGCAGATCACTTTGGATATTGGGTACGCAGAATTTGGAAGGTGTGCAATTTGATCCAATGTTGGCCAACTCTCAGAGTATAATCCATCCTCTCCAATTTCTTTTTGGGCTACGATTGTGGACGCGTAGAATACGTGTTTGAGTTTTTTAGACACTGCGAACTCGAAAATATTTTTCAGTCCTTGAATGTTACAGATTCTACAAGAAGAAATTTCCTTCGAAGCGTAGTACTTTTCCTGGAAAGAATTATTCACTGCAACGTTGATTATCGCCTCAACGTGTTCACATAAGTTTACATATGTTGATGAATTCAACCCGAACATTTCCCTTCCCATATCACCAGGAACTACCTCAACCCAGCCATCAAGTTGACAATTTGTCAAGATATTCTTCCCTCCAATTATACGATTAAATCTGTCTTCATGAGGCAGGAAAGGAGTTGGGCGAATTTTTTATAGGGGTTAATGTGTTTACGAGGAAGTCGTCCACATGAATAGCATTAGGTAGGTGTAAATCTTCCTCAGCTAGTTGTAGACGTTCAATTAATGTTAGTTTTGGAATGTTGTCCTCCCCAGATAACAATTCTACAAGTCTATTTGACAGTTCCGCAATTGTTTTACAGTCTTTGATAGCCTGAAGTGAAATATTCACCCGTTTCCCAAGAGAAGTTTGGAGGCTGTTTTTCATCTCAATCATCATAAGTGAATCCAATCCCATATCCTTGAAACTCACGCTATCATCAATTACGTGACTCACGTTCATTTTTAGTGTAGATAGAACACATTTATTGAGCAATTTCTTTAGTGTAACAAATTTCTGTTCCCTTCCAACTGCCGAATTATATTCATCCCAAAATCCTTCCCCGTCAATTTGAGTAATGTCCATTGCAGCTGTATCAGAAACTCCTGTAAGAAGGCCTCTAGCTGAAGGAATGTATTTTTTTATTAAACTCAAGTCTGCATCATATGCTAGCAATTGAGACTTGTGAAGCCGATATTCCTTGACAAACTGTGAATGGTTTGAAAGCTCGATGTGCAATATCTGCAGCCAGGCCGACCTGTCCCCATTGCCCCCAATTTATTGTTAATCCAGGTAAACCGAGCGACCGCCTGTAGTGAATAAGTGAATCAAAGTAAAAATTTGCAGCTACGTAGTTACTTTGTCCGTAAGAACCCAAGACGGATGCCATTGAGGAAAATACAACAAAATGTTCCAAGGGAAATTTCATGGATGAGCTAACTTCGTGCAGATTCCATCCTCCGCGAATTTTTGGACGAAATACATTTTCGAAAGACTGCCATGTTTGCTTCTCTAATGGGCCATCCTCCAGTACACCAGCTGCGTGCATTATGCCTCGAATTGGGTACAATCCGTTTTCGGCACAAAATTCATTAAACAACCCATTCACTTCGTGAAGGTTTCCGACATCCTTTTGCTTGTGGGTAATAGAGACTCCGCTTTGCTCCATCGTTTCAATCGCTCGAAGGGTCCTGGCGTTGGGCGGACTACGACAAACTAAGAGAAGATTCTGTGCACCAAAGGACACCATCCATTTTGCAACTTCTAGCCCAATTCCTCCAAGCCCGCCAGTTATTAGATAGGTTGCTTCCTTGTTGAACAATATGTACTGGAGCTTAGTAGTTAGTTTGTCGAAGAATGGCATTGTCAAAATTACCTTCCCGATATGCTTTGCCCGTTCAACATATTCTAATGCATTTTTAATGTATCTCAATTCAAATGACGTATAGGGAAGAGGAGTTAGACGTTCGGAATCTTCAATACCTTTCTGCATATTGCTCCAAAGTTCCTCAATCAAGATCTTTACCTCATTCCCGGGCAAAGTTGTTAGATCGATAACGTGATAGCTGACATCAGGTCTGAGTTCTTGTAAATCTTTCTTACTCCAAATGTTCATTTTGCTCATTTCGATAAACGTAGCACCCGTTTTACAAACTGATAATGTAGCCTCTTTAAATCCTTCCCCGGTTAAAGAGTTTAGGGCTATGGTGACAAGATTTCCTCCAAGGGCTTCTCTTATTCCATGTTCAAATGCAAGTGATCTTGAATCGAATACAAGGTTTACGCCTAAGCTTTTCAAATAGTTCCTTTTGCGTACACTCCCGGCTGTGGCAATGATTATGCACCCAATCTTTCTAGCAATTTGTATGCCCAAGAGCCCAACTCCTCCGGATGCTGTATGGATGAGAAGGACGTCCTCCTTTTTGGCCTGGGCAATGTGATGTAGGGCATAAAAGACGGTTAGTGATCCTATAGGTATGGTTGCCGCATCACTGAACGTCATGTCTGTAGGGATGGGTATCGTCAGTTTCTCCAAAACCGAAATGCGGCTTGGTACAGATTCTCCGCCTCGTCGAAAAACAACTACTCGGTCTCCAATTTTTCGCTCTTGGCAACCTGGCCCAAGCGCCGTTACCGTGCCAGTAATATCCATTCCCAGCGTATTGAAAGAATCAAATATAGGATCAGGTTTTCTGGCTACGAGTACATCTAAAAAGTTCAGGCCATATGCTCTAATTTCAGCCTCAACCTGTCCTTCTGTCAGATGAATTGATTGAAAAGGTGTGAAGCAAAAGTCAGAATTAAGATTGCTATAAGGCAAAATCAGACGAATGTTCGGTGTTGTAGGAATAGCAAGCGGATTTTTCTGTACAGTTACTTGTTGCAGCCGTGGAGTGTACTTTTTGTTATTTCTATAGGCAATTTGGGTATCCAAATTCCAGCAATGTAATTCTGAAAATATTTCGTCCACAGCACCACCGCTGAAGTCCAGGTCCAATGCCTTGCACTGGAGATACTCATTTTCGTTTGCCAGAACCTGAATCATTCCCAGAATAGGGGACATGGCTGGGTTCCTTTGACAATAATCCATGGATCCCACTTTCATGCATCCGTTTGTTACAACCATAACCTTGAGATTTACCACGGTCGTAGATAAATATCTGCATATGTACAGAAATGGTTGGCAAACATTGGTTGTGTCAATCATACCAGTGCCCCACATGTAGATTACGCCGCAAATGGGAGGCGATAATACTTCTTCAATCAGGTTTTCCACGTGGTCTCCAGATACGTTATTATCGTCGTGAAGAATCATCTTGACATCGAGACCATAAAGTTCCAACTTCCTCCGTAAAGCTTGACTTGTGGAATCTTTCCCACCAAATAAAACCCACTTGTTGGGGCTGGTGGAAATACTAAGTCCCAATTGTAGTTCTTTTTTCAAGTTGTGGATCGAGTTGAGCAATTATCATTGCCACGCCTTCCTTCGCTATTGAATGTATCTTACAGTCTATGAATCCATGATTTTTAAATAAGGAGTACCATGAATCCAGATCCAATTCGCAATTCCATGGACGTAAGTTAAAGTCTTCAAACCTCCAAAAGCCCTCCAAGCCCCCAAAAGTTAAGTTAACATCCCTGGACTGACCGACAAGCTCTAGAAGTGCAACTACACCTCCAGGTCTTAGCAGGGTTTTCAGATTCATCAAGGTTTCATGTAAATTTTTAGTAGCGTGAAAAACAAATCCGCTGTAGATCAGATCATAGCACTGCGGTACAAATCCTTGGTCTAATGGATTTTTCTCGATATCAAGTATTGCAAATTTTGTGGAAATTCTGGTATCTTGAAAAATTAATTCCCCTTTCTGCAAAAACACTGGTGACAAATCGGTGTAAGTATATTCATAGTTCAAGACGCCTCCTTTTATCATCCCGTTCACCAGCGAGTGTGTGCATCCACCAACACCGGCACCAATTTCAAGAATGCGAACAACTGCATCGTCACAGATTGTTGACATTCGCTGGCAAATGTAAGTCCCAAAACTATAAAGATCTTGGCTGGCATATTTAAAGAAAGAATTCGTGTAAAAGATTTCGGCCAAACATTGTTGATTGGGTTGGTCAGAATCGTTTTCAAACAACGTTTGAAGTGCCTGCTGTTTACCAGTCAAGATTTGACCTAATTGTGTCCAGTAGCTTGAGAGTAAAGACAATGTTTTTGTCCAAGGAGAATTTGTTGCATTGAAAGCGTCGACTGAGGACGAAATCTGGGAACAAATAATCCCTAAGCTTGGGAACGGTTGAACTGGTGATAATTTAAAATCTAGGATTGAGTCGTTCAGATTCTGGTTAGCACTCAAAATCAGGTATCCGTCAATCGCCAACTCCAGCAGGATATAACGTAAGAACTTGTTAAGATGTTTTGAAACCTTAAGCATTTCCGAGATATCTGGCCACGTAAATTGACTATGCTCATCCAGCTTTAGCTCTTTCATTGCCTTAAGCATGTATAGCCCACAATGCTTCCTGTATTTATTGTAAATATTTTGTTCGGCGGGTGTCAAGTTCATGGTTTCGACAGAAGTGCTTCCAAGAAGTGTTTCCAACCTAGACCTTTCTCCTCCAAGCTGAAGTCGTTTTTCATTTATTCCAAGATGCTTCTTCCACTCATATTCCCCTAGAATTGGGAGTGGATTTCTTTGGGAGTCTATCATGCCGATTATGCTGTTTATCGTCGTTTCCATAAATTCAGTCCCAAATAAAGATGCTATTAAAATACCATGATCGTTGTAAATATGGGCCTCGTTATGTCGATTGTTATTTTTCGAATAGATATATCCCGATTCACAAGATTTGCCCCACCATATAAATTTTTCGATCTGCACCGGGACAATTAGTTGACCTTTCTCAAAGGTTGTCCAATTCTGAATGCCCATTCCAAATTGTAATGCAAAAAACATGGCATCAATAATGCATGGATGGAGTATGAACTTATCATGGTCTTTGCCTAGTTCCCTGCATTTGAATAAACACATATATTCACCAGAGTCCGCTTCTGGGTTTCTCCAGCAATCATTCAAAATGTTTTGCAGTGAAGGACCAAAATTATATCCGTACTCCTTCAAATGCTCGTAGCTGAACGAGTGGGTTATTGGTTCGCATATTCTTGACTTAATTACTTGAAAATTTGTTAAATGGGTATCTGCAGCGGTCGAGTTCCAGGCGAATAGTGCTTCTGCATTCTTAACCCATTTGTATTTTGATTGTTCCAGCAATAAACGCGAGTTTATTCTTGTTGATATTTCTCCTTGAGCATTTTTTGATACAATAACCTGCAAGGGTTGGCAATATATTCAAATCCCTTGGATTCTTAAAACGTGTAAATTGTGAAGTTTTGTTTACATTTTTATACCTGAAAGTCGGTACTGTGAGTCTCACTTAGGCATACTGGGGAGGCTACTGAGAAATTGTGAATCAAAATGGATGCAATCGGTTTTGTGTACTTTCCTTCGTCGCAATGCGTGGCAACGTATCCAGCAGTCAAGCACATATCCACGTAACCTGCGCATGGAAATATAATTTTGTCTACGAGGACGTGATCGCGTAAAAATTGGATCTTGTTGACATCAATATTGGATTGAAATATTGTGGTGTCCGAGGCGTTTGGAATATATGAGCCAATCAGCGGGTGAATGGCATTATTTCTCTGGCTAGTGATATTAATCCAATAAGGCGATTCGTCAAAAGCGTAGCCGGGCAGATCAATCTTCCTGGCAAACGAAAAACGATGAAAATTATCCCAATTAATGGGAACTCCTTCCAAATATAGTTTCTCCATTGAAGTTAGAATTGTCGTCTAATCGGATGCATTCTTTCTAACTGAAGGCAACATCATTATCTCTTCCGACCTCTGCAATTAAAAGTCATCAAGTGAATCAGTATCTACGATACACTCACATAGCATTCATTGTTGACAAAATCTGAGCACACCTCATCTACGTTACTTGCCAGGAGACCTGATAGAATTGGCTGAGGTCCGAGTTCGATAAACAGTCGGTACCCAGCTTTCACAGCGGTATGGGACGCATCTGCAAATCTCACTTTTTCTCTTATGTGCTTAATGAGATAGTTAACATCAATTTTGTCTACAGACTTTCCTTCCACCCCGGAGAAGAAAGATATATGGGGTTTAGCTTCTTTAAACGTAATGTTTGCTACAGTCTTTCTATACTCATCAAGAATTGGGTCCATGTGACTCGAATGAAAAGCACGCGATGAGTCCAAGACATGTGCCAATATTTTATTTTTGTCACAGAAAGCCTTAAATCTCTCTATCATATCGAAATCTCCCGCAACGACAGTTTGAGTCACAGAATTTTCACATGCAATTTCCAAACCCGGTGAGTTGATTTTCCCCATTCCCGCAGAATCCAAACTGAGAATCACTTGTTCAGGATTTAATCCAACGACAAGCATTCCACCAGGTGGGGAACTTTCTATTAGCTTTGATCGTGTGACAACCAGTGTAAGTGCATCCTCAATGTCCAACATCCCAGCCGCCACTGCTGCTGCGCATTCGCCCAAACTATGTCCTAATACAGCATCAGGGATCACACCCCATGATTCCCACAGACGAAGCATGCATAATTCCAAGCAGAAAATGGACGTCTGACTGATCAATGTATTATTGACAGAATCTGGGCCCAAGCATGAATTAGCAAGAACGCCCTTAATGGTGAAGCCGTGTTTCGCTTGTAAATTTTCATCAAGTCTGTCAAAGTTTGACCGAAATACAACACTTCCTTCATACAATTGTTTACACATTGCTTGATATTGCGAGCCTTGACCGGTAAAAAGGAAGCAAATTTTAGGAATTATGTTTGGTATGTGTTTTGCTGCTTTCACGTTTCCAATCGTCGCCAACACTTCCTGTTTCGTGTTGGCCAGAAGCACCTGCCTCACACAGAAATGTGATTTGCCTGAGTGCATGGTATATTCGATGTCATCCAAAGTAGCATCCGAATTTTCTAAGCAATTCTTAAATACCTCTAGTTGAGAGTGCAGTGAATGTTCGGTTTTCGCAGAAAACGTCAAGATTTTCATATCCCTGTTGTCAATAAGGGTTAATGGATTATTTGGATTCTGCTGTGGCTCTTGAATGATTGCATGGGCTTGTAATCCAGTAATTCCGAACGAATTGATACCAGCAATCCGAGACCGATTTCCTTTCGTCCATGGAACTTCCTCGGTAGGAATTCTCGCAGGTATATTCACCAAATCAATATTCGGGTTAAGATGAGTCAGATAAAGATGTTTTGGTATTTTTTCGTGCTTCATGGAAAGTACGGTTTTCTGAATACTCGCAATTCCACACATAGATTCAGTGTGCCCAATGTTAGTCTTGACCGAGGCAATTGTTAGGGGATTATCGTGTTTTCGACCTCCATATATTTTTTCAATTGCCTTTATCTCGATGGGGTCACCTGTCGGGGTCCCTGTGCCATGGGCTTCAATAAATTCTACGTCGACCGGATTCACAGCTGCTCGCTGAAGGGCAAGCAACATCGCTTTAGCTTCTGCAGCCACAGTAGGAGTACCCATATTTTTTGACGTTCCGTCTTGGACAACTGCCATTCCACGAATGAGCCCCCATATTCTATCACCATGGGCTGCTGCATCCGAGTATCGTTTTAGAATAATAGCACCGGCCCCCTCAGCCCGTCCAAATCCATCGGCAGATGCGTCGAATGTCTTGCACCGACCATCTGGTGCTAGAAATCCTTCTAAGGCTCCAATTGAAAACGGATGTAGGAGGAGATTAACTCCAAATGCAATACAAAGATCTACCTTCTCGTTTTTCAAGGCCTCGCAAGCCATATCTACGCTTGCTATAGATGTTGAGCATCCGCTTTCGTTAGAGTAACAAGGGCCAATGAGTTCAAAAAAGTGAGAAATTCTAGCTGTCATTGATCCCAGCCCATTTCCCATGTAACCGCGGAAAAAATCCTTGTCGTCAAATCCTTGATTCTGCAACATTTCTTTATAGTCGCAACGCCAAAAACCGCCAAAAACTCCTGTGACAGAATTTTTCAATCTGACTGGATCAATTCCAGCATTCTCAATGGCCTCCCACACTACTTTCAAAGCCAAGCGGTGTTGTGGATCTAGGTAAGCCAAATCAGCCTGGCTGATGTTAAAAAATTTTGAGTCAAACATGTCAATCGGGCAGGAAAGGAAGCCAGCCTCCGTTTCATGGACGTGATCCATTTGTGTGTATGAGTTTTCCTTTGTCCACCGCGTTTCAGGGGGACGAGTAATGCAATCTGTGCCATTCTCCAACAGTTTCCAAAATTCTTCAATCGTATTTGCCCCAGGGTACTTGCATGACATTCCGATAATTGCGACGGAATTATGAAGTTCAGGTGACATTGATGAATTGATGTTTATTGAGTGGATTAAACACTACAAACAAGAATTTGCATATTAATTTGGGAAAATTTTCATATATTTTTTGCCGACTCTCCATCACTTACATCCTTCGGATTTGGGACGTTGGCTGGAACAAACGTTTCCCAAAATCTGACCAAGTCTTGGCTAAACTGGTCAAGGCGGTGGTCAGTTCTTCCCCCGGATATCATCGGGTGACTTCCGTTGGTAAAGTAGACCATCCCTATCTCATCCCCACTCAGTGCAATTGGGATCTCACTAAAAAACCATTACAAGGAGTATGCAATTTTTGCAATTGTAAAACCGACAAATTTGCAAATTGGGTATAGTCAGGCAGGTTTATATTTTTCAGTGTTAAAATTATACCGGACTAAAGATCTGCTATCGATGGTATTATACTACACGGTATTGTATTACCGCTTGATATTAGTTTGGAGTATTTGTATGTATAAATCTTGAAAATTGTTAGTCTTACCAATTCAGATCCACTTGCATGCAAAAATTAATTTTCTCAAGCTTCGGCATGTCGACAATCTCGCTTTTTATTCCATTCTCTCGTGCAGCAATTATTTGCATAATTTTTTTCTGATTTTCTTTTTTAGTGCACGGTGAGTTTATTAGAAGTACTGCGTATTCCGAACCCTCCTTGTCTTGGACCCATTGAATCCCATTTTTTCGAAAAAGTGCATCAGTATTCTTCAGAACTAGACAATTGCAATCGATAAAGACGCTATGGTCCAGATATCCAAATTGTTGCGTGTAAATCTTTGCGACAGATAGAAATTTTTGAGGTGCTGGATCGATGCGGTGACAGAGGGCAAACTCAGATTGGAGAAGACGGCTAAATAAAATAAATTGTCGGCTCATTTTTGGAATACCCTTGTATGTACATGCGTACGTCTAAACTACGTATTATTATAGTCTTATGCATGTGTGTGTATGGATAGGTACTCTTGTTTGATGGTTTCTATGTACCTGGTTCACACAGTTCGTACCGCTCCATTAAAAATTTTTGGTTAAAAGCTGCAGCATACGTTTTTGAGTTGAAATGGACTGGGTGCGAACGGTGTAACCCAGGTGGAAATCTTTCTACAGCGAGATTTTATAGCAAGTAGAATAAGAGTAAATAAATTTGCTTAAGTATCCCACTACCCCATGTCGTGCGACACTTTATCCGACAAAATCACTCCGAGTGGGCGTGTGGTCAAGCTTCGTTGAAGAGAACGAGCCAGTCCGATACATTTCCAAGCCTCCGTGTCATCCTCTGCATACGTGATCCAGAATTGGCTTCCTGCAATTAATTTGTGTATTTAGTAAATAGTTTATTTCATGACTGCGGTATGAATCTGTAAAATACGATGGTTAAGGCACTAATGATATTTGTATGGGTTATTTTTCGTACATTTGATTCTATTGTCCACTGTATGCCTTTGCATAAAGTACGGACTTAATGTATCAGGTATTTAAATATGGTCATATGGATAGGTGTGTAGGTCGGTAATTTTTACATCTTGCTATTTTTCCCGGTTCCGGAAACTTAACTTTTTCATTGTTTTAGTTGTTGAAATTAATGTACAAACATATATACATTTGAAAATTTTTTGCGCCCCAAATGCCACTTTAAATTTCTACTAGCCCCAAATTTAACAAACTAGCTTGATTGAATCAACGTATTAGTAATTTTGTAAAAGAAAATCAGTATTTCAGAAATATAAGACCATCTTAGCTATTATTTAATGCATGATTGATTGATAGCTTATGAATGGAAAGTATTCTTAGCAAGCAAAAATATGTAAAACACAACGTACCGAAATTTCCACTCATTTTGTAAATCTCAAAATGTATGTAACGCGATTTTTATATTCTTTCTTAGAAAAGTTTCCGGAAACGTTTTGAAAGTCATTATATCGACTGACCAGATTTTGTCGATGCTTCTTCGCTTTTATTACTTTTTGGTTTCGCTCACCGCCCAACAAATTAAGCTTTGCATGTGTATGTACAGGCATACATATGCACAAAAGGAAATCGTGTAAGGAAAATGTGCCCAAAATATTTAGTGGTTCCTCAGAAATCTTAAAATGTGACCAAGATTTCCTTGTAAGATGTGCCCCGATTCATGCTCAGCTTAATGTTTGTATTACAAAGATTTAACCTATCTCGTAAAAAGTTATCGTTTCAAGAATTTTTCTAAATTATGAATAATTTTAGCAATTTTTTCCTCAACTAACATGCTTCGTGTAGAAGAGGGGGCCGTCCTTACAACGTGTTCAGTTTGGTAGCGTATGTATAATTCAATGAAAAATATCCTTCCCTGCTTAACTCTTGGACCATCTTAATGTAAGTTCTTCCTTTTCATGTACATACTTAATGGGCGGTCCCAAACTATTTTGGTACAGATTTACCTCCAGAAACGATGATGGATGGATGCAAACGAATCACTTTATTGTGACCGGATGTTGGTATCATAATTATCATGATCCTCTTAATTACCCCTTGCGCATTAGCTTATTACTTAAATATTTGCTATATAAGGTTACTTACATAATATGTAAATGTATAATATGCATTACAATTAAAATCTCTTCAATTACATATAAATGATGCCTGACTAATTACCAAATTAATTCCACCTTAATTCAGTACGTGTCACTTTAGCAGAAATTTAAAGCGTACATACAAGAAAAGGGTGTTTGTAATCATTATAAAATTATTACCCTAATAAAATTATATTTGGAGGAATAAGATAAGGTTTCTTTTTAAAACTCAGGATTAGATACGAGTTAATAATTTAATTGCTTAAGGATAAGCCGGCGTTAATTAAACAAGGCACATCTGTTCAGCCGCACTTATTTGTGAATCTTACATAAATACGTAAATGTTTGCTATGCGTTCGTCGAAAAGGAGCTAAATAGGGAAGACCTGGAATATATATGTAAATATGCATACAAGATTATCTACGTATTTATGTACATATATCAAAATCATTTCAACCACTTTTAATACGTGTAATTGCAATTTTTAACTTTACAATTTTTGGTTACGACGGTTAAAAAAGTTACATCATTCAACCACGATAGATATTTAAAATATTCCCGGCTTAATTAATTAATTTGTTGAGTAAAATTAAACAAATAGCAATGCTTTTGAGGATCGCAATAAAAGTCACGATGGAGTTTTTGAAAATTCTAACCCTTTAATATCCGCCCCATGCATGCAATAGTCCCACCAAAAGTATGTATTGCATGATATGCAATGATGTCTAAAAATCGTTATTGAATATTAATCACGTCTTTATTTACCATATTTATGTACATACCTATATAAGTCATGAGATATTAGTCATATAACGGGGATAAATTTCACACATGTCAGCATGCATGTCATTGTATTCACGTCACTCACAAGCACCACTTCGCAACACGTCTCTTTGCTAAAAGTTTGAGAAATCCATGTAAAAGACTAAATTATTTTAAATGAAAATATGTATTTACATGAAATTTAATGAAAATGAGAGGAGAAATGAAAGTTCCATTTGATCATGATTTTCTGAAAACGATACGTATTATATGCATTTTTATTTCCCAAGATTTCATAAACATGATGTAGAATTTTGGTTTGTTCTTCCTAAGCATTGCAAAGTCACCAAAATATTTTGCCAGGCAAGTTTTATGCCTTTTACGAAGTTGAAGTGAGTACCCCCATCATAAAAAAATTATAAAGTGTCATACATAAACTAAAAATGAGAGAACTGAAAATTCCATGCGTCCCCAAAAATAGTTTACGATGATACACATGTATTTAACTAATTTTTTCGAGTATTTTGAACATAAATATAAAAAATTCTGATTGATTTTCGCATCCCAATTCTTCTCAAACATCATAAAGTGACGAAAACATTTTTCCAAGCCAGATTTACGCATTTTACGAAGTTGACGTGAGTACCCCCATCCCAAAAACTTGATAAAATGGTGAATTTGCACAAATGAAGTATAAATTAATCCTTTCCCAACAATAAATAGGCAAACAAAATAATTGGCGGCGAGCAAAAATTCTGCTCTAGGTGAGGGTCGAACTCACAACCCCGGCATCACTCATACGAATACTGCATTATAAGTACCGTGCGCTGCCTTTGCGCCACTAGAGCGTTAGTGTTTAAGCACCCCATTTTTGGAACGTGTTAAGCCTCAGGCGAAAATCTCCAACTGCGAGGGACATTTTTCATATGTAAATGAGAGATGTGAACTGTGTAAATGTTTAAATTAACATTTTTCCACTTTTTTCGAGAAATTTGCAATGTCATTTTCGAGAAAAAAAATCTTAAAATTTGTATGCATGTGTGCATATTTTCTGCAAACAAGACAGACTTGGATTATTTTAGAAAAAAATTGTATTTATTTGTCTTTTATTTTTTTACTCTGAATTTTATTTCATAATTTATTGCCTAGATATGTTATGAATGGGTATGAAAATACCATTGTTTGAAATTGTGTATGTGCATAAATGGGAAAGTGTATTTTTTAGCGTATTTTTTTGTAAAAATATGTTTTTAAATTTATTGCAAAAATTTTGCAGCAATAAAATTTATATGCAGATTCGTATTCACAATTTCTATTAGTGTATGCATGGATTAAAAACACCTTTATGGGAATGTCTGTCTGTCGGTCCCTCCATCCGTCAACACTGTGATATCTCCAGAACTGGTACGAATTTGGACATGCGGTTTACAATAATTTTTATGTAAGTCCCCAAGACATTGCAGTTTTGAAGGTGGACATTGTAGCTAAAAAAGGTCACGGCGCCAGGTCACAGGTCATGCTTTCTTCAAATTAGGACGACAACATGTGAGTACCCAAATCGATAGTACTTTTAAAGAGCAATCCAACAGACTATGTAATTTTGACCTGCAGTGACCCTTTGACCAAGGTGAAAGGTCACATAAGTCGAAAACACTTTAGACGTGTCAATTTGCACAGATTTTGAACGCTGAATATGAAAATCATATTCATTTTGACTTACTTATGCACACCGTGCGATGACGACTAACACCAGATTATTAAGAGTATATGAATGTACATGCATGCACTTATGTATGCGTTGTACATTGTGCATAATAACTCATCTTCAGCGTATGCCAAAGCCATTTGTATATGCAACACTTGAATATCTGATTAAATATTTATCGACACTGAGCTTTATACATATGTATGTAACACAGATGAATGTATGTATGTGCATATGTACTATATATGCATATGCTCATCATATGAATACCGCTAGGTATTACATTTTAATACCGGATTGTTAAGAGCGTATTCCTTCCTAAATACACTTTTATGCATATGACACTTTGTGCATTTCATTGCATGACATGGCCCTGAAAAATGCAAATACAGGACCTTAATATTTCCTGTAAAGTTGGACATGCTATGTTCTACTTTCTGGTATATACATAAATGCCAACTTCATACACGGATTTCCGGATGGGATTTATTTATTGTAATGTCCTTGCAGTGCAATGCATGAAATATGAAGAAGGAGCAAGAAAGCAAACAGGGTTTAAAATATTAAGCTAGAACCACAGGAATTGTGACACATGTACTTATGTAAAATAGGATATGAAATGAGAGTGGATTAAATTTCCAGTAGTTGTTAAATAATTAAATAGAACTTTGCCAACGCAAACACGCCTCATTTCTGGCTAATTAATTCCAAAAGCTTGTACAATATGTATATAACGAATTTTATACTTACATATGTAAATATATACATACCTAAAGAAGCATCATATCTACATATATTTCAGTAAGGTTTCACATACCCTGGAGCACCATATTGGTCACAATAACAATGATTTTTCAGAATATTGTAGCATTCCTATTCATCATCAAATTAGAATCTTCTCACTGCGAAGACTGGGAAAGCGATCCACGTGTCGTAAATAGAGGAAAATGGCCCTCCAAACCGGAATACTTAACCTTCACCATTTCAAACTTGGATGAATACTTGACCCCCTTCAATTCATGTTTTGTCCACATTATTAACTTTGAGTACTTGGATTTACCCAAAATTTCTGTCCCAATAGCTCTTTCCCGATATGATTTCGTACTTCGAAACTTAGCACCTAATGGATCTACTGCAGAAAAGTTTTATGTAAAATTCCCTGTCGGAAAGAAGTTACCTGAACGAATTGATGAGTACAAGTATTACGACGGTTACAAAGACTATAGCCGGCCCGAAACAAAGTCTCACAAGTATCGAGGGTGGATCTGTTCCGTGCAGTTGTACAGTTTTCCACCTGGAAACCAGCCGAACACGAAGGACCCCATGAAGGTAAAGCTCATTGTATGTACTACAAATGAGTTGAGGGTACATATTAACCTAACTCAACTCAATCGTCGACTCAAATTCAACTCATATCATAAAAGTCGACTTGCCTTTTTTCAGAGTGACGTATTTATTTAAATAAATGCGTTCAAACCAGGTTCTAAAGTTAATTTATCAAAAATCGGGGACTTGATATTTAGTAATTTACTTTCATAAAGGTGAAAATCTCGAAATGGCCAAATCGGCCATAAAAAAATCATTTTATTCTCATTTTCTGTAATTCAACTTAAACTTATTATTGTTCGCTATTTCAAAATGAGTCGAGACTCAAACTCAATTAAATACTTTTGAGTCATGAGTTGACTCGAACTCATTGGTAGTCGTAAATATTTAAAGTTATGTCAAAATGCTTTTTTAGCGGCTTATCTGGTACAATAATGTACCTACCGCTTATTGGAAAACATGGAATAATTTCTACCCAATGACACCTTACGGGAATTGGTATTTCTTCTCGTCCTTCACCCATCCATGGTACCACATACTACTGAGGACATCGTCAAACCAGGAAGTTCACTTTAAATGGACTGAGATGCTTCAATTGATCACAAAGACTCATCATTCCACCAGTCATCTTATTGTCTTTGAGACGAATGGCTTACTTCCTAACTCTTCGATATCGAGAATTAAATTTGGTTGCAAATATTGCTCAATTAATGGGATCCAGTTTGTTGAATTTGGAGGAATATGGAACAGAGTATCGATTGATGATGAGCTTCTAAGGCTGGACCACCATGTGCGAACGACTCGTTGGTACGCAGCAATTAAATTGACCAATAATATGTAAAGGGTGTTGATTTATTTTGTCCAGATTTTTTTCCAAATACTTGAAAAGTTGTAACTCGAAAACTGAAAACTTGGATTCTTCTGGTGAATGCTAGGATGCTCATAATCAGGACTTATCTTTATTCTTCGCATAGCAGAATTTCAAAGAAAAATATTCACGTTATGCTAAAGTGTGGTTTGAGCCCAGAAAGCTATCATCTGGATGAATTAAATCAACACCCTTTGCATGAATTAATTATGCATTTGCCCACATATTTTTAGCATACATATATATGTAAAAGGTGTTAATTTAATTCGTCCCGATGTTTTTTTGTGAACCCGGAATATACAAATTTATTAAAATTAAGATAAATTAAAAACAGAATGGTTAAGGGCATGATAAGTATACATACATAAATTGTCCAAATACTAATTAGCAATTTATCTTTGATAAAAAAATGACCTCGAAGTTTTCACCGTCTTTAAGACAATTCTTCAAACATTGAAAGGAGAAATCTGGACGAATTAGATCAATGCCCTTTACATAAATGATTTATGCATTGGTCCACCCACAGGTTCAACCTTGCTGCAAGCCGATCCACAAAGTTGGATACATTCTATGCAATCCCGTATGCCGATTTAGCTCCGAAATTATCCTTTCGTAACGCTCTTAAATACCGATTGGAGTACGATGCAAACATTGACGACACCATGGTCCGCATGATGACGGGGAATGTGACCTGGTGGCGGAAGGGGAGCAGTGGTTACGAACTTTTTCCATTTATTGATACTGACGCCAAAGATGAGTTAGCAATGACCACTTCTGAAGATAACCTAACCTGGGTTGCCTGTGGCTCGAGGAAGAAGTCAAGGATAAATTTTGAAGGGTATATCGCCGCATATGACACGTGGACTTGGATCTACGTCGTAATCTTGTACGTCGGACTGAGCGTGTTTCTGCAGATGAACGATTGGCTTAAATTGAACAAGTTAACGGTGGACGTGGACACACGACGAGATATGAAGGCGAAACCGTTCTTTATGGGAATCAAGGTGAGTGGCTAAAAAACGGTGCATTGTTTGATAAGTTATAATAAAAACGGGAACTAAGAATTCCCATACTAGAAAATTCTTACAATGGGGACGCAAACAATGTTCAACCCAGATTATTTTTTGGCCATATTAGTTTTAAAGTGGTACCCTTTTGAAGCGTTTAGTGCGGATCTTGCTAAAGATTTCTCTGGGCACAAAGATAGCGAAAAAGCTCAGTTTGCAAGCGATATCTGAGCTTTGAGGCCGCAGTTGCGCGTTTGCGCGAATTTGCGGCGCCCAACACTTTCCGAATTTTTCGCATTTGCACAAGTTTCGTACTAAATTTTGTTTCTAAAGAGTTGCTCTTTCAAACTAACTGCTCAGAAAATAATCCGGGTTGAACATGGTTTGCGTCCCCATTATTAGTGTGATCATAAATCAAAACCTCTTTATTTAGTGAAAGTATAAACTCATGAATCTAAGATTTTTAAAGTATTTATTGAAGATGCACGGAATATTGATCTATTCTAGGTATTACTTGAACAAGGTGACGATGTCGCCGTAAATACGCACAGATTGAGTTGGATGTACTGGGTTTGCAGTGTTTGGATAGTGATGGCCGTAGTTATAACGAACGCTTACAAAGGGGAAAATATTTCCAGTATCACGGCGCCCTTTAAAGATGCGCCTTTCAATACGTTACAAAAGCTCGTTGATGCCAAGTACAGAATGTTCACCTTCATTGAAAAACGTAAGCACTTAATAACAAGGTAAAAATACAGTGTGGTCAGTATATCTTCTCACCCATAAACCAATAAGATGACGTAATATGATAGACTTGTTGCGAATTTTATACATGTGAAATTTAATGCCAATACTGAATACATATAGATGTAGTGTGCAAATTTTTTAATTGATCTCAAAAATTTTGAATTGCATAGTAATTATATAAATTTTCAGCGAAACAACAAGCCTCAGTATATGGACAATGGGGAATAAATATCTTTGCCTACTGGGACATTAATAGTTACGAGTCTCTCCTCGATGTTCTACTTGCCGTGAATTTCTTTTTTCCTCGAGATCCCAGCATCTGGTCGGCTGATACTGCACTGCCACATATGAAACTGCTAGACCAACTTTTCTGGGATCGGAAGATATCACTCCATCCTGACGCTGCAAACTGGCGATTCCTTGGAGGATTACCTGGAAATGAATATTTCGAAAAAGAAATGTATTTTAACATGATGCATGACTGCAATAACATTGCTTTGTTTGGATGGTGGACCAAGAACAGGCTGAAAAATATCTATGAGTCTATGCGCCTATGAAGTCAGATAAGATCAAGACAAACTGTATCCGTCGGGAATGAAACGTACTTTAAATTCAAGGTATACATAATTTTTTGGTACGGTTTACTTGCTGATAAGTGATGTACATAAATCATTGTGTAAACAAAATTATAATATCTGTGTCGAATTCTGCAGTAATCGACAAAAGCTCTATTTCACAGTATATTTCACTCTACATACTCATTTTAACATACATGATAATGCAGAAAATTTCTTTGTTAAACTGTTCATATGTGCATAACTTTGCCCAAATCGTTCAAGTTTTGTGGAGGAAATTGGGCCAAATTTCTGCAAGAAAGCAGATACAATTTTTACTTGAGATTCTTATGATATTCTTGAAACATTATTTGCATTTCGGATAATTTCAAAAATGTTTTTCGTTCATTATAATCGTGATTTTTATTATGACGTTGTTCAGGAAAACCAATACTTGAAACATGACCAGTATTTCTGCGATTGGACTTTATACTTAGACAAATTATTATACCTTTACTTTTAATGGTTGATCTATGTAGATGGGATGGAAGCTCAAACGCTGGTGTCACCCATCAATCCTTACGAGACTGTATGCCTTGGAAGAATCCGGCATAAAAGACCAATGGCGTCGTATCTCAGATGAATTGGCGAAACTGAGAGCATACAAATTTGGACGGCGTGCAAATAATGGAACTCTACAATTGCAATCTAAACAACCCGTCTCCGTCTCATTGTTGGATTCCAATATTGCGACGGTATTTGTAATTGGTGGGGTTGGGGTGGGCCTTTGTATCGCAGTATGGCTCTTAGAGGTCATTCCAACGTGTCTGAAGGGTGCATGGAAATTGGGAAAACGCTGCATTGCAAGGAGGAAGATGGCTAAAATTAATGCAAAAAAACGTAAAGTGAAAGTCCGTCGATCAAAAACTGTTTACAAATTGGACAGTAAAAATGCAGCACATTGATCATGTATATAAATTGTTGAAATTTTAAATTTCTCATATCCAATTTCGCAATAGCAGCTTTTTAAAGACCAGTTACATAACTATGTATATATGTAGATCAAATATTATTACATATGTACATATATCCTTATTGGGCATATGCCTTCACATTCTAGTAAGTTTGGCTTGTAACTTGAGGCAAAATGAGCAAGTTTTCCTAATTTTGGTCGAAGTTGTAGGAGTACTTAAGAAGAATACGTAAGAAGAAATTTATCTGCACGATCTTTATAGATAGGTAATACAATATATGTAATACAACGCTCCTATATTTTTATATCGAACATTTTGTTTGCTTCGTTAACATACATGCGAATATTTACACACATGAAGCTTAAAACTTTTAAACAATTATGTATGTATGTAAACAGTGTTACAAGGAACTAGTTACCGTAAAGTCAACTTCATGAAATTCAGCATTCAACCCAAGTTACATACTTTCTGTGGTCCGTACTTTGTATGCATGACTAATAATAAATTGGTGAACAAAATAAAATTAAATAAATAAAAACCTTACAACGGTACAAAAGTACAACGGTGAATCAAGCACACGCATTAAAAATAAAGTTTAAAACAATCTAAAGCTGTATCAACTATAGATTATTATTTACGTATGTATATGTACATATGTAACTGTGATAAAAGCGTTACATTTTTAGACACCATTAATTTCTTATGTATAGTCGTATCCTCAATTTCACAACTTGTTTAAGAAATATATTTATTTGCTAATACTATTTTGATCTCGAAAAAAAATTATATTGTTCTGTGCCATCTTTACATTTACATATTTGTCGTCCATACATGCGTCATCAATTTATAGCTTGGCTCCTTATTTCTAAGCTATCAATAAACTAATCTAATAAATATTGATTTTTTTTACGCAAACCAAGTAAATGTTAAACTTTAATTCCTAATTTTCCCTTCAAAAACAACTAACTCAAATTGTAACCGGAGCAAAATTGTCTCAGCAAATTAAATATGTATACATACGAACCAAATACGCAATATAACAATAATCTTATAGATTTTTCGATACCATGCAAAATTTAGAGCAAATATTACACCAAAGCGTAAATCAGTCAAATGGTAGCCATGTACAAGGTAAGCATTCTATCAGTTAAGCGTGGACTTCTTCGAGCATACAGTATTTTCCGGAGGATTTGTAACACTTTTGTTCGAAACTTCAAACTTGGCAATTATACATACAAATTTGAAGAAATGATTGTCACCCCGCTAATGTGGTCGTCGCTTAACCTCTGTTCCAAATACTATGGCCACTTCTGGTCACACCGTTCGACTGGGATGTGCCGAACAAAAAGTTTAAAGTGAATGCAAAGTTATCAAAGCTGATTTTCTATGGTGTCTCCATGACCGCCATGGGATTTGCACCGATCGCATGTTTAATATTATTGGTGGGAAATTCATTTGGCCTTGGAAAGCTGGCATTTGTCGAAGTGCTCGTAACTGTATTGGCTTTGTTATTCTCAACGCTAACTATTGTAGCGGAATTATTGTTTACAAATTATTCTGGCGAGATGGAACTTTACCACAACTATTTAATCTCACTGGAAAATCTGGTTCAATCACGTAAGCTCACAAGCTCAAATTTATGTATGTACATTTGTTGTAGTATCTGGGATAATTAGAAACTATAAGACAGCTCAATGTAAAAAATAGGTTGAGTAGCCAGGTAGGGAACGTCCATAAATTATGCACACACAAATGAGGACTTTTTAGACCCTTCTAACCCCACTGTCGCGCGTTACGCCCACTTTTAACATGCGGCGAAAATGGGGTTGTCACGCATAACCAGACATCGGATATGAATGACCGATAAAACCTCAAAATATGAATGAAAAATTACCGTAAACATCCCAAAAATATGACCATACAAATGACTTTATTTTTTAAATTTGTGGCTTAATTTTTTGCTATATTTTCTTGTAATGCTCAATTTTTATCAAATAAACAAGTTCTTTGGCGATTTAATGCATTTCCAATGAATTAAATCACCTTAGGCGAAAGTGAACGTAAAATTCTGAAAGTTTCTCACAATGAATCATTGTGAGAAAACTGAATTTTTTGTCAGTTTTTTGTCGATTTGGTTGCCAAATCTTAGAATTTGGCCAAAAATGATAAAATGAACGAAAAAAACCCGAAATATGATCGGAAATATGAATATGTCCCAAACCCCGAAAATATGACCAATATGAGAAAATATGCTTTGACCTGCGTGACCTACTAGTGACCATAAACATTCTCAGAAAGTTTGGCGACTGTAGGTCAATAAATGGAAAAAGTCATTTTTCATTCATAACCGACGTATGCGCATAACTACAACCTCCCTCAGTCGTGACATAATTTATGCACTCACAATGGAGGTCTCCAGGAGACCGTCTCCCACCAAATGCACTCCAATTCTGACCAAATTGGCATGAATCAATAAGAAATTTGATAAGTATGAAATATGCGAAGCATACTACCTGAGAATATTCAGATTTGTCAGAGATATGTACATCCATTCGGAGAGGAGAAAACGCGCAGTAAATTTGTGAAGGGTAACATTTGTGAGATTTATGAAACACGTTCTCCTCTAAATATGGATGCAAATATCTCTGGCCGTTTGAAAATTTCATATTGACTTTTGCCACTAATTTGGCCCAAATCGGAGCGCATACCCGGAGGACCTCAATTTCCGGTAACCATGTTAATAATTGTTTTTTCTTCAGGTACCAAGCCAAGGGCAGCTACAGTTTGGTCATTTAAATTAGAGACTCTTTTTGCATTTTGCAATTTTTCCCAGGATAGCAACAAATTAAAATTAAAATTCGCGAAGAGCCGTTCGTAGACTTATGCAATGAATTATTTGATAGCAATTGCATTTTTTAATTGGCATACAATTTGTGAACAGCTCTTTTTAAATTTTTTAAATATTTTTCTTAGTTACCAGAAAATTTGAAAATTTACCAAAAGAGTCTCTAATTCAAATGACCAAACTGTAGAAAGTTGGATCTTTTAGGAATATACCTGAATTGTTTATTCTTCGCTTTTGCGATTAGCCCCTGGCCTGCGGTCGCCTTCAACATTGCCTTTGATGTAGAACTGGATCCCATAATTCTAATCATGAAACACATCTTGCCCCATTATCGAGTCCTGTTCCAACTACATTATTACCTTGTTCGACCCTTATTTATCATTCCCTTGGCCCAATGCAGTCGCACTTTGTGCTTTGTCACACTAATGTACGTCATACAGGGTCACCTCGTCCTAACTTGTGTCGACCATCTGGACAAAACCGTGTTTCGGGTGGCAAGTAATTTCCGCCAAAGGGTTGACCAATATTTGCGAGATTATAACAACTTGCGGATTTGTGTCATGATGATATCGTTGACGGCCGGGCCGTTCACGTGGTTCGGGTTGACGTCCGGTTTCATAGTGTCCGTGGTATGCAATTATATTTGGATTCGATTAAGGAACGAAATTCGCATGCCGATGTACATGCTTTTCCCCGCAATGGGAGTAATTGTCCCGGCCACGATTTTGATGATGTTCTCGTACATGGTTCCGGTTAACGAGAATTCGAAAACTATTTTGAGAAAGGGTGCATTTAATAGTAGTAAAAGTAAGGAGATGAAATATGTGAGACGCAAGTTGTGCTCGATGCAACCACTTTGCATTTATGGGGAAGTTATGGGGGTTAGGATAATTAGGTGTGATAGGTCTGCAAGGACGCAGTATTTTTCGGGGATGTTGCATAATACGGTGAGCGCTGTAATGGTTGAAAGTTGAGAGTATGTAGGGAAAACATGGATAACGACATATGTATGTACATACATACCTGTTCAAAAATTTATTTTTCATTCAAAAGTCAGTCATCCTAATTTCTCGTTGAAGATTTTCCATCACATTCATTCGTTTTCGTTCAAATTCAGTTCATTTCACTTCATTTCTCACTTCGCACCATGTACATATTAGGCATAGGCTGAAAAATGAAGAAGTTGCAAATCTTTTCATTCACAGTCATTCATCTGAAATGGCAGAAGAATCCTTCACTCATTTTCATTCAAATCAATCAAATGGCAGGAAATTTATCCTCATTCACTACAATAATCATTCAAATGAATGAAAGTGAACAGGTATGGATAAGGGTGAAAAGCATGTTCTATTTATTTTGACGCATTTTTGAGAGACACTAGTCAACATGGAAAGCCTATTTCGCCGAAAATGGGCATATAGTTAGATTTATGCATAATGATAAATATGAAATGATAAAAAAGGTGACAGGCATAAATAATTCCCCTGTATATATGCAAATTTGGGCCAATTTATATTTTAAACAGTAACAAATGTGTACCACATACATATAAATAATCACGGATTATAAATATTATTACAGCCAATAAAAACATTGATTTCAATTACATATGTACAACTCGGTGTCAGAGAATCATATTTCTAATTTACTAATTTAAGAATATTAATTTCCATTCATAAAAATTCATCAATTGTTCTTCACCTCTCGTAATCTGTCCATCCATTCATTCGTTCCTCACATTTGGAAATATTTCCGGGAGTCGGTCAGCTTGACGATATCGCTTTAAAAAAATATGTACATTTGTTATGACGAAATCAATCTCAATCCGTGCCTGCCATTGAAAATGGAGCCGGGCGGCCCATTCAACTTCTCGTCGTTGTCAACAACAACAACAGCAAATCTCCACGTCACACATTTCGAAAAATTAATTTTGTTCTTATATCATTTCAAGTTGAGAAAAATATAATGTCAAAAGCCAACCGATCCGGGGCCGGAGATTTTTCGGTCTTCGGGAAAAGGTCCACGCCCACCACAAGTATCAACGTGATCGCCGGTGGAGCACGAATAAAGACCGAACCAGGGGAGGAATTCCAATCGTGCGGGAATGGAAGAGACGGTGATAAGCGTAAGGGTAACGAGGTCAAGGTGAGGATTAGCCCTTAAAATATGATTTTAGTACTGTCGCCCATAATTTTTATTGATTGGGGTCCTATTTTTCTAGCCGAGAGCTGGCCCCTTTAAGAAATTTCGTTTGAGACAAACCGAACTAAAATTTGACAAGGTTAGTAAGTTATCAAAATTATTAAATTTCTTTGCATTGCAGCGTATTTTCTATAGTTCAATAAGTTCAATGGTTAATGGTTGATTCGCATCTCTTTTTCAGGAATCTCCACCTCCTTCTCGTGCCGTGGTGCACTCATCTTGGATCAAAATGGACAAACATAAGATAATCCCAAAAGACGACCGATTCGAGATAGAATATTTTTCCGTCTTCAGAAATAGGACCACGGTCACCTCAACTGCTAACCGTGAAGCACGAATAAAGACAGAACCGGGGGAGGAATTTCATTCGAGCCGGAACGAAAACGAGGACGATAAGCGACAGGATGTGGAGGCTGATAAGATCAAGGTGAGTGAAGATGCCTCACTGAAAAATATGACTTTAGTATTTTTGCATACTTTTAATTTTATATTTGTGTTCAATGTGTATTCTAATTTTTCTAGGCGAAAGTTGACCCTTTCGAGAAGTTTCGTCGTGATATGCAAACCGAACAAAAATATGTGAAGGTATATAACTGAATATTAAATCTCTTTGAATCGTAGATATTTTTCATAGTTTAATTCATTTTATTTGGTTGGTTCTCATTTTTTTCAGGAAACTCGACCTCCTTCTCCCGTCGTTGTCTCCCGATCATTGGAGAACTCTTCGAATGAAGTCGTCGTCAATCTGGATCAGCAGCAGGGACGATCCCCTAACATGAACCGGCAGACAGAATTACCATCAAACTCGGAAGAAGAAGCACCGTCTCAATCGAGTGCTTATCAGAGGAAACACTCGAACAATTCTGCTAAACGCAACACAGAGAAGAAGGGAGGGGTGAATTTTCTCTTAAAATATATCGCTCTAAAGGTATGTACGATTTGTTAAAAAGGCCTCAATTAACTAAACAGTTGACTTATCAAGTTACACTCTTAAAAATAATGATACCCTTTCGAAAAGTAAATATACTCTAATTTTGTTTACATTACGTAAACTATACAAAATCCAGAGTAAACTTTACTTTTTACCAAGTCATCGATACTCTAGATTTATTAGAGTTCGATTAATTAATACAGAATTCAGACTGCATTTACTTTTTAAAAAGGCAACATTATTTTTAAGAGGGTACTTTTCCCCTAAATAATTGTTAACCATCTTTTCCATATTTCCCCAGCGTTCGGAAGGTCCCTCCAGCTGCGACAATTGTAGGAAGCGGTTCACCGGAAATGACGACGACGGACACAAATGTAGGGTCACCACGAGTCCGAGAAAATTCCCATGTTCTACTTGCGGCAAAGCCTTCATTAGACAAGATCACCAGATCGTTCACAAACTCGGTGTGCACGACATGGTCAAGTTCCCCTGTGCCAAGTGTCACATGAGGTTCACCACGCAGGCTTCCATGAAGCGACACGTGGACACCGTCCATTCCAGGATTAGGCACCGTTGCTTCCGCTGCGGGTGGACATGCACCAGGATGGAATATCTGAACGCTCATTGGAAGAAGAAGCACCGCTTCAATCGCTGAAACACTTACGCAATTATTTGCTTTAATTGAAAAAAATAATTGGAATCTCATTAAAATGGAAACATTCGACGATAAAATTGTAAACCTTTAGAATTTGTACCTTTAAACTTTTATGAATTAGTATTGTATTAATTACCAAAATTATGCTGTTATACGTACACGCATTATGGATATGGAATTAGCCATATGTGGAAGAATTGTTATTATTCTCACAGTCAAAATTATTTTGTGGCGTGTAATAGTAATGTAACTTTAATACATTCATTTAGCAAGCTGTAATTTTTGAAATTCCGTCTTATCAAATTGAACTAGAATTAATTACTAATTTAAATTTAGTCTGACTAGAAAAGTAATGCA
Organism: Folsomia candida; assembly: GCF_002217175.1. Lineage (NCBI taxonomy): Eukaryota > Metazoa > Arthropoda > Collembola > Entomobryomorpha > Isotomidae > Folsomia > Folsomia candida. The sequence goes on from NW_019091235.1 coordinate 108,794, forward strand.
AAATTGGAAAATAAATAGAGCATTTCTGGAATTTAAAATTCTCTCATAAAAGCTTATCTTTTGAACAATCAATTTTTCAGTGTAAAAGATGAGCTCATTTTTTCATAATAATGTTTACCCTGATCAACCATTTTATCGGACTTTATTCCTTGTTTCTGATAAACCGGATTTCCCTTTAAACCGAAACCCTGTTTTTAACAGATTTTACAAAGTCGGAAACCCCAGTTTTGCTTGGCATAACACGAGATCGTACAGCTCGACAAGTGATCATTTTCACCCTCGTAAAAACCACGCTGGCAGAAATAACCACTGTTTTCCTCCATTCCACCATAAACACACCCACCCATACGACTAACGCTACGCCATTTAACACAATAAACTGCTTCAAGTGTTTCAAACTAATGAACGTTTCCTCCTCATCCGAACCCTTTCTACTTTCTCTTATTTGGTTTGGCAGTTCTAATTCAGCGAAATTTAACAAAACGTCATCGAAATGCCGTGTTATTCCGAACTCTAACAAATTCACGTGTAGCTGCGTCGCCCTCCTGGCCAACGCAAATCCGAAAATGGCCCACGAAATTGTTCTACTTCCGAATGCAAACTTGTCACAAATATAATTTTCACTGTCACCTTTCGAGCCATAAATCATATCTGCGTAATGTTGTAGCTTCTTCATACGAAGTGGGATGGTAGGGGTTACTCTTTTGTCGAGATAACCCACCCAAGATAAGTTTCCCCACTGCAGAAAATCTTCGTCAAATATGTACCTGAAAGTTGTGACGATGTGAAACGAATCGTTAATTCGGTTGGGTGGAACGCTATGACTTTTTAGCACGTTGACGAACGTGGGATGGTGCTTATCTATATCCTCGGGTAGGACTAAATTTCTCGTAAATCCGACCACGTGTTTGGAAGAATTTATAAAGTTTGCAACGTCCTTGTACCGATACGGTTTGGCGAGTGCGATTAAGCTGCCGGTGATGATGCATTCGTAGCAGGTGGATATTAATAGAGCTAGAAAGACGAAGGGGACATGTTTCTGGGTAAAATTCCGGATAGGTTCCCGTGTCAGGAGGGAGAATAAGAAGTAGGATGATTCCAAAGTGGATTTAAAGGAGGATCCAATTCGTCGCATAATTTGGTGGAGATAAATGTTCCCATAATTAGGCCGGGTTGTATACCTGTTCAAAAAATATTTCTTCACTTATGATATTCATTCATTCATTTTAAAAATTGGAAAAAGTTATTCATTCATTAAAATTTGAAGAGAAGTATTTATATATATTCATCATTCATTTTTAATACATTTTAACGCAAATTCGCCTTGTTAGGTGGATTTTTCAATATTTCCCATGTACTATGATGCGTGTGCATAGGTCGGAAACAGGGTTCGGAAAAACCCGGGGTTTTACTCTGAAAACAACTACCCCGGGGTTTTACTGGGTTTTACTGGGTTTTGGGGTTTTACTGGGTTTTACTCAATGTTTGGGGTGAAGTCATAAAACTTACAATGTTACGTCAATTTGTTAAATTAATGAATTTTATCAAGATTTATTAAAGAACTTCAATTCAAAATGCCAGGAACACAAAAAAATACGAATTTGATCAAACTCCAAGTTAAGCTGTAAATTGTGATTTTTAGGTCATAAACAAAAATTCGAAATGAATAGAGAATATTGATCAGAGTACTTAATTCGAGCTAGATATGCACCTGCAAACTGATTCTATTGATTTATCTATTTGAATTTTAGATAAAACTTAGTAAAACCCCAGTAAAACCTCTTTAACATAGTAAAACCCGCTGGGTTTCATTAATTTACGACCCAGTAAAACCCCAACCCAGTAAAACCCGGGGTCGGAATACCCTGGTCGGAAAAGGAATAATAAAGGAAATTATTCATTCTTACTTCATGAATATGAAACTAATAAATATGTATGCATTTAAAAATTTCAAAAATCTTGAAAAAATGCTTCACTCATTATTCCTGAACTAATTGAATTATTTATGAACGAATAATTTATCCATTCTGTATATAACAATTGAACAAATGAATGTGAGCAGTCATATGTATGTACATACCTGCTAGTTATTGATGACGCCATAAATGCGAGAACAATTCCAATCCAAGCGTTCCCTTGAAACGGTTTCATCCAATTTTCTAAAGAAGCGCTGAACCGCGCATGCGTCCGACAGTAGACCACGAAGAGTTCGGCTTCCCCTGACCAAACGATTCGACTTATCAGAGGCAAGATATTTTCGTCCGGATTAGTGAATTGTAAGGAGATTTGGGGGGTAAAGTAATTCATGTGGCAAGTAACGTTGAGGATAACTTGAAGAAGTATGAACTCTTCGACTAATCGGTCACACAAGCCAAATTTACGATAAGCAGCGTCGCGTCGGTAAAAAGATAAGATGCCCAACTGGATCGGATGACAGATGAAAGATTTCCATGGAGTCGGGTGAAATATGCGGACTATGTGTCCTCGATGGTTTACATCGGTGGGAAGGAATCGATTACCTGATAAAGTCGTATTTTTTTAATTGGTTTTATGTATAGCATAGAGGATGGAAACTATGAGAGAATTTATTAAAAACTGTTCAAATCAGATCGACATAAAGCGATTATTGATAAAAAGACCAAAACCAAGATGCATACACTCCATAGTTTTAATATACATAAGAGTAACCGGTGTTCATATTTGACTCTACCAAAGTGGCATTGATAAGTGTAATACCATATAGTAATAGCTCGGTATTAAAGTTTTACTGTATCGAGAGCAAATTTTTACGGACAGGTATAATTTTAATACCAAGCGGTAGCAACTTTAATACCGGGAAATCAATATATGCCTGACTATATCAGATTTCTAATGGTGTTTGTAACATGTGACTCCTATATAAATACGTATTATGTATTTATGTACCTTGGTACAAATCCCGTAGACTGAAATCTTGCTGTTCCATTAGTTCGAACTTTTGAAATTGTCTCGAATAGTAGTATCGAATCGGGATGTTTTCAATGTGAACGTATGGTTCGATTGTCAATATATTTGTGGATAACAGCATTAGATAAATTGACGTGGGAAATTCGGTGCAGACGAGACAAGAGACCAATGGCATATCGACGCCTGGAACCATTAGTACGAAAACAGCATTCAGAATGAAGGGATGAAGCGATGGGATATATCCTGCCTGAGCTACTTCGTTGTCGAAATCTAGAAAATTTTGCTTGTCTGGGGTAGTGGGAAGGAAACAGATTTCAAAATTTATGTTGTGCCTGGAAACCCATGGGATACGTGTGTAAGACTGTTTAATGGAAAAATTGTGGTTAAAAACTACTCGAAACTACTATTGGAAACTTGCTTGGAAAATAGGTGGATCAAAGGCTCACCAAGATTGGTATTGTTTGGTACACCTATGTAATTTAGGGGATAGTTTACAATTTCACTGGAAATTATTTGTGCGGGGTGGAATATGAGAAAGAGGCGGATTTGGAAAATTTCTAGTTTCATTTTGATTTCTGGGAAAATATTTAGTATTAACGTTTAACCAGTTCAACAAATGACAGATTAGAGCATGAAAAAAGTGAGGGCTTTAGAACCTAAAAGTTTATGTGTAGTTTTGCGTGATGAAAGTACGGAATATTTGACATTGGAGATTTTATCCCAATAAAATATGTCCGGTATGTGTACAGTGGCCGCAGAAGTGTGGGGATTGAGGGACAATGAGTGATATGAATAAACTTAGGCAAAAGCCTTTTCCCTAGGGAAATCCCCGATTTCATATGAATAAAACTTGGGGTCTTTCCTTTTGCCTAGGTCAGGGAAAAAGGCAAAAGCTTTTACCCAGTCGTCGACCTTTTCCCCCGTCACGGGGGAAATTTATATGAATAAAGTTAGGCAAAAGCCTTTTCTAATACGGCAATTGCCTCTAAAACGCCGATCAGGTCAAACCCATCCCCGATACCAAGAGAAAAGCTCATTCCGGTAATAATCCGGTCGAATTGGCATTACCAGGCGATGGCTATATATGTGTGACTACCGCCATGGTGGTAATTAATTTGTTACCGAGTGGTATGTAGTTTTGTTACCTAGTGATAGTAAATTTATTACCGAGTGATAGTAAATTTGTTACCGAGTGGTATTATATTTGTTACCGAGTGGTAGAATATTTCTTACCGAGTGGTAGTAAATTTCTTACCGAGTGGTTGTAAATTTATTACCGAGTGGTAGAAAATTTGTTACCAGTGATAGTAAATTTGTTACCAGTGATAGTAAATTTGTTACCAGTGATAGTAAATTTGTTACCAGTGATAGTAAATTTGTTACCAGTGATAGTAAATTTGTTACCAGTGATAGTAAATTTGTTACCAGTGATAGTAAATTTGTTACCAGTGATAGTAAATTTGTTACCAGTGATAGTAAATTTGTTACCAGTGATAGTAAATTTGTTACCAGTGATAGTAAATTTGTTACCGAGTGGTATTAAATTTGTTACCGAGTGGTACTAAATTTCTTACCACGCTAGTAATAAATGCAGCCGGGTAGCAATCTAAATACTACCACAGCGGTAACAAATTACTATAAGTCGGTTCCACGGTTCATACCAACATACATATGTAAATATGTATGTATGTATTTACCTGTGTTACATACGTACGCATGCGTGCGTACACTCAAAATTTAGGATTTTATGACAAATTGTAAATATCAACTTTTTAATTTACATTCAAACTCTAGCCAAAACCAAAGCCAAACCAACTGGTATTAAATCATTACTGAATAGAATACATATATGCTCTATGGGTACTGGTACCAATCCGATAGGAAGTTATTAGCAAATCAATACCGGTACGGAGTATATATGTGACTCTACCAGATTTTTAAAAGTGTAGAATTTACTAATCAGATCAGCAAATATGACAACTTGTTCACCACTTACAATGCAGGTTTTTCACATGTAAAACTCAGATTTATATGGGACCAATTTAAGTTAACTACAAAAAATAAGCATATCCGTATTTTTGCAATTTTTATAATGCGCTAATTTGAGCGCGAGGCGCGAATTTTAAATTGTTTTCCAGCCGAAACCCTGGGTTTTCAAAATGTTCTAAGTTTTCGAATTTTAGCGTGAGTTAAAAAATTCGGAAACATATCTCCAGAATGACTTGCTAAAAATCCAATTGTCGCGAAATTTAAAATTTTTTACCAGTCTTTGAAATTTTGAAAGATAACAATTCCCGTCTATTCAGATTTAAGCTTACAAGCATTATTACTAGGAATTTGCACCAGAACGAATACAATAAAGGCAAATGCAATTTTCCCTAAGGGTAAGGGAAAAGGGTAAGGCTAAGGCAAAAGGTTATTCATACCACGCAGGGCATTTCCCTTTGCCTTGACCCTTTGCCACAGGCTATAGCCTTTCCCTTTTCCCCTTTCCCAGGAGCTTTTGCCCGAGTTTATTCATACCAGTAAATGTTCCCACGGTTATTCGATGTCCCATCATCTGCCAATCTTATGTTGCGTTATTTGTCCTCCCTCTCCTATTCTACCATGTTAATGTCCCCAGATGGCTTCGACGGACTCCGTGTGTTCGCATATCGGACCTGATAGCTATAGTATAAATTATTCAGTAACGTTATCAATTTCAATGTACACTTAAAACCTGTCCAGTATTTAGATTGCAAAATTCATTAACAAAATTGGAATACACGCGATATTTTTCTTCCTCTATGTATGTATCTATGTACAAACGTAGGCATGCTGCGATGCTAATGGTAAGCAGGAGGAGCGACCCTCTGTACACACACACACACACACAAAGTAGATGAATACTACATACATTTTTCATGGGTGTTAAGGAAGTCAAATGAAATGATGTTTCCCCCGGAACTTTTACAGGATGTTTTTTAAGGATGAATCATTTCAAGATTATGACCATGCAAAGCCAAATGAGTTTGCGAAATATTCAGGCCTAAGTTTGGGACTGGACTCAATGTTTTATCTGCTTTCTATATTTTCATCATTTTTTGCGGCCTGTGCTTTGTCCTGTGTATCGTTGAGCGATTTACATAGCACTGACATGCAACATTGCAGGGTGCAGAAATTTGTCAAGCAATTGTTGCCAGTGGCGTCGGAAGGCGGGGACATATGGAAAAGTTAGAATTGTAAGATATGCACATAGAAGAATGCAGTGTTTATTAAAATTCAAGATCGTACGTAGGGAAAGATATAATTTTTAGTGATTTTCTTGAGGAACAATGTCCTCCTGTCCACCCGCTTCCGCCGCCACTGTAGCTCTGAGCTCCTGGTTTCCAACATTTCAATTTTGGGAACCAGGAAGTTTAAAACATAGGTAAGCATTTTAATATGCATTGCTAACAAATGACATTGTAAACACATTTAAATCGTATGTACGTACAGTAAACATACGTGTATGTAAATACCGTTAAGTGATTTAACATTTTAACTAAATAAATTTATTTTAGTCCTGTAATATCGATCCACTTTTAACTAACAGACATAGTTACAATCATGAAACACAGGCAGAATTTGAGAAAGATAATAAAATCAGAAAGATTAATTATAGGAATCATGCTTATTTATGTGTTTACTTGTGTTTTGGCGATTTATTCCATTTTCGAGGACGAAATGAACAACAGCGATTTGGGTTCACTAGCTGAAGCATCAACACCTTTCCTAACCAATATTGAGTAAGAATATATTCTAAAAATTTGGGAGCGTCCCATATATTCATACTCCGTACTGATATTGATTTGGTAATAACTTCCCACCCGGTTAGTATTAGATTGCTTCTGAGTGATCAATTTTTCATTACGACAACATTACTAAACTGTAATGCTAGTTGTTACCGTGCCGGTAGAGTGCACGTACACCAGCAAAACTAACGATATTTATTAAGAATAATAAGTCTTCTCATTACGACTAAATAAAAACAGGTCATCAGAGTTTAAGGAATTTGTTGGAAACACCAAACTACAACAGGATGACGATCGCTTGATCAATTACATGCGCCAAAAAGTGTTAATTCCGCCACCCACTCGTAAGGAACCTGTACTCTTGAGTTTGAAAAATCCTCACAAGGAACCATCCCAGCAAGAAGAAATTTACAGATATGTCTTCAAATTACTTGGTGAAAAGGTGCATTCTTAAAAATAATGATACCCTTTAGAAGCGTAAATGCACTTTCAATTCTATATTAAGCAAACTATACTAAATCCAGAGTAATATTAACTTGATACACACTAAAGTTTACTCTGGATGTCGTAAACTTTACTTAACGTGAGACTCGTGTCGTCACTACCAACTAGTACCAACGTCATAACAATGACGTCATAACCCTACATTTTCAATTATTTCTCAGCTACCAGAAGGAATTTTGAAATTCTTTCTACCGCTATTTTAGATAATTCCGTTGTGGTCGTACTAGAATAAGAGATTCAATATTTCGGTGGTTTTCAAAAGCTGAGGTACAAGAAATATGTAAAAAGCATAAGACCACCTGTTATATTCAATTTGTACCACAGCAAAATTGGCCAATGGAAATGGAAAAATTTCAAAACCATCATCTTAATTAGCTAATTATCTACAATAGCCGTAGAAAGAATTTCAAAATTCGATTTCAAAGTTTCGGAAAATGAGTTTGAAATCTATGAACATGACTGTGTATCTATGCATGTAAAAGTATGGGAGGGCTGGGGTGTGTGGAGTGAAGGCTTCGCGATTACATTAGCCGAATGATCCGAACGATTTTATTATTTAACACCATTCTCTTTTAGTTTGGCGTAGAAATCATACGAAATTGAATAATTTGAACGACAAAATAAAAAAAACTGGAGCTAAATAATAAAATAATTCGGCTCATTCGGCTAATGTAAGTCAAAGTCCAAAGGGGGGTGCAAATTTCGCGCAGTTTAATTTACTCCATGAATTTTTGAGACAACTCCGTCATCGATAGGGACGTTAATACAAAAGTGGATTTACTGTTTATAAAGTCGACATTATTTTTAAGTGTAATATATATTTATGCGACTTTACGCTTTATTGAAAATGAAAGATAGGTTGATAATTAGTTAACGTGTAGGAGGACGGATTTTTCATCGAATGTGGCGGAAACGATGGAGAACTATACTCGAACACGTTGGCGTTGGAGTTGCTCCACGGCTGGACAGGGCTCCTCGTTGAGCCAGATCCACTTCCTCTGAGCAAACTTCGAACCCGACGTCGAAATGTCTGGATTGCTCCGGTCTGTCTCTCCGGTGTCACGTGGCCCATAAAAGTAACTACTCTAAATCCACGCAGGATTGAACTTTTATAGAAATTGAGAATTCTGAGAAACTACGCTACTCCCAGTCTCAAAGTGATTTGAGAGATTTGATACCGTCAACATGATTTGAGGGAATTTGAGACTATGTATGTACTTTGATGGATTGGGTAGAACACCCAGCAGCTCAGACCAGAGATCTATTGCTGACTCTCCATTGAATTTAAGACTAACAGTGGCGTAGTTTCTCGGAATTCTCAATTTCAGTAAATGTTCAATCCTACGTGGATGTAGAGTACAAAATTTATTACAGTGAATCCGCGGGTGACGATTTGGCATCCAGTTTTTTTGTGTGTAAATACATGTACACTTATATTTTCTTAACAAATCGAATTCCGCTATAATATTCATTCACTTCAGGTGGACATGTTTCGTCCAAACAATGACGATCTCATGACACGATTGGGGTTTGTGGAAAATGCCTCCTTCACTGCAGAATGCTATCCAGTATTTTCACTCCTAAAAGCTATAAATATCACTTCGGTAGACTACTTCAGTTTGGATATCGAGGGGGCGGAGCTGCCCGTATTAAAAACAATTCCTTGGAATCGCGTTCGAATAAAGGTAAATATTTGCACTGAACTGTTAGAAATCTGGTATAATCACGCGGGGAAATTGATTTCTCGGTATTAAAGTTGCTACCTGTTGGTTCTAAAATTATACAAAGATTCTCAAAAATTTGTTGTCGATATGGTAGAAATTTAATGCCTAGCATATTTACATACTATACACCGAATTACTACTTACTATCTACTTATCAATGCCAATAACAATTTGGTAGTTTCACGTATGAATGCCGCTTGGAATGATTTTAATACCGGATTTTTAAGAGTGTACACATATTTATGAGCATTACATATTTTCTGCCCTATTCATCTACATATTGATTTCCAGGTTATATCCATTGAAGTTCCTCTCAATTTCCAGGAAAGGAAAGCAATTAATTCGTACATGAAATCAGTGGGCTATAAATTCATGACGCACATTTCAAATACATATTCACACGATAATATTTACATTCATTCGTCCGTCTAATATGATGCATAAATTATTCAGGCGTGAAATTTAGATTGTTTTATTTTATTTTTACATATCTCTTTAAAGCAGGTTGCGTATAACATAAATAATTTTACTTATGTTAACAAAGCCTGGTGGTTATGTAAATAATTTCCGTAGTATATTGCAATTGTATGTATGTATGTACTTAAGTATGTACATATCTCCCGACAAACTATCAATTTTACATATATATTTGTATAAAGCAGCCCAGCCTTAGGTTGTGTCTTCTAAGCAAATTAGTAAGAAATGGTTTCCTAAATAAATTTTGTAACAGTAAATTTCCATATTTATACATATGCTCATGAGCAAAAAACGGAAAACACCGCTCATGAAGGAAGCTGACAGGACAAATTATCTATAATGTACATATGTAACTGCATTTCAATAATTTTCCATCCAGATTACACACGATTGTTTGTCCAATCATTAGCAATATCAATAGAATGGATCAATACTGAGAAATACTTAGTTTTCCTGTTACGATGCCAGCCTCGACAAATAAATGCGTAATTCTGTAAAGAATAAAGATCTGAGATTATGTAAACAACCGTCAGGTAACATTACTCACAAGCTTCTTCTTATTTAAAAAATAACAAATTAGTACATGTCAATAGTTGGAAATCATCATGTTATAAAGGTGTTACATACCTTTCGACTTTCGACCATAAAGACTTATTGTTAGCAATTAAATCCAAACCGTAAGGATAAGGGTTAGTAAAAACAGACATTTTCTAAATTTCCTGGCCAATTCGGTTCTAGCTAATCAAAACCAGAACCTCATCTTAGAAAACAAAGTTTTTTTCAAACTTACAAACTCAACTTTGGTGTACATTGGTGTTAATCGCTCAACAATACAAACCCCTAAGCTCAGTGCGCATAAAGCAATTAAAATATAGAACGAGGACAAAACATTCGAATCTAGTCCCAACTTTTGAACTGGATATTTCCCAAACCCACTTCTCTTATCAGTATCAAAATCTTGAAATGACTCATCCCTAACAAACATCCTGTAAAGGTTCGCCCAATAACTGTGAATCCCTGAACTCATAAAAATCTGTATCCGTTTTCCATACACTAGGAACATGTGACCACTCCTAAAATGGCCCATGGACCATCCCGTATAAGATCCCGCCACGGGTTCCTTTCCCTTTTTAAAATGGCTCACCTTGCCCGTGTAGCGCAACGTATTTTCAACATTTACCCGCGTATCGACATAAACCCTTCCCTTGCACTTCGGATGTGACAAATTGCCCCAGAAATGTTCCGGATGGGAGAACGTCAAAGCTTCACATTTGCCACATACGCCGTTCTCTTGGTTAGACATGGCCATTGCAAAGTCCTTTTGCCAGCATATTGGCGACTTCAGCCATCCCGAAAGGAAATATAACGGGTCCGGCAATGGATTCGGTGACATGAGGGGCTTCTCATATATTTCATATATCCATTTTGGAATCGAGAAGAAGTACGTGAAGTTAGCAATATCGTTGAATTTCTGATACTTTGACGATGTCTGAAACGGGGAGACGATTTCAGTCGTAAAAGTGGCTTTATACCCGTTGACCAGAATAATGCAAGAAATACCCCATAGCACGAGGACCCCTTTGGTAATAATATTTACTCCAAGAAGTTCTTCACGCCCACCCGACTTCAAACTGCTCGACTGTTCTAGCAAGGTAGCGCCAAAGTTGAAAACATTCTCCACAGTTTTCCCACCAGATGGTGCCCCTATCAAGCACCCCAAGGATACCAGGCTGATACCCACTGCTACCCAAATATATTCATCGAACGGATTCGTATACATTTTATAGCTCAAAATTTCCTGCACGCCGTCACACGTTAAAAAATTGTACTCTACCCGTCCCGAAAGCACGGTGTATCGTCTGTCGGTTTCATACGGTTTTGGAATTTCTCCGTGTTCCGGAATGGACACCCAGATCCGGGCCTGCCAACTAGGCAAGTCTCCTGTGGCGTTGAGTAATCCTAATAAATCTGGAAGAATAAAAAATGCAGCCATGTGTTCATATGGGATCAGTTTTAACACGTTTGGTGCCCAGGAAAAGAATAGGTTGGACAGTGGTTCTGGATTAAAGGTGTCGAGAATCCCTGCTTCATGAAGGTCAAGCAGACACTTTTTTACAAGGTGCAGCCTGTCCGGGATGGTCTTGCAGGTGTCATGCGTTCTCATTACTTGAAAGGTGTGTCGAATATGAAATAATGAGATTAAGTATTCAGATTCCTCTATGTGGATAACCGCCTCTATAAATTTAGTTAATTCCCGCGGTAATTTAGGTTGATTAACTTCTTCCGTTAATAATGCTACTGGGTGATATTGACGCGTACACGTGTAGCATATCATGACAAGCTTCTTGCATTTGGGTGTGTCTTCTTCCATAGTTCTTTGTGGGATTAGGAACGTCTTGCTAAAATCTGCCCAGAAGTCAATAATCCTTTCACGTCCGCCATTTTTTGCTTTTGATAACCACGAACTATACTCTTCTCTAAGAAGTGGAATTACTCTGAATTTAAATGAGATGGGAAGTATTGCTAGAACATCTTGCAAAAATTGTTGATATGCGTAGAGCCCCTCTTTATCCACAGGTACGGATTTTCCCGTTGTGCCATGATTTCCCACAATGTACTGCACGTAGCAAGACGATTTGGACGTTAAGGAATGCTTCACGTCGGAGTAAAAATATGGGATAATTTTCAATAGCGAGAAATTATCTACTTTTGTAAAAATGAGGGTGGGTTTTACGACTTGGGCGGCACTCCAGAGGTTGATATCATCCAAGGAAAATAAACTGTTGGAAGTGGGACTTCCGAACATTGAGAGGCAGGAGGAAAACGTATTGTAAAAAGATGTGAGTCCGAGCACTTTACAATTTGAGATGGTGCAACTACTTCCGAAGTGAAGTATAAAAATGGTAAATTTTAGGTTTAATATCATTTCAGTAGATACATGCGCAATATTTGAACTTAAATAGTAGAAGGTTGACTTGAAGAGAAAAAAACTTGGATACACAGGTAAAATAATTGGTGGTATGGTATTTTATAATGGGAGTGGAGGTATTATATAATTGACAACCATTGATAATACGTGAACTTTGCCATTAAATTCATGTCACAAGATGTATAATGTAGTGACTAATGAGGTACAGAGTATAAATCCAGGTCGAACTTTTCCTATTTCGATATCTGAGGTTGCCGGATAACCTTTAAGATTTAAAAATGAATGGAAGGGAGCGCACACACATTTTTGGTACAAAACTGTATTCAAAGTAAAAAGTTTGTGACTGTAATACCAGCACTATATTTAACCAATTATTTCTGTAATTGGTGCGAAAAAATCCTGTTCAATACCTTACAAAGTGTGTTGACGTCAAAGTGAGTGCGCAATTTCAATTTTGAATCGTTTAAGTTGCTTTGAGTTACTGTAATACCAGCACTATCTTTAAGTAATTATTTCGCTAATTAAAGTCAGTAGAAATTGTTTTTCACTTTACAAAATTTGTCAACTTCAAAGTAATTTCACAGTTGTAAATTTGAACTGATTAAGCCGTTTTGAGTGACTGTAATACCAGCACTATCTAAACCAATTATCTCCGTAATTAGTAATTATGCTCATCACAATTTACAATTGCATTACAACTTTTTTAGAATTTGGTAGAATTTTATTTTAAATAAAAAAACGTCATGGTCTATGTGTTTGTCCCCTCCAGCTATCTTTATGCTGTTTTCAATGCTGAAAAGTCTTATGGCATTCAGGTCGAACTCAGCCCTATCTCGGTTCGATCTGGATTTATACTCTGGTGAGGTATACGTATGTACTGACATATGTAGGAGGTCAGCCAGCATATTTTCTCCAATTTTGGCCAAACTAGATAACAAATTTACTTAATATGACATTTGCAGAAAGTGCGATGTATCTGACAATGTTTTGGTTTGTATTTATTTGCATCTAAATAAACTTGTCATCGATTCATGCTATTTAGTTTAACAAAAAAATGTAACAGCATACGCTGAGAAACCTCTACTATCGCTGATAATTTCTAAGTGCGTCACTTTATGGTGACAGGTTAGTTGTAACTATCAAATATTTTGAGTGGTGTCCTACAGTTTGAAATTCGGTTTATGTAGAAACGAATCAACTTTGAAGTTAAGTGTTTCAATTGAAGGAACGACATTTCTGGATAAGTGTTATTTGCATCGATTTAATCGATTTTAAAAGTTTAGCAGAATGAACATAAAGATATTTTATGGAAAATAAATTAGTTCTTCGTGCATTACTTATTTTTGTTTTGTCTGAGTAAGTATGTACGCAAAATTGACAACTAGATACTTTAAAATTGCACACTGTTAAAAGTTTTAACGCCAGTGCGAGTAAAATCTCATCCCGTGTGGGATTAAAAGTGCTCTTACGCCAGACAGGGTTGCAGAGCACGCGAAGGCAGAAGGGTAACGCAGTTTACTCGGAGCCACAAGCAGTTTACGCACACCTGGGTAAACGCATTTCGGCGGTAACAATGCTGAGCAGGGTTACGTTTACTGAGCTTCAGTTAGTTTAATTTCCCCTGGAAGGGGTCAATTTAATTGCGGTAGTAGTAAATATTAAAATGCAGTAAATGAAAGCTTAACCCGATTTATCGATTCGCATTTTAAGATATTTATCCCATTTATTAATTAACAAATAGATTAATTGAATAACAAATACTTAAGTAATTGACTAAATAATTCAGAGTATAAGCTGTGTTCGCAGAGTTGGTACTAAATAATTTATCACAACCTATGCATTAATTGCCCAATGAGAGCTTGTACGGCTGGTGACCCAGATAAATCTAAGTTACCAAAACTCTCTCGACATTTAAAACATACGTAGACGGCTCCAGTTTTTAGTTGATGAATTGCTTTGAGGAGTTTTGACCTGTGTCCTATACCTGGAACGAGTTGACGATGTCTTTGTTGGAAAGTTCCAAAACTGCTTCTTCGTTAATGTGATTATCTGGAAACTAATAAAAATAACAAATTTTATACGGTGGAAAGATATTAACATGAATTAAATTTATGGAATACATTTTTAACAGTGCATATGTACAAGCATACCCACACTGTTAAAAATGTCATCAACTTTAATTTGTGTTAATATTCGGGTGACGCTGGCTGGGGTAAAATTTATACGAGTCAGAATTAAAAGCTCTACCCATTACCAGGTAACACGCAAGACAGTGCCAGAAATGGTAAGAGCTGCAAAGTTACCCTGGCTGGCATTGTGAGCAACCCTTATAAAGTTGCCATTAGATTTTAACTCGGTGCGAGATTACAAATGGGCGGGTTTTGGTCGAGGCTGCCACCGCGCTCCATTCATTCTTGTACTCCTATATATATGCATATCTCGTTCCAGCTCGGCGATCTTTGTGAATTTCCAAGATTTAAAAAATTTCTAACGTAAATTTCGAAAAAATGTCATACGTTGAGGTCTTCTTCAATAGTGCGGTTTGGATGATTATATCACCAAGTTTGAAGGTAAGTGAATTTACTTAATAAATGTAGAAGCAATATAGGAATTAAGTATTCCATAAATTTAATTCATGTTAATATCTTTCCACCGTATAAAATTTGTTATTTTTATTAGTTTCCAGATAATCACATTAACGAAGAAGCAGTTTTGGAACTTTCCAACAAAGACATCGTCAACTCGTTCCAGGTATAGGACACAGGTCAAAACTCCTCAAAGCAATTCATCAACTAAAAACTGGAGCCGTCTACGTATGTTTTAAATGTCGAGAGAGTTTTGGTAACTTAGATTTATCTGGGTCACCAGCCGTACAAGCTCTCATTGGGCAATTAATGCATAGGTTGTGATAAATTATTTAGTACCAACTCTGCGAACACAGCTTATACTCTGAATTATTTAGTCAATTACTTAAGTATTTGTTATTCAATTAATCTATTTGTTAATTAATAAATGGGATAAATATCTTAAAATGCGAATCGATAAATCGGGTTAAGCTTTCATTTACTGCATTTTAATATTTACTACTACCGCAATTAAATTGACCCCTTCCAGGGGAAATTAAACTAACTGAAGCTCAGTAAACGTAACCCTGCTCAGCATTGTTACCGCCGAAATGCGTTTACCCAGGTGTGCGTAAACTGCTTGTGGCTCCGAGTAAACTGCGTTACCCTTCTGCCTTCGCGTGCTCTGGAACCCTGTCTGGCGTAAGAGCACTTTTAATCCCACACGGGATGAGATTTTACTCGCACTGGCGTTAAAACTTTTAACAGTGCATAGATTCGACTGGACATGGTTGAATGGACATGAATTGACGATTTAAATTTATATCTATTTATATATCGGGTATATGTATGTACATATGCATATACATACGCATGTGTATCGACTATAGTTAATCATGCAAACATGGAAATAAACATCTATCCGTGTGAAAAAGGGCATCTTTTGAGAAGTGTTTCTTCTAAATCTTTGTAAACTTTACAGTGTAATTTTAAATGCAAATAAATTACTGAAAGAATTTTGTTCACGGGAATAACTATAATTTTATATTTTTTTCAAATTTTGTAAATATACATAATCATTTGTCACTAATCCTCAGTTATTCAAAATATCTCGTCTACAACTGAATGTACTGAATCCTATCCGTCGCGTATAACCACCATTCTTCATGATTTTCTCCAAACATGTAAATCCTCCTCAGTTCTGGGACCCACGCCATGCCAAACCGGATCGCAGAATATTCCATGAAATGCTCCAAATGAATACTGCCCACTTCCCGTGTCGTCGGTTTGAAAAACATTAGCACCGGCCACATCGTGCTGTCATGGAACATCCATGCCGTCCCGGTTTCCTGATCCCAGATCAAGTTCCCGTCCGTATCCGAATACGGCAAATGTTCCTCGAGCAAAGTTAACGTTTCGTTGGTCGGATCCCACGCATAAATCGTGTCCAAGCTAACTGATCCCTCCCACCTAATCCCGCCAAGAAAGTAGACCTTGTCCGTAACGGAGTCGTAAAAGGACGCCACGTTCGCAACATCCCCCGGCCATACACCACTGATCAGCTGGAGGCGTTCTTGTACGTTTTCAATGGCAGGGTCGTACAGGTAGAAACCTTGCCCGGGGTTTTCGTAGTACGGTTTCCCCAAGATGTAGCCCTGTCGGCGGGTCGAGTCCCACGCTACCCGGGTAAACATGAGGTCATTATTGCCAATATTGCCTTCAATCGTGGACGAAATGGTGTCTTCGGAGTGGTTCAAGGATATCCGGATGAGGTCGGGGACCCGGAAACCGCCACCCATGTAGAGGATTACGTCTTCTGAAGGAATGTAGGCACTCCCTCCCGTGTAAACTTCGCCAGGCAGATGACCCACGAGGGTGAATGATTCGTCCGTGATGTTGAAACAGTAGACCGTGTCGAGTTTGGTGGAGGAGGAAGTAACCCCGCCGAGAATGTAGATTTGATTCCCGCCAACGTATTGGGCCGAGGTGTAGGTGATCGGCATGGGCAAGGTGGCGTTTAAGATGTAAACATCCGGGTAGGAAAGGGCAAATGGGGAGGACAGGATTCCAAGTAGGAACAGAGCGAAGGGAAATTGCAACATTTTTGCAAAAAAAATTGCTTAAAATAACTTATGCAGCCGTTATTTGTAATATGTGAATTTGACAGAAATTGGTTTTCTCTGTGGGAATAGTAGCTATTGATTGATGATCAATTGTGACAATCCTCACGTTTTTATTCGTACCACATGACGCAATTAAACGTAGGCGTGTCTCTTATCTTGCCCTACTGTACATATGTATGTAAACTACGTTAAGATAACAACCCAACAAGAACAAAATCATGATTTCACGCCGATCCCATGCGGGAAATCACAATAGAAACTACGCTACAAATGAAAATACGTCCGCCGTCAATTCGAACTGGGGATCCCACATGGGTGCCCACCTCTTTCCCATTCAGATTCGACTAGCTTTTCGTAGGTATTTTATGCAACAAATGCGCAATTTTAGCGTGGGACACTAATCCCTTCCCCACCATATTCCCACTCGCTATCGCATCTAAAATAATTGTTACGAAATTTCAATTTTCAAGTAAGATTTTATTTTAATTTCATTTGAACCATTGGTGTACAAATACAAATGTTTGGATTATTAGTTTTAAATGGTAATACAACGTATTTGGAAACAATAGTGTTCACGTTTACATTTTGCAATCCTTTAAAGTTATTTAGATTAATTTCAAATATTGCTAAGCTAGAACTAGCAATGGGATAATATTTCACCACCTTTTTACAACTTAAAATTCTACAACTAAATGAGTCGTAGGCTAAAATTCGAACCACTTGAATTATTTCTCCTGTATTAAGTAAAAAGTAGCAATCGCGTCTGGAGGGCGATACTTTTATATTATCCTTAGTAAATATTTGGACAATTATTTTTTTTGTGCGTAGGATTAGAAACAACGATACCACACGTTTAGCAACTTGCTCAATCTCACACCTTTTACCACGAATCATACGCTTCATGTCACCTAAAAAATTCTCAAATGGAAATGCACTTACGTTATCTAAATTTCCGTAATAAATACTGTCATCTGCTACATGGAGTAGCGAGTGCACATTGTAGCTCATAAATGTGCTGCCATACAAATCATTACTTTTATCGACAAATTTCCTTAATATTATTTTAGCAACATTATTGAACTCCGGAATATGAGCCTTGTCAGACACTTTAATAAATGTCGCAGTGTGTAGCATAAGAAAATATCTGTACAAATTGGCTGGTAAAATATTTTTCAAAGCTACAGTTCCGAGATACAGAAGAAATTGACGGAATTCTGTAGCTTTAAAACGATGCAAATCATCAAACGACCTCGGCTTACGCGTAAATTCAGACGGGACAAATTCAGAGATACTTACTAAGAAACACGAAATATTTTTGAACAACCTATTCGGAAGTCGAGTAGCAAGATCGCCAGATTCCCAAGTGTAAAGTAATTTACGCATTACCCCCAAACAAATTAGGTGCATGTAGTCAAGCACCACATTAGATACCAAACCTACATCTAAGGCTAAAAGAGGAGAATTACCAAGATGGTGATCAGGATCGCATTTTGATCGAAACCCGGTATCATTTCTTAATCTAGAATTAGAGTTTACAAAAACTAGCCTATTTCGATAGTGGTCACCTTCTTCCTCACAACGCTCACACCCATGATATCCCGTGTGACCTTTGATAACTTTTATCATACTACGGACTGGAGCATCAGCAATGACACAACTAATTCTTACGAAATATTTAATACCGTTAACTACAAATCCATCATTTTGTAACATTTTGACTTCTTCTACAAATTTTCTAAAAAACTCTTGTATATCAGACGGTTTAGTCCTTCCACTGTAAAGCGCCACAAGTTTAATTTTCTTAATTTTGGCTTGGTCTAATCTAACTAAAATTGGCCACATTTCACGCCCACTACTTTTTGCAATTGGAATACCATCACTGGAGATACTTATGGTAAGAAGCTTTTTCTTATCAGTATCAAAATTGGTCGTCCAGTTAGCTACTAAAGGAAGATGGGACTCGACCAAACCATTAGTAATTTCTTGCTTTAAAAAATTTATGATACCAAAATAAACAAACTTTCCGTCTCCAAAGGAATTAACTAAGATACGCCTAGGAGTTGAAAGAAGAGTCTTGGAAGATCTTGGAAGTTTAGAATCTACGTATGGATCTAAAATTTTAAGCAAATCTGAAGTGGCAGTATGTGTAATATTATGTTGAACCGCCCATCCAGCTAATTTACTTACTAAACTAGGTTCGCCTATATCGTTAACTTGAGAAGTAACAAAAGAATCCTCTGATTCATAACTAAGGTTTACACTATTTACATTAAGATCAATAGAACTACTGTAACTATTTTCTTCACGATCCGTTTCTTCCATTTCCTGCTCACTGATTTCCACCAGCGATAGAAGTCGTCGAACCTCCTGCCGTATCAATCGTCGTCTTCTTTGATACATGTCGAGAACGAACTCGGGCGCCTGGTCCTTTCTTATCCCGCGTATCTCTAAAATAATTGAGTATTACTCTCTCAATTTTTGCAATCTCGGTGTTTTTTGCGGGGTCGCACTCCCGTGCAGCAGCTAAAAATTCAAACGAAGCAACAAGTCAAATATGTGAGAAAACAAAAAATTTAAACAATTTAGAAATGTTTGGAATCTCTTTATTTCATACCGACAACTATATTGTGAAGTTCTAATGCAGAAAACGAGTGTTTCTCCAATTTACCACCTCCCGTATAATTAAATTGTCTAGCGAGAACCGGTTCAAAAATTTCCCCTAAAATTCTACGAGTGACTTTCTCTGGTGTTTCACCTCCCCACTGTGACAAATGCTCCACCTGGAATTTATAAAGCTATGTAATTTCTAATCTGAGATATAAAATAGAGTAGAAGTAATAAGCAGTAATCATTCGTACCAAATCTGAAGAGTTTTTCTGGTCGGCCCGAATCCAAGCCTCCAGCTTGTCTAGGTCACTTTTTAAACTCAACGGAAGTTTAAACGGGATGCTGACAATTTTCTTGGCTGGGTTATTCACCTTTGATCGTCTCAAAAGTTCGGCAACGTCCGTCTTCAACTCTGTCAGCAAATTTATCACCACCTCCTCAAATCCTCCTGTACAGCATGAATAATGCGAATAAATAAGTACAAATGTTATCAAAGTGTTTAATTGAAAAAAAATCATAACAATTATCACCTTTTGGTCTTGGGTGAACCTCCGAAAACAATTGACGGCCAGTTCTTTGTGTCGTAGAATTCCTTAGTGCTGAGGTAGGCAAAGGTTCGTTTAAGTTTTCTGAGGATCCATAAGTTGAGTTTTGAAGATTAGAAGTCGTCGACCTATTCTGCTCATCCGAAACTAATACGAGTGAAGAGGTAAAATTGCTCGAAGAAGAGGTTGATGCAAAATTTGGGCGGGTCTGCACTGCATCTACATCTGGAACCAAGTAAAACTTTTTAGAAATAAGGACACGAAGGATAACTTGTAAAAGAGACAAGGATTATTGCGGTTACCATCCTGGGAAAATATATTTCCGCTAAAACCGGCTAAATCCAAATCATCGTCAACCTCGGCAACCGAGTCGTCGTCTTCAGAGGACGAAGTTGTTGGTGGTTGAATTTTCTTGGCCTTCTTGCTACGTGATTCCAATACTCTGCCAGCAACCCTTTTTAGATTTGAAATGTCGCTCGTGTCCAATGCTTCCGCTTTTTCAGCCTCTTTTTCTATAGATTTTGCGGCCAATAGCGTATCTATTTACAAATAGATACAATTTAGCAATTAAATATTCAAATACGATTTCTCAAATAGATTGCACCGAAGCTGTGGTGAAACAGAGCTGTAGTGGAAAATTAATGGGGAATTAATGTTATTCTAACTGCAGCTAAAAGTCCTCACCTGCGGTCTTGTAGAATTTAATGGGGTGAGCCGTCCAAGTTGGGTCAGGAGACTTTTGTGAAGCGATGGCCTTAGACACAGTTGCTGGAAGTCCCGGGGCCAGAAACACTTTGACCCCTTTCTACTAACCCACGAAGATGGAACCGTCGAAACTGAATTTTCTGATACAAATTTTACTACTGAAAACATTGCAATAATTGCCGACTGGAAACTTGCCGTTAAATAAACAGAAGGAAAACTGACTGGTGGGAAGAGGGAGCAACTGACTAAGAAGCGTGCCTACCTTTATCCCGCCACTTTAACCCCACATC
This sequence comes from Folsomia candida, assembly GCF_002217175.1. Lineage (NCBI taxonomy): Eukaryota > Metazoa > Arthropoda > Collembola > Entomobryomorpha > Isotomidae > Folsomia > Folsomia candida. The sequence continues at coordinate 129,981 of NW_019091235.1, forward strand.
ATTCCGCCTGAGAATCGATGCATAAGAGTCTCACAAATATTGCTCATGCATATTATGCGCATATTCTGTGTGGGGTAAGATTTACAAAATGCTAAGCATTCCACCCATGCAAAGGTTGCATGGGTAACAATTGGGCAAATCTTCTTTACAATTTACTGGAAATCCCCACGCCAATGTTGCGTGGATTTATCGCCACAAATATTTATGTGTGCAAGTTATCTTTGTCCCATGCAATTTATACTCGAAAAACTCGACAAAACCCCACAAATTTTCGTTGCCCACGTCAAATCCACTTGCCCACAAGAAACCCACTCGTTTCCCACCCCTTATCAACGGCATGTTCTTGTTGGGAAGTTGTATGGTTCGATGGTCCAATGTTTACAGTTTGTACTTTGTTCACTTATGCTTCAATTTTGCATTGCTTAAACGAATTTATCTGACAAAGTGATGAAATTATGACGAAAGGCATGCAATTAACACACGAATAAAATAGTAAAAAATGTCAAGTAAAATGTTTAAAACCAATAATAGTAACTATAGCCAGAGTTTTATGAACCCAATATTAAAGTAAAAATTTCCAATAATGTCGTAGTGCAATTAGATAATATCTAATTTATATTTGTAATTCTCCATTTTGTATCGTATGTATTTTTGTTTGTATTTTTGGAGGAAAAATACATATGTATTATGTATTTTTCCTTCACCTTATTCAATGATAAATGGATTTGGATTAAGTACATCATGTACATACATAAGTTCAATATTTGATAATGCCTTGGGGTGCTCTAATAGAGTAGAAGACGTTCTTCATAAATTTTGGAGATAGGCTGATAGTAAAAATAATACTCAGGCTTGGATCGAAGAGAGTATTTATTCGATCCTGCATAATGTCCTAAATTGCTCTGGCTTGGGGCACATTTAGGTTTTGTCTTTGATTCCTGATTTTGATCAGATTTTGACAAGACTTGACAAGATTTGATAAGATTTTCATTCTTGATTAGGAACTCGATGATATTCCGGCTGCAGTGGAAAATTTTTCATATCTCACAAAAATAACTAGTTTTTGATATGGCTGATGTTCTTGTCGTTTAATTTAGGTTCCTTTCTACATTTTCCAATTACACAATTGTTATCAATTAAAATCCAATCAATCCATAAATAAAAAATATCTATACCCGAACTATTAATATTTTTCAAGATGTACCTCTATCATTGTTCAGTCACTTACTTATCCTTAGTTGTTACTTATTTTACTTGTAAAATAAGTATGGAGATGCATGGGTACACATACTTCTCGGCAATACTTATTTGATAACGATAAACCTTTAATTCTCTAAGTTCTTTGCTAAAATTTTAATTCTCTAAGCTCTAATCATTTACTGGAAAAGATTGTCTTGCTGATTGATTTTCTTGGATTAATCATTGAACGAAATTAAGCTAAATATTTAGTATACATGGAAAATAGAAACATTTGAAAAGATTACCGATTGATTGAAGCGGAATTGGATTTTAAATATTCACTAAAAAATATATACATAAATCCTCAGACTTGTGCATAACCTTTCACCGTGTTTAACCTGGATCATTTTTGCACTAAATTAGTTTTAAATAGAGAATCGGGCACACAATATATTGATTTTGTTGCACTTGTTTTAACATAAATTCTCAACTACCTATGTAAGTTTCATAAATCATCTGCGAATATGTTATCCACGTATATAGAAGTTTTGAGGACTTTGCAATACTTATACTTCGACCATTTCCCGCTCTTCTATAAACTCCCTTTTGAATTCCGTCAAACTAAAGGGAAAGTAATTCGAGTGGCAAAGGTGAATCGGAACTTCGACGTGGTAATTTCACTTCTACCCGCGATTCTCTTCACCCTGGCGGTATTGTTTTGCATTATTGCGATGTGGCTGCGATCACCCTTAACACGGAATCCAATAGGCGACGTCAAAATGTGGTCTTGGTTAATGGTAGCTATCGTTTGCTTTTGTGGTCTTTACTTCTACACATTGTGGATGCTGGTGTACCAGACAGTGGGAATCTTCATGTTGAATGAGATCTTCCAGTATGAGGAAGTGCTTAGCAAAGGTAAGAGTTTATTTAGCAAATGAAGAACATTACAAATAATTAATACGAAGGGCAAGTTTGCCGATTAGCTCGGAATTTCGAGAGTTAAATCGTATTTCAAGACATGAAATAAAAATGCTAACTTTTTAGATTAAATCTTAATTCTTAATTTTTTATGCAATCATAGATTCCATCTTAGCAAGACACTCAACTATGAAGCCCAGCCCAACCGAGTACTTCTTGCTGCTCTTGTTTAAGCTCACCATCTGGACCTTCTACTTAATGACCCCGGGTTACGCCACCATCGTAACGTTCTTCGGATTGGATCCACTTCACCCGCTTTTTAACTTCGTCCTCATCTCGAACCCACAACTGCGAAAATTTATCCTGTTCTTTGCATTTAATTCAGAAGCACTTTTAATGCTTGGCATTTTCACCTTTAAAGTCGGTTGCGTTACGATTTTTTTATACGAAGGTATCCGTGTGGCAGGCTTTTTTATCGGATTAGTCCTACTGATGGGCAAAATGGTAATTTCTTACTTATCTAGTTTGTCACACTTAACGGATAAGTATAAATCTAGCATTGTTCACCGGAGCTATAGGTCACATTTGAAAATTTATAAAGTTTTAATGATCATATTTCAAAGTTTGGAATCTCCAATGAAATCCACTGCTAGTTTAGCAATTATTGCCGGCATGGTGGGCGTTTCTGGTTGTTTCTTCGTCCTAGTGAAGCTGCCTGCCGTTAACGAAGTTTATTTTACAGTAGCATGTGCTATGATTAGCGTTTGTGGGGTAATCTTGACAAAGGTTATTTTAGATACGCTGGGAAATCTTCATGTGACTTCGGAAAAGTTGTTACTGCATTATAAGAACCTTGAGATTGTACTTGGGATGAGGGCTAATTGTAAAAAATTGTACTTAAAGGAATTTTATTGTTTGAAGGCAATTTCTATTCCGGTGGGACTGGGGACGGCTAGATTTTCTAAAATGACATATTCAGTGAAGACTGAAATTCTTAAAAACATGTTTGAGAGTACTATTAATTTTTTAATCGCGTTTTAATAAAAGCTTGGAAGTATGAGAAACTGTATATGAGAAGAGGCATGCAATTAATACACCCAATAAAATAGTTAAATAAACAGAAAAGTGGTAGGATTCAATAATGGTAACTATTGCCCAGATACACACATAGTTTTATTAACCCAATATTAAACTAAAAATTTCCAGTAATGTCGTACATAAAGCGATACACAATGGGGAATTACAAACATACAAATGAGAGGCTTAAATCCTCTAATTCGACACTAATCCTAATCTCTAATCTAATTCTAATCATTTAATACTACTATTTTTTAGTGGTGCTAATAAACTATTTTTAACTTTGCTAAGGTATTTTTTTAAGGTTGATAAATAATTTTTTTAAATGTTGTACATACTAGAATACCCCACTGTCGCAAACTTTTCCATGTAATTTTCCTGCAGGTCGTGTAAAATTTTTCGGTCAGAAAAACTAAAGCAGTGAAAAGCGAAGCTTGAAAGAAGATGATGAAAATTTGTGCTATGTTTCCACCCATGATTAACGGCTCAGGCCCGACTTCCCTATATGGTTTCCGATTCCTCAACTTCTCCGCCATCTCGCTGTACCACAGCCATTTCCTGGCAATCCCAGATTGATGTAATGCCCGCATTCTGACTGGAATTCTGGGGTCGACAACATTTTGAATTTGCCATCCAGTCGGTATCAAGCCTGTGAATTCTTTTCCAATTCTATACTCTGGGCCTGGGCGATATTTTTCCAATAATGCTTTTACCTTTTCCAATTCGCTAACCTATCCCAAATATGCCATCCTCTCAGCGGCACAAGTAAACTTGCTCGAGTTTGAATTAATTAGAGTTGGATAATAATGCCAGAGATTGGTTTCCTGCCTAATACGCACATTATCCACATGGACAGAACCGTTACTCAAATGCTTATAAACCTTGTAAGAAATGACACCAGAATAAGTTTCGACGTTAGCGAGGGAAAAGGTATTTGCCGAAGCCCATCCGCCACGAAATTGCACACCGTTTCTGTGTGAAAGTCGTATGTCGTATAGGTTTCCCATCAACAAAGGTGAAATTGCTGCTAATCAACTGGCTAAAATTTTCGTACAGGACTGCATGCAGTGGGGCGATAGTGGATTGTACGTTATCACCTCGGATTAGATTTGTCATGACTAACGACATTAGGATCCATGGCGCAAATACGAAATACAGATAGGTTTCTTGCTGCGAATTCTTCGTAATGCTCGAGCCTTGTTCGAGTAAGATGTTATATCCGGTAGTTAACACGTATAACTCGGTCAAGCCGTTTTTCCACGTTAACATAACAAAGAGGCCAAGGAAAAACCAGGTAGATATTAGCAGAGTCCATAAATCCCATGTGAATACATATACTAAATTCTCCAACGAGCTTGGCCGTACACGTTTCTTAGAGCAACTAAGAAAACCATACGGTCGTACACTCGTCACCAGCTCAAGCTCCGTATTGTCTCGTACATTAATACTGGGGGGCTGGGGCCCTTTATGTAAACATTGATCTTGGAGAAGTGTATCGTTTTGTACAAGTCCATCTCCAAATTTTGTGGTAGCGTTTCTCCATAGAAGCAAATTTAGCAATACGTCATCAATGCCTACCCCCGCCTTTATAACTTCGGAGAATCTGATGCTTCTGGATACAGGAGGAATCCACTTGGGAAGAATATGCCAAGGGGTTTTTTCACCAATTGTGTTAAACTTATTTGCCACTCGTTCTATTTCTATTTCATCTACGTGATCATAAATTATATCGTAACAAACCTGATAACATCCATTGCAGTATCGGCAGCAAAACTGGAAATTAACTATGACTGCATTCTTTACCAACAGGAGGAGCATGTCAAGTCCGGAATTTTCATCCAAAAGGATTGTCATTTCCTGGCCCCAAGTCTTCAAATCCATTCCAGATTTCTGCACTAAAACATGATACCCTTTCATGTAGTAGCGTTTCATCATGTCCCAATCTGCTGTAAATTTTTCCTCATACAAATCTGGTGGTAAGACGCCCATTTTCCCTTTGACAGGTGGTAAAATGTAGAAACGAGTCAAGAATTTCCAACCTCGCTGTTGCCCCACATTTTTTCGAAGAGGTATTTCCAAGCTGCGGTCGAATGGGGCGCAGCGAGGGAAGGTTAAGTTTGTATCAAAATCTAGTCGAATAACCTTGAATTCTGGAGGCTTTCTGCCAAGCTTGGTGAGCCCAAAACCGCAAAGTCCTAAAACCTTGTACCTGGTTGTAAAAATTGGGACGGATATTGTCGATGGAATATTGATATTTTCGTAGTTAATAAGATTAACGACACATCCGGCGAATATATTAATGTATTGGGCTAAGTTTGCAAGATCCATGATTTTGATCAGGTTTCCAATCAGACATTAACCGCTCTTGCAAAGCAGGAGGATCCGCAACTGTGTACAGATCTATCAATGTCGTCGCCAAAGTCAAACTTTTGAAAATTTTGTGCAATTAAATTTTAGCATTGTGTCCACGTACATATTTATTCATAAATATTCATAAATACATGTTGTTTGAATATTTCAAACTTGCGTGTTTTGTTTAACTTGAATTTTTCTTAAATGAGGCAAAGGATATGTAACCAACAAAAGAAAAACAAAGTTACGGTGAAGTCGTACTCGGAAATTAAGACAAATTCAGAACGCTTCCGTCTGGGCTGAAGATGAAAAAGGTTGCGATTAGAGAAAAATTATTGAAACGAAAGAAGTTCCAAATACAAAATCTAAAGTTTTAATTTTTCCGTTACTAAACTCAACCAGTAAATGTACCTAATGTGATGTGAAAATTTCTAACGCGGTTGAATTTCTTAGCCGTATAAAGGTTTCAATTTGAAACCTTTGAATGGCTTTAGAATTCATAAGGGCGGAGAAAAATTTTTAATTACAAATACATAGGTGTTGGTGTAAAATTGCGCGGAAAGTAAAAGTGAAGGACAAGAAACCTATCAACTTTTACGAAATATATCACCACAATTTATATGTAATTAGACCAAATTTAGCCAACCGTGAAAGATTGGTAATTAAGTATTAAATTTGTATGTGCGATAATTTGAAATTTTATTCAATACACTTGTTCTAAAATTATTTATGATTTCCTAACCTAAGAATGTTCTTTTTAAAAGATGTTGGTATTTTAATCAAGCTGTAAATATTTTTCGGCTTGGTCCAAATTTAATACAACAGGCATAAGTACATACTTGTATTCAAGTTTAGATAAAACCTGGCATCGTGATAACCTGCGACAGCGTCATGCAATCATGAAAAACATGCTAGCAATAAGCGTCGTGTAATAATAATAATACTTGCGTGTCATGAGACTCCTGTGAACATTCACTAACAGAAATTTAGCAATAAGCACTTCAACTGTAACTTAAATAATTTATTCATCCCAGAGTTTATTGGATATCTGGAGGTGTCTGTCGGGGGGGGGGGGGAAGAATTTGGATATGGATATGGATACTTGGATATTGAAGGGATAAAATTATTTCTATTGAAAATTATACCTGTCAGTAAACATTTAGTATAGATTAGTGAAACCTTATTACTAGACGTCATTAGTTATCATTACCACTTTGATGAGTCACATATGTACTTATGCATGAATACTGCTTGATATCCCCCCCAGTGGAAAATGTCAACCATAAGCTAGATGTATACATTTAAATATGTAAATTTTATGCACTTTACACTAGGGAAGTATGCAAACTGCTTATGTATGTATGAATTTAATATTCTGCACAGAACCAAAACCTTGTGCACGCAAAGGTTTATGAAAGCACTGTGCTAATCCGGAGTGTTCTAAATACATACAGACATGTAAACCACACAAGAAGACGTGGAATATTCATTATTAGCTCGCCCTGCGTAGCACGAGAGCTATTGAATTCCTCATGTCCGTCTGTCCGTCTGTCTGTTAACGACCTTTTTGCATCAATTGATGCTAGTTAAAAATCCCCTTGACAATTATTGAATATATTAGGCGCACCATTGGTATTGAACAAACCGAATCTAATTTTTTGGTAAATAAGTAGCACAGTTGATATCTAACAATCGGTAACACAAAATGATGCGAAATAATTGGGGGATGGGATTCATAACGCACCAATAATGCATACTACTCGGCGGATTTTATTAGACAATTTTGACATAAATTTTTCAAAATTATCGTTGTTCGTTGGTAGGTAATTCTGCACCAGTGATGCAAAATTTTTGGACTGTCCTCGATGCATAATAATTATTGATCTATTTTGTTTAACTTTTCTGCACCATTGGTGCAATATTGATAAACATTATTGATCTACTTTGTTGGATTTTTCTGCACCATTGGTGCATAATTGCCAAAAAATTATGTATCTATTTTGTTGCATTTTTCTGCACCTTTGGGGCAAGTTATAACCATATCATTATTACAGGGTGAGCTACTTCTAACGTTACTACGGTTTATTGATTTTAACGGTACTTTAGAGGATATATTTTTAGAGATATTTATTCTTCACCAGCTTACGTGTGTATGCTTAAACTGCACACTTCATTAGGCAATAAATAGGTGCAGATCTGAAATTGAGGGACTTGCAACAACTTGTTAAGCAAGAGTTTCATTTTCATGGATATATGCATTAAAAAGCTAGTCAGTGTTACTTCGAAAAACGTCTTCTTTAAATTTTCTAATTTTTTTCAGAACAAAAATACCCCTTAAAGATTAACCGGTGTTTCATACATAAAACACTGTAAAACAAGAAAAATACATATTCATGCTAAAAAAATTCAGCGCTAAATTTTGCAAACACGTATGTACATACTTATTACCAATGCACATGAATCATGTGACATGATCCATAAAGAAATGGTGTCTCCAATTTTGGTGTGGTCATTCTTTGTCTTAATTATCTTTTCCCCTCGGAGAACCTTTTCAATTTCATTATTCACTAAGGAAAACCTGTTTTCCAACCTATCCAAAATTCTTTTTCACCATTCGCGACCACAATATCGGGACACCCCTTTCCCTCGAGTACCACCAGAGTTGGGAATTGTTACGCCGTAAATATTACCAGAATGCAAGATATTCAGATTTATCCATGCATTTAAAATCCAAACCTGTCACGAAGCGACAAGGCCATGACCACGTGACCTTCATAGATTTAAAGAGAGACTGTGGAACCTCACTTAACGCCAGGGCATCAAATTTGTACAACGAGTTTACATATCTTCTGCTCGACTTTTCCGCCATGGGTCACAATCCTGCCTACATTTTCCTCCAGATTGATATAAAGGACCAATTGGGGGTGTTAAACAGTCTCGTTGTATACCCGGGTTTAGGCTTCACGTCGATTTTTGTAGGATTCGATGGTCCAACTCTGTGCACCTTTTGTATTCCGTGTTTCTCCCAACTGGTCATTCTAGAGGGGAAATTTTCGTTACGAAGGTTGACCAAGGTATGGACCAATTTTTTGTTGCGAATTTTTTTGAATGAATTTAAACTTCATTTCATATTCATGAAGAATTAATGAATAATTTTTCATCCTATGTGCACCCTAATACATGGTTTATATTGAGAGATCCACTTATGGGTAATTGGGTGAATTTGAGATAAAATAAATAATGAAAAAATATTTATTGACAAATTTTTTAGCAAATGAATAATGAATGAATATTTTTTTCCAATTTTAAATTGAATGAATATTCAATGAAGAAACATTTTTCCAATAGATATGGGCCCGGTTGCACGGAAATCTTCGCAGGAATCGCGTCCTGATCGGTGAATCCGTTCAATTCGGATCGCTCCAGGGTAATGTGTGTCCTCCCAGTAATTTTCTAGTATTTCAGCGGCACACAGATTGTGCAATTACGGTAATGGGAAAAGATTTAAATTTTACGAATGTCTATCTACCCCATCCCCGCGGGAAGGTGGAGGGCTACATAATATTAGGGGTTATCAATCAAGGGAGAGTAATCGAAGATTACATCTTATCCGGAGATACGGGAAGGTACGAGCTGGTCCCGTTTGGGGACGAAGTTTACTTTTACAACTTTCTAATCGTTACGAAGAAACAGACGATACTGGATGGGTTGGAATCTTTGATAAGCCCATTTGATAAGATTACCTGGATATTGGTAATTCTCTCCTGCACCGGTGTCATAATAATGTTCCAACTACAGCCCGAACAAATTAAGGTGGAATGACGTCGTGATAAATTTTTAATCTCACTCTACCCTTGTTTTATGTCTTTAAATGCAAATTTCTAAAATAGCATCAGATTCATAAGTTTTGAGATAAATGCAAAAGCTTGTTAAACTTTAGGGTGACGTTAATTTTGAATTTTACAAATCGATATTTTTGTAGTACTGAAAATTAACTTTATTTATATTAAACTGTCAAAAGTTACATATCTACATACATATTTACACTTGCATATCTCAAACCGCATGAAATTTCCATTTAAAGACAATGAAGTGGGGTAAAATGAGATTAAAAATCTAACCTACATTAGATCATAATCCAATATAACCTTCAGGCGACCAATGGAGTAAGACTGTTAAAAAATAGTGCAGCATTTTTCTTTTGGAGTGTCACCTCGATCATGGGGCAAGTTGGGAGAATTCCGGTAAAAGTGAAAACTACATTCTCATTGTTGGGGGGTTGGTCATGTTTCTGCTTCTTCCTTAACAATTTTTACCAAGGGGCCATCTACTCCGCCTTGACGACCGAAAGTTTACCCCCCGTTCCAAAAACGATGGAAGAACTGGCAGATTCCGGATTGAAAATTGTTACGACGAAGCGTTCCATTGATACGAGAAATTCAGAAATACTGTCGGAACTCAAAGATATTTTGTTGCCCGACCTAATTCACAGCTTGAAGAAAGAAAAGTTTCCCAGGTTTTATGAAACGCTAAAGAAATTGAATGGGAGTTTGATACCGGCGCAAATTGATGAAGTAGAAACAGTGGAAACAATTATTGGTGGCCTTTCCTTCAGCTCGGGTGATTGTTAATATTCATTTATTTTATTTTATTTATTTTTTAATGAATGAATTAATTCTGCATAAAATTATTCAACAAGTTTGTGAGTAATGACGGAATAATTTTTCAACATTTTTGAATGTATGAGCATTGAATAAATATTTCTTTATTCCATATTCATTAAGAATGAATGAATAATTGTGTTCAGTTTTCACTGGAGGAAAAATATATTGGGTACATGTAAGGTACAGTTAGATGAACTATTTATTTTCAAATATTGAAGAAATGAATAATGAGTGAATAATTTCTTTCCATTTTGAATAAATTAAGAATTCTTTCCAATTTTTAAATTGAATGAATTATGAATGAAGAAATATTTTTTTGAACAGGTTTGGTCCCGACGATGCAAAATTTCGCAATGTTGGATTATCACCACAGTTTGAAAGAATTGCGAGAAACTATCGAGTTCTTCAGCGATAATGCCGTCATCCTAAGAAAAGCAGAAGAAACGCCATTTCGTATCGCAAAGTTTGCAATGGTTAGAAGAAATTATATTTTCCCGCAGATTTCCTACATCTTGGGGTGTTTTAGTGAGTCCGGGATTTATGGGAAATGGAAGGAGACATATTTCGCAAAGTGGCATCATTTTGTTGCGAATAAAATTCAACATGTAAGGCCGGAAGCAAGCTATGCTAAATTCTTTATGAAAAAGTTGACGAACGCTGGTGGGAACGAGGTTAACTGGCAAGAGGCAAAATCAGTATCGTGGGAATTTCTGAGGGCATTTTTTGCCTTTATAGGTGTCCTGATAGGGATGGAACTTGCTATATTTTGCGGGGAAATTAATTTGCCCGCAAAAATGTGGCGGTTATGGGACACTTTGCGAAGCAAGATTAAGGCTTACATGCAAGGAATGAGAAAGAGAAAACTCTTGAGAAAGTGGGCGACAAATAAGAAAAATGGGTAGACTATACTCGTTCCTGATATTCTTGTTCAGTACTTTATAATTGAAGTAGTATTACATAATAAAGTTAAATCGTGTTAAATCTATTTACAAAGTTAGAAATAAATATTTAGCATAACACATAAGCGATTAGAAACCAACCGTGTTCAAGTATTTTACTACTGCATAGTTGTGATTTTGTAAGTCAGACCTGTGTGAACCACGCGCTTCGGGAATACCACTGTTTAATTTTAAGATTAACCATATCAAATTTAAATAGTTTCATTAATTAAAAAAGTTTTTCCGTAACAAAACTTTAGCCAAAGCTAGCAACAAGTAGCGGAAATGTGTTCTTATTTCTCAGAGCCAAGTTAGACTAACGGCAGATGTGTCCGCCAGTGGTGAGACTATCCTAGGTTCGAAACCTGCCGCATTCCATGTGCACAGGCTGGAGTACTCAATACACCAGTTAGTTAATAACGGGATGCAACATTAATAGTGTGACGTGGGTGACTCCCGGAGGGTCAGAACTTTCCACACTTTCGACTGCTAACGCTCACTTGAAACTTTCAGTGTCGAGAGATTTGCTGGTTCGAACATACATACTTTTTGCAGTTAATTAATTTCACAACTTTTGGAGCATCTTGATCAGGTGTGGTGTATAAATATTTATCGGTATTCTGCTCATTTTCATCACAGTAAACGCGATAGGAAATGAATTTTTATGTAAAAGTAAAACACAAATGAATTAGATTGGGCTTATCAAAAAAGTGTTTTAGGACCGTCCATATAAATTACGTAGCGCAGAAATCGCGATTTTCTAGACCCCCCCTTTCAACATTTGACATGGGTAGCGTAGGTACGATATCATTCTTTAAGCTTTACGTAGTTTTTCATTGTTTTAAATATTTTGTCTACGTCGTTATTTTCATATTTCAGTATGTATTTGATAGATCGCAGTCCCCCGCATGATTAATATAAATAGGAACACAGAGTATCATGATGATACTATATCATCGTTGTGTACTTGGAAAATTATGTACATTAATATTCATATTTGTTCTTATGTGAATAAAGCACGACTTCACAAATTGTATATATGCATTTATAAATACAACCGTTCTGTGAAATTGATTAACGTGGCTTATCTGCGAAGACAAGCAACGGTTCATTATTTTCAACTACACTCTTAAAAATCTGGTAGTCACCTGCATACACAGTACATACTTGTATTGATACCATACGAACAATGCTTAGGATACGAAGGAATCATTATTTTCATGAATACTATCGATGATCTGGGTTGAATTAAAAACTACCTTGTTTCCCAGCATTTTAATTTTCACGAGATCAGTGAATTACTTATTCACGTACAGATATCCGCATGCATAGATACGTGTGTATACCGCTCTCCACGTACATACAGTCAATGGAAAAAGTATAGGCAACACCCACACCAGCTAAATATAATTGGCTATAACTTTTGAATGCATTATCAAATTAGCTTGAAGTTTTGCATACATTTGACAAATCTAATGTAGAGTTCGACTATAATCCTGTTTTATTGATTAAAATTAGATCAATGCAGTTTTTAAACAATTTGTTGGAAAATTTGCAAAATTAACCCGCAAAAAGTATTGGCACCCTCCAACTTAAAAAATCATAGAACAAAGGAACGCCAATTTTACTGCGAAAAACTGCTTCTAGTATTACGTGACACCTCCTCTCGACTCAATAAGAGCAGAAATTGATCGTGGAATTGATTCAACAAGTTTCTTTATAACGTTTTTTTATATGGCTGCCCATACTTCTTTCCAACTTTTGACAAGCTCGTTTTTCGACGAGTGGTTTCCCACCAGTCCCTCTTTTCTCAACACGGACAATCAGAATCACATCGGAAGACTGTGCAGCCAAAGAAAGAAGCTTAACCTTTTGGCTCTCCAAAAATGTGCATCGTTAATTTGGCTAGACGTTTGGGGTCACTACACTTTTGGAATATGAAATTCCTTCCTAGGTCAGGTTTTTGTCAACTGACTTCAAATTATCGTTTGGAATGATTACTTAGACCTTGTTGGTCATGATTTCATCGATAATGACCAGGTGACTACGCCGCGACCTAGTCATTTAACCCCAAACCATAATCGATCCTCCTATGTGTTTAACTGCCATATGAACATATTCGTTTTTCGGATCCTGTTATTGCATGTACCAAACTTGAACTACTCAATCCGATCCGAATAATCAAAACATGGTCCTGTAGCACCAATAGACTCGTTTTCATTCGTTAGAAATTTATGTAGGGTGGTATTTAGCACATTAAAATTTCCCGAGTTTATTCGGTTTGGGGGCCCACGCGTCGTTTGGGCTACTGGACCCTGAAACCCCATGGCATGATTTTTGATTGATCACCATATTGTATGATATGTTGACCCCACGGTTCATACCCAAATTCAACATGGTTTTGGGAGCTGAAATATCCCGATCTCGAGTAATAATCTGATTTATTAACCCGTTGATTTTAGGATTAGGTGACTTTTTTCTGCCGGATCATGGGAAATCAGCAATTAAAAATGTCACTTCATGTTATTTGGCTACGTTTCGAATACTAAATATAGCGGAGCATGTTTTTTATCTGAGATTTCGATATTCAAGCTTGTTTGAGAAGGAGGCAAGATTATTTCTCGCTCCGCCAAAAATAGCTCGTTTGGTGTCGCAATTTTGGCTCTAGACAATGCCAATCTGGACTTACGAAGCAGATAAAGTAATATTTTGTGATCTGATTAGCTTACCGTGACAAGAGGCAGAGGTTTATCGTTATGCAAATTTCGCACTAATAATTATCACATAGGTTGCCAATACTTTTTGCAGGTTCCAACCTGACGCGTTCGTATACAAACCAGAATAACGTTACGGTTTTTTAATTTCAGTCGGGGACATGATTATGAGCGAACACTACATTAGATTTGTTAAATGTGTACAAAGTTTCATGCTAATGTAATAATGCATTCCAAAGTTATAGGCAATTTTAGGTAGCTTGCGTGAAGGTTGCCTATACTTGTTCCATTGACTGTATATAAATATTAGCATGCACAATTGCTAATATATTGAGATAACTATATAACTATATAAAGATATATATGTGGACGTATCACATATGTGCATGTACATATTATCTACATGTCAGAGTTAAAATAAAATCAAGTTATGCACAAAACTTTTCCAGAACAAACATCTACGTGGCTTAGTTAGCATGTTGGTGCGCAAATTAAATTTCCATAGCAATAAAAATTCATTCGCAAATCATGGGATAACAGTGAATTATTCCACTTCTAACTTAGAACGTAGGGCAGAAATCGTTCAGTCTAAATAAGGTACATATGTACGTATGCGCGTTGATGGTGTTATAATTTGCAAATTAAACATACATTTTTTGCATTAATACCGTCAAGGTGAAATAACTCGTCGGAAATAATAAAATAAACCATGGATCCGGTGAAAGATTCCTTGTCGACCAGTCAAACTCAAAAAAGGAAGGACAACAAACACCTTAAGAGATTGAGCGATGCGAAGTTCTCACTCTTCGATCTCGTCTTTCGCAATGATTTTGTAACAAACTACTAGATACTGACATTTTTTATAGGTTATTTAGTACAAGTATTTTCACTATTTCTAGATTGGAAATAAAATTGCATCCTATCTGAACTTGGCCGATATGAAAGATGCTAGCACCAGTTGTCGTGCTCTTTACGAGATGGTCCGGCGCTCGCAAAATTTTCGCGAGATTGCAAAACTCTGTTTAAACCACGAAAACCTGGCTCGGAGCCAATACTTCTTCCGTCCTGGAATGGCAAAATCCGTAGATAGTGGACTTCCTCTGTCTAAAAGAAAAACTATAGAAAAACGTTATTCGTCTTTGGAGAGATTTCTGGGTTTTGGTGTGATTGAGGCGAATGTTGCCGTGTCTAAAAATATTTTGATAATTCTTCAAAGAAACAGCGATTTCCTTAGGAACGTTCATACCGTGAGTATCATCAATAACTCGAAAAAAGAAATAATTCCTGAAGTTGTTCCCATGTTGCACTTCATTTTTGTCAATACCTCACTTGTCACCCTGAAAGTAAGACGAGGTCGCATTGAATTTAACAATTTAATGTAATCCTAATCTGATTAATTCGCATGTCTATATATTTTCTCAGATTGACCGAGAAGTCGCAGTACGTTTGAAACTTTCGGATCACTTTAACACTCAAACTGGGACAGAATACTTTAGCAAACTAAGAAATCTGGAAATCATTGGTAAGGAAAGGGATGCATGGGGCTACCCCGATTTCCACGACAACATCAAGTACTTTTCCACCCTGCCTTTAAAATTACAGCGAATTGCAATTGGGAAAGTTGGATGTAACTTCACGCATTATGAAAATATCGCTGATTTGATCGTTGCCAACTCAGAATCGATTCAAGATCTCGTCTTGGATTTTAAAGGAACTTGCCTTTGGGGAACTAAATACTTTGGAAACATTCCCACTCTTCCACTTTTAAAGAAATTGGCCACGACGCTCACCGATGGAGACGTAGAGATTGGAAATTTTATCGTTTTCATGATAAATCAACCACTCCTTGAAGAGTTGTCCGTCAGTGTAGTGAAGAAATGCGGGCCAAAGCTACTCACTGTGATTCAGGAGAGGGGTTCAAAACTCAAAAAGTTGCATCTTCGAGCCAAAAATTTTGGTGATGGGAAAAACGACGTAAACTGGGGATTTCTTGCAAACATGCAAAGCTTGAAGGATTTTGCCTTTGTCCGACCAAAGTCCAAATCCAATGGCTGGGCGAGTGTGACATCGCATTGTGAAGAACGTGGGGTCACTTTCCTCCGTACCCTTCCAACTTGTCTCACGCATCTCAAGCTCCGCGGAATTGATAGGTTTTGGTGGGACTCGGATCAAAATAAAGAGATCGGCGAATTAGAGAAGCAATCCTTGTTAAACAGATTCACAAACTTGGTCACCCTCAGCATCGTCCATTACGATGGGAAAAAGTTGAATGAGGATATTCTAGAGAAGGTGAACACCACAATGTTAAAACTGCAGAAGTTGGAACTCTCAAACTTTGGCAAGGCTACTTTATACCAGCATCTTTCGCGTGAGGCAATGGTTGGAGTAAACTTGGAAAACCTTCAAGGTATGTAAATTGCTTTGGACAATTAGTTTTCAGGTGTTCCAAATTAATTGAAGTTTATAAATATACTGCTGAACTTTAACTTGCACCATCCCGCGTTCGTATCCTTCCCATGTAGTATGGGATACGAACACGGGAATCAAATTTTGGTGGAAGTTATAGTTCAGCAGTATTAATATTTACATAAATCGTAAAATAGGTTTGACTGACATTACCCTTAAGGGGTGGGGAAGTGTCGCTGAATTGTTGGGTTCTACTTCACATAAGTTTTTGCTAACTTTAACCCTTGTCACGGATGAAATCGTAAGTAACTAATTCTGATCTAACTACGATGGTAAGCATGTACATGAACAAATTTTTCTACCAGCTTTTCCATGATTTTCATGGCTTGCATAAATCAACAAAAGGTGATTTCATAAAGTATTCATTAACCAGATTTTCAATCGTAGCAATTTATTATGTTTGATTTTTTAAATAACAATTTTTTTTAAATTTTAAATTTCATTTTTTAAATGACATGCAAAGCTTCTGGTGGGCCGTCTCTTATTTAAGAAATCAAACTGTAACAATAGACAGGTTCTGAAATGCTACATGTAATGTGTATGTAGCTTGGACTTGTAGCAGTCGGTTGCTAGGGTTCGGTCGGAAAGTAAAGAAACATTTGAAAAATGCCTGTAAAATCCGGAAAACTTAATTAATTCCAATGACACTTTTAAAGGTTAAGAACAAGGTCCTTATCGTTCAATTTTTTGCTTCATATGGACCATAGACCCCCATCCTTCCTATCCTTTATGGCGAATTATTTGCCTCGCGATCCCCAAAAGTGCTTTGCCACTCTTTCTTGCTACCACTTTTGAGGTGTGTGTCCAAATGTGACGGAATCTTACCAAGTTTTTGGGTGGTTTTATTCGACGACTATATTCTCTCTTGGATAATGCCCAAAATCGTTCAATTAGTCTTGCCTGAGGGACGTAGGGAGCATATTCCTTTTTTTGCAAAAAAATCGATTTTTTCGACAGCAGGTAGTTCAGAACAACTTTTGAAGAATGACATGTTGCTGTGCCCGGTCAGAAAAGTACATTACGATTATTGATAAAAGGGATCAAGATCTTCTTTACACAATCGTTCAGACATCTCTCCGAGGTCATGGTGGCTGTGGTCACGAACGGCTTTGAGACGTCCCCCAATGAGTCCAATTCTTGCCCGATTATGTGCTCTGTGGGAAATTTTGACTTCAGCGTGTACTTGAAGGAATCTTTAAACGTATTCTTATTAGTACCTATACATGAGTAGTACTTCCTCCCAGGGACTTCATCTGGATCAATCGAGCAGTTGGTCTCATCATCCATGACCAGAATCACGAGCATGTTTTGCTTGCTCGTTTTTCAGCACTCTGCCGAGAGCTGGGCTTTGCTCTTTTTTGCTGACCTTGGTTGTACTTTGGTGCAGGGGTCGCCTTATAGGATTTGACCCCCAACTTCGTAGGTTTAATGTCATGTAAACTTAATTTTGATATTTTCAATTTGTAGCCCAAATAACCATCTGATATCCCAAGGTTATTTTTGCATCCCTGCTGAACTTCACGTATTACTTTGGGGGTCGCTACACGAGCTGGACGATTTTTTTAGTTTTTGAATTCAGCATTCCTCCTCCCTTCATACATATCTAAAACTCTACAAATTGCCCCATTATGAATTTTTTCTCTTTCGAAGTGGCTATGAACCATTATCCGAACGCGCTCGCACACGTTTTCGTAGTAGTGGCAAATCTTTTTTGCGAGTTGCTCTGAATTTTTTGTTCTCATTTTTGAACTATTCGAGATATTAACTTCCCGTTTTCTGATTTGGATAGTCAATCGCATGGACTACAGTGTTTCTGCTGTTAAATAACACCTGCACGAAATTAGTGCACGAAAATGTTTTTAAACGTTTAATAACAACCACTAAAAATCCGAAAAACTGCATGAAAATGCATGAAAATGCACGAAAATAATTTGCGTGCAAATAATATTGGAATAATGAAATTTTTTGTATATATTCATACAAATTAAGATATTCATATAAATTAAGATATTCTCCTCATTATTTTTAGTGTGAAAATATTTTTCATTTTTCAATATTAAAAATGAATGAAAGTTTTGAAAATAAATTAACACGACGATTTTTACACATCTGAACGGCTTAATACGGGCTTGAGTTTTATAGGAAAAATACGTGTCATTCGTTTGAAATATTCTTGCCGAATAATAGTTCCGTGTATTTCGAAATGTGCACTAAATTCAAACACCTAGATAGAATAAGTTTCACTAGTGCAATCAATGGCAACTATGATGTATACATAAGCCGCAACTCGGGGGTAGCAAGTAGTGTGGTAAGGTATAGAGGTTCAGGTTACTAAAGCTTATCCCCATTTCAAATAATATGAAAATATAAAATTGCCTGAAAATATATGAAATTCACTGCATAAATTGCATTTCATTTATTATTAGGCATTTTTATGCATTTTCGTGCATTTTTGTGCATTTTTATGCGTTTTTATGCATTTTTGTGCATTTTTATGCACTATGCATGCATAAAAATAATTTCGTGCGCACAAAAAGAAACACTGACTACAAAGCTACCGCGTTACAACTCAGTGACAATTTTTCTTTCAGACAAATAAATATACATACTTTTTCAAGTGTTTCTTTACTTTCCGACCGAACCCTATATAGGTATGTAGCACCGATTCTGCACGTTTTCGCGTTTAATATTTCGAGTTCATATACACTCTAAATAAAAATTAGTAAAATTTACTCAAGGTTTAGTAAAGAAAGAGGATTGCACAACCAAAAGGTACACTCACAGAAAAATCGACACCGAATTGACACCATGCCGGTGTCTATATATGACTCTACCGGTTTGGTGTCAAATTGACACGGTGCGGTGTCAATTATGTTGCACACCGCTGCGGTGTCAACCCAACATGCCGTTGTGACAATACCAACACCGCGAATGGAAAAGAGGTTGTGCTCAGTTATGTTGATTCGACACTGCTAGGTAACATTATATGTGTATTTTAATATATGAATGTCACCACCTGGTGACAAATTGTTCCCGGATTGTGACAACTGAAGTACAACTTTTAGTAACAGATGTTTTATTTTACATTCAATAATATTAATCACTTACAAAATTAATCAAGTATTTCAAACATATTCACAAGCAACAAATTATTACACTCGCACAAATTAAATACTACTTTGTGCTTCATACCTTAATGCACTTTTAAAGAAAAAGCTTATATGTTTTTAACACGGTGATGGTCTAAAATATGAGTATATCTTTCAGTTAAATTAACTTAGCAACAAGATATTTAATAATAATTAAATAGGTTGCCGGTTGGACAAATCCTTATTCGTCACTTTTGGCTCCCTCGTTGGGTCCATCGTCGAATTTTAGCTGTACTGGAAACAATAAGTTTTGAAAAATAAAAATACACACAGTAAAATAATTTTAATTAAATGAGGGCAAATTAATGTGTTACATATATTGACTCACCTAAGTCAAGAAATTGGAAGTACTTTAGTAGTCCTTAAACTTATTAAGAAACAATTTTTCCCTCGAAATCAATTGAACACACCAATTAATTTATCCATTTTGTTGACTTTTCGTGGAGGAGGAAGGAAAATGGCCGCCAAGCAGACCCGTCCATTGCGAAGAGACTGACACAATTTGGTGTAAAGTCCAAGTTTTGCTTACTGCGGTAACATCGCACGGTGTCAATTCGACATCATTTCAAGATATCGCTGATTCCGGTAGGGTGTCAACGCATTATTCTTCGTCAGTGTCAATTTTACACAACATTTTGTCACCATTTAATGGAATTGACGTTGACACCGACGGTTGGTGTTAACGAACTTTTGGGTTTTGTTACCAAGTTGCTAAGAGTGTAAAATTTGTCCGACGTTGTGTAAAAGCGTTGGGGAAATTTTGCACAACGGCTGGGTAAATTTTACCTTTTGGTTGTGTCTTCCTCATTTTTGCTCAACCTTGAGTAAATTTTCAGGATTTTTATTTAGAGTGTACGTGTTTATGTACAGTACACAAAAATTTAAATAGTAACTTTTTTTGTGATGACATTTAAATCACTGATTTCCTTCTCTAAGGAAATCATTCGTATTACGCAATACATAGTTTGTATAGGGAATTTAACGTAGATTGCGAAAGTGATATGAATTTTTGGTTTTTCCTTACCGATATTGAACCATTAATTAAAAAGTTGGTGGAGGAAAATTGAAAATCCATGCAAAAAATTAAATCGTACCATTCTGGGTTTTTAAAGAAAATTGCGTAGCACTTTGTCGCGCCTCAGTTTCCTAGAATTACAACTTGGATACACCACGGGTTGAATTCTACTAATTTATTGGTCACTTCCGGTCAGATTTTAGCTTTTATTTCGTTTTTAAGTCATGTTTCGACTTGTGGCTTTGACGGGAAATCCTCCTCTCAAATTATGTTCATACATTTTCAAGGGGATTGAATTCAGTAGATCGGGCCGTTTACTCGTTTTTCCTGTAAGTACTGCTTAATAAATAACATTCGCATATCTTTGGGGTCCCGTCAGAGTGGAAAATACATTCCTGCCGGAGTCCAAATTCTATCGCCGACTGGACTTGATTTACCTCCTAAATTGTCGATTTGTGCTCCATACTATATAGATTCCCGATCTTTATTTTATGCACACAAAAGAAAGATAAGTTGGTTTAATTCCTTTGTGCCAGCCTTTCTGTAACCTCGAATATTAATGTTGCTACATTGTCTACTAATGGGTAAATACAGACGTCAATAAAATATATAATAGGGCATGACGAAGTGGGATGTAGGCTTAGCGATACGTTTCTTAAGACGGAATCCAAGCCTTGAAAAGATATCTATCAGTGGGAAGTATCTGATCCTTCGATCCGATTTGGTGAAGGAGTTAAAGACCAAATCTTCCCGACTCGTCCATGTCGAATGGGTTAGTTTGCTTCGCCCTCTTTACCGATTGCATGTCAAATTGACCCACGACATATTGACCCAGCGACAGATTGATCCCATGAAATTTTGACCCAAGTGATATTGACCCTATGCTATACATGCACATAAGTAATACTTACTGCATTCTACATACACGAATATATACTCAATTTTACTTCATACTTAAATTAACGTCAAATATTCCAACCAAAAATCGATTACCCCAAAAACCCAGGTAAATCCCCTGGGTAAGGGGTTGCAATAACAAAACCCCAGGGTTTTCCTTACCCTGATGGCGATTAACCATGGACCGTCAGAGATTTGGGAGAAAATTTAGCAACTACCTCGTGTATTAAGTTCTCAGAGCAATCTGGTTTTTCAGTAATTTCGCAAGAAATCAGCTTATGTACAAACTCAATTTCAATAACTAATTAATTTGTAGAATTTTTAATAATGTTGTATTACCATACTTAATTATATTTGAAAACCCTGACTACCCGTGGGTATTGGTCATACATATTTACTACCCTAAAACTCACCAAAATCGACGAGACCCCAATACTAGTACACATATTCTAATTATGATTTTATGTTTTAGTGGTTTAAGTTTGACATTTTTTTGTAATTTTACAAAAAAAAGAGACTAGACTAACAATTATTGGAGCAATTGGTTAATCTCCATATCATCAAAGGAAAACCCTGGGGTTTTGCTACTGAAAACAGGGGTTTTACATGGGTTTTTGGGTAATCGATTTTTGATTGGAAAAATTGTATTGAAGTATGAAGTAAAATTGAGTATGAATTTGTATATGTAAAATGCAGTAAGTATTACTTACATATGAACATGTATAGCATGGGGTCAATATGACTTGGGTCAATATGGGTCTGGGTCAATCTGTCGCTAGGTCAATATGAGCGGGTCAATTTGTTGTGGGCCAATTTGACGCGTCACCCCCTTTACCAGTTAAGCAGCAATTAGTTACAAATAACTATGTTTAACCAGGGCAAAACATCAGGAATGAACGCACTGGACTCGGACGCATCGGGGTACTCGAATAACGACAGCGAAGTTTACAACTATAATCGCCAAGATGACTACGATGACTTCTTTAATCGCGAAGATGACTACGATGAGTTTAACGGAGAAATTTCTGACTATACAGCGTGCGATCGGGAGTGTGGATATTGTGGACGATGTGACTATTGATTGCATTAATATGTATGAAACCCGCTTCCGGGCGGACTATATATTAAAATTTATGTATGACCAACGCATAAATACTTCAAGTAAGCTAACCTGTTTATTGGTTTAATTATTCAAATCCTGCAGATGAGCTGCATTTCCGTAGTGAACGCTAGCGAATAAATAAATTACTAAAAAATGAAAACTCACTTATTACGTTAACACTTCAAAAATAATAAACTTAGGTATATCCTAAAATTAATTATATGTTTAGACACATAAATATGCATGTATGCATTCTAAATTGATTGATTGATTGATTGATTTATTCAGCATAAATCCCTTTCAGGCATAATTGCCCATAGAGTTACAGAGTTAAAAAAATATATATGTATAATATCGTTATACACATTATCATCATACTTGAGTCCTTAAGAATTATTGATTAATTGGTTAGTGCATTGGTTAAGTAGGCTTAATTGTAATGTGTATATACATTTGACTTTGTTGACTATTCTTCC
Organism: Folsomia candida; assembly: GCF_002217175.1. Lineage (NCBI taxonomy): Eukaryota > Metazoa > Arthropoda > Collembola > Entomobryomorpha > Isotomidae > Folsomia > Folsomia candida. Next base: position 152,928 of record NW_019091235.1, read on the forward strand.
AAAATTAATTTTCTATGTCTAAGTTTGACTTGAAGGTAGTTGGAAACATTTATGCATTGTTCTCTGTTATCTAGATTTAAACATTTTGGCCAAAGCATTTCCTCCCCCTCTTTACGGTAGATCTTACATTTACAAATAAAATGCTGAAACGTATTTTCTTCCCTTATATTACATAAAGAGCAGGATTCCTCCGCATCAAATGTATGCCTGAAATTCTCGTGTGTAATACGTCCATCGTTCAACCTGAATTGAGATATAAGTGACGAGTGCTTAAAAGTCAGTTGTAATCTGAGATACTTAGCTGGCCTGAGCTCTCCTTCCATAGTTAACGCATACCCACCATGCCGTTTCAGTCATGGAATTTATATCCTCCTGTCTTTTCATGTCAATAATACGAGTCAAGATTTGCGGTACTTCATTTTGCATTTTTGTCAAGTCGCCGATTAAACAAAAATTGCCACAACCTAACTGCTCTAATGCATTGTGCAATTGTGAAACCCAATTATATTTTAGTATGGACATGCCATTCTGCCATTCTTTATACAGTGCTTCAACACATAGTTTTGGATATCTCTCCTCTTCCATATGCATAAGCTTAATCCAATATGATAGTGCCTGTTTAATAATACGCAAAAGAAAATGAGGAGAAGCAGTCTCCAGCCGTATTAAATATCCTGGCACAGTTCTCTCCACCCCAAGTAGTCTTTTGTAGAAATAGACTTGTAATTCTTCCATTTTATTAGCATATCTGAGGCCCCATACTGCTGATGCATAGAGAGAGCATGAGAGAGATATTGACTCAAATAATCTCACTTTTGAGTTCCAGTCTGTTATTTTACCCTTGAAAACGGTTTGCCATACTGAGCTTAGCGCAGATATGCCATTCTTTTTAAATGCATCAGACGCCTTCTGAAAAACACCCTTTTGTGAGAAAATGACTCCTAGATATGTATATTCTGTGACGATTTCTATTGGATCTGTTCCATATAAAAATTGCATTCCTGTTTTTAGTCGACCCCCTTTTCTGGCTACCAATACTTTCGTCTTCCCTATGTTTAATTTCAAATCCCATTCCAAAAAGTAATTCCTCAGTAAGTTAATTTTCTTCTGCATATAAAATTCATTCGGGGCAAGCAGGATCATGTCATCGGCAAATAAGAGAATATGCAACATTAATTTATTGGACATTTTGATTCCTGGAATACCAGCGTCTTTAAGTACATTTTCGATGTCAGATATATAGAGAGAAAAAGAAGTGGAGAAAGCACACAGCCCTGAGAAAGTCCAAGCGTCAATTCAATCTCGTCCGAGTTACCATGCTCCGATCTTACACAAGTGGCTCCTACTTGATAAAGATGTTTCAGTATCCTAATTATTTTCCCCGATAAACCAAGCCCAAATAGCTTATCCCAATGCATTCTAAATAAAAGTTGTGAAAAATTTGCATAAGGTAGAGTATCAAACAAGATGATACATACAACAATTGAGGAAAACTTACACAACAGTTGGACAAATTTTACACAACTCTTAGATACATTTTAGCCAATGGTTTTGTCATCCTCGTTTTCACTCAAATTTGGGTACATTTTGCATAACTTTTATTTAGAGTATGTATCTGCCAATACATTTATCCAACTTTATCCAAGAGATAAATTTAACGTCTTCTATTGATGCTGACATCAAACTTAACGTTTAAGCAGTTTCTTACTTCTGCCTATTACCTTAATGTAGCGCATGCATGCACATATTTACATATATAATAATTAAGTAATAATTAATTGTACCTACATAACTGCTCACAGCAATTTCCATGAAACAGTCACTAATGAGAATGCATATATTTTGATAAGCAATAGTTTTAATGCATTGATGGCTTTCGTCAGTGTCAAATGTAATTAATTTCTAGAACATTCAAATTTGCATTGACCTATCTTACTTTTATTTATCATATATTAATAATTGTAACACGTGCATATTAACACTTTAATTAATCATGTAATTTGTAAATTTTAAAATAGAGTGAAACATTATTTATCACACTCAACGCTTCGAATGATGTAAATAAATATGCCTGTTCAGATATGTATTTATGTACAATATACGCTAGGAATAAATATTTGTAGAAAACTGCCTATCGACCCATGTGGTTTTCCTGCAAATAATGCGAACTTGTTCAGCAACGCAAAATCAGGCATTGCCTGATTACACGTGAAAATTTTTCCATACTTAAGCAAAGTATCTCTTCAAAAGTATTCAAAACGATAACATATTTGTGTGGCAACAATTACTTTTTTAAACCGTGAACATACTAGAATACCACACTGTTGCACATCTCTCCGCGTAATTTTTCTATAAATCGTGTAAAGTTTTTCTGCCAGAAAGACAAAACCATTGAAAAACATAACTTCAAAGAAGATTATGAAAATCTGTGCTATATTTCCCTTCATGACTAACGGCTCAGGCCCATCTTCTTCATAAGCAGTCCGATTCCTCAACTTACCCGCCATCTCGCTGTACCACAGCCATTTCCTGGCAATCCCAGATTGATGCAATGCCCGCATTCTGACTGGAATTCGAGGGTCGACAACATTTTGAATTTCCCATCCAGTCGGGATCAAACCAGCGAATTCTTTTCCAACGCTGTACTCTGGTCCTGGGCGATATTTTTCCAATGATTTTTTTTACCTTTTCCAAGTCGCTAACAAATCCCAAATATGCTATCCTCTCAGAGGCACATGAAAACCCGCTGTAGTTTGAAATTTTATTCCAAATGTCGGTTTGCTCACTAATACGTCTATGATGGACAGACAGGTTAATTAACTGCTTGCAAATCTTGTGAGAAATAACAGCAGAAGAAGTTTCAATGTTGTTGAGGGAAAAGGTATTTGCATCAGTCCATCCACCATGATATTCTACGCCATTTTCCAAAATTACAATGGGTACCGAATCAACAAAGGTGAAATTGCTGCTAATCAACTGGCTAAAATTTTCGTACAGGACTACACGAAGTGGTGCGATAGTGGATTGTACGTTGTCACCTCGGATTAGATTTGTCATGATTAACGACATTAGGATCCATGGTGCAAATACGAAATAGAGATAGATTTCTCGCTTTGAATTCCGCACAATGGAGGAGCCTTGTTCGAGTAAAATGTTATATCCGGTAGTTAATACGTATAATTGGATCACATCCTTTTTCCACGTTAACATAACAAAGAGCCCAAGGAAAAACCAGGTTGATATTAGCAGAGTCCATAAATCCCATGTGAAGACGTATACTAAATTTTCCAACGAGCTTGGCCGCGAACGTTTGTGAGAGCAACTTAGAAAACCGTACGGTTGTAAACTCGTCACCAGTTCAAGATTAGTACTGGAGCGAACATTAAGTATAGAAGGATCAGGTCCATAAGTTAAACATTGATCTTGCAGAAGTGTATCGTTTTGTGCAAGATGTGGTGCATGTTTGACAAAGCTGTAGCAACCAATTTCTCCAAATTTTGTGGTTGAGTTTCTCCATAAGAGCAAGTTTAGCAATACATCATCCACGCTGACACCAGCCTTTGTGATTTCGGAAAGTCTAATGTTTCTACACAGAGGGTGAAACCAATCGGGAAGAATTGACCAAGGCGTATTTTGGCCAATTATATTAAATTTATTTGCCACTCGTTCTATTTCTATTTCGTATACTCGATCATAAATTATGCTGAAATGTTGCTGCAATTTTGGGATCTCTTCTAGCCGGACGAGAGCTGGATGAGATATTTTTACTTTAATATCGACGAAAATATAGGTTATGTTGATTTTAATTTTCAGATAGGGACAATTTGTAAGGCGCTGGTCGTTTAGCTTTTTTCTCAATAGAATATGTACACATACATCTCTGCGAATACAACTTATACTACAATGAATAAAAGGATACTATGTATATGTATGTACATGTATATGTAGCGTGCTTGAATATTTCAGGCCTGCGTGTTTTGCTGAAGTTGAATTATTCTTAGATGAGGCAAAATGTAACAAAAAAATGTTATAAATGTGTAGATTGGATCGTTTTTGAGAAACTGAGATAGACCGACTACGTTTGTCATAACAGCTAGGTATCAGTGTCACATATTTATTGTTTCCGATATGGTTTTACACATGTCATGGAGGTCAAGCATTGCCCGATTATGTAATCCAGGAAAATGTCTAAAAATAGCTAGAGACACCTGATTACCAATAAGCCCACTGTGAAGGAAAAGTTGGGAAAGAGGTATTAACTTCTAGTAAAATGCGATAATTTATTTTTTTTGGTACACTTGCTCTAAAATTTGTAATTAATAGAACTAACCGAAGAAGGTTCTTTTTCAGGGTACTTGTATTTTAATCAAGACATATTTATATAAGCAAATATATTTCGGCTTAATCAATATTTAATACGGCAAGAATACTTGGATGTAAGTTTATGTCAATAAAACCATAACTTGTGAGATCGTCACGCAATCATGATGAAAAACATGCTAACATAAGACTATTATGGTCAGCATGCATCCTCGCCCATCACGTGCTCCTTCCCACACTGCACTGTTAGGGGTACGAACGCGGGAATCAAATTTTGGTCGGGGTTTCATTCTGACCATAATAATGTAAGGATGTATGTACATACTTGCATGTCACGAAAGTTCTCTTAACAATAAAACTCTTCGATCATAACTTAAATAATTTATTAATAACAAATGTCGTGATCAGGTATAAAGTCATGGTTGTTTGTCAAGCTGTGTTCAAATCTACGATAAGGTATGTCTATAGATAAATATAGAGATTCATATATGAATACTAATGAGGCGAAAAAATATTAGGCCAAGTTTTAGGAATTGTTCAAAGTAAACCCATTCTAAATTATCTTTTCAAATTTTCAAATCCTAAAAAGTAATTTGAAAAGACCATAAATATTTTTTCCAAGTTTCCCACAACGGTGCCAGACAAACAAGAGAAAACATGTACATGACGACGACATACATATCTACATGCAATAATTAGAATTTAATCGGTCATTGTACTTGTAGAACTAAGGTAAAATATTTACAGATTTGCTATTAATACTAATTAAAAGTAGTGTCGGAAAAATATTATTATACGCAGACTCTTATCGCGCAATTAAATTAGCATTTGCACAATAACTGATATAAAAAGTTATTAGGCTTCTTTATCTATTTACATAATACATTTATTCGCATTCACAGAAGAATGTATACCCTTGGTTTAATACCGAAATGCTATTTACCCACCGGGTATGAATAAATTAATCAAAAAACTTCTAAAGGTCACTTTAAAAATAGTTGAACTGGTGAAGAAAAATATAAAAAAAAATTGTAAAAATTATAGTCGTCAAAGCCGTTATAATTTTGCGAACATTAGGTCAATGGAAAGTTTGTCGTAGCGTAACACTTGAGGTTATCAATAGTCGCATCGTCCGCAATATCCACATTCTATATCGCACGCCGTATAGTCAGGATGGTCGTCTTCGTAGTCACTTTCACGATTAAAGTAGTCGGCGTAATCATTTTCGCCATCGTCGCTATCCGAGCCAAGGTCCAGTGATGCGTCCGAGTCAGAGTCTTCCTTTAATGTTAAAGCGAATGTGGGCTTGCTCTGTTATACGTACATATTGATTAGTGATTTGTAAATATTCCCGTGCATGTAAAGGTAAACCAAACTGACCCATTCGACCTGGACTAGTCGGGAGGATTTAGTCTTCAACTCATTCACTAAATCGGGTCGCAGGATAAGTCCGTTTCCACTGATGGATATTTTCTCCAGGCTTGGATTCCGTTGAACGAATTGTATCGCCAAATTTGTATCCCACTCCGTCATGCCCTATTAATTTATATGCATACATACACATTAGTAAACATAATGCAGATCAACATTTATGTTCGTACTGGCCAAAAAATCGATGACATTAAACGTTAAAATTAAGTTTTCTTTTCTGTGAGTATGGAAATAATTTAAAATAGGTGGAAAAATTGTATATACAAATCTAGTTACAAATCTAGTTCAGAATTAGTTTCTCACCCTTTCGTCCGTGAAAAGAGTCAAAGTTCGCAAAGACTGTGTGAAATTGAACTCAGTAATTCAGCTATGTTACCCCAGCCCTTAAGTGTAACGTGAGTCAAACCTGTGTGTAATTTACGAAAATATTTAATGTACAATTAAATTAAATTATGTAATCCGCCAAGCGTAAAAACTAGCGGCCCAAACCAATTAGGGACTGTCCATAAATTATGTAACACGAGAGAGGGGGGGGGGGCTTCAAGGTTCCTATTATATCGTTCCTACGTGACACATTTTAAAAGGAGGGAGGGAAGGTCTAGAAAGTCGAGATTTTTGCGTGACATAATTTATGGATCTCCCTTTATTTACCTTTAAGGCTTCCCAAGTCTACCGCAGCCCTTGCATTGAGTGCACCATCAGTAGGCTTGACAATGCTGGAGAGTTCTAATTTCTGCAATTTTAGCATTGAGATGCTCAATTTCTGTAGAAAATCTAAATTCAATTCTTTCCCTCCGCGATGGACGATGCTGAGGGTCACCAAGTTTTGAAATCTGTTAAACAACGACTGCTTCTCCATTTCACCTATGTTTGCATTTTGGACCGAATCCCACCAGAAATTCTCAATTCCGCGGAGCTTGAGATGCGTCAAGGAGACTGCAGTTCCTGTAGAATGAACCATCCAAGGCATCCCGCCATTCGATGATTGGTCGGATCAGCGCAAAATCCTTCAAATTTTGCATGTCTGCAAGAAACCCCCAGTTTTCCCCATCTCCAAAATGTTTTGCTCGAAGATGCAACTTTTTGAGTTTTGAACCCCTCTCCTGAATCACAGTGAGTAGCTTTGGCCCGCATTTCTTCACTACACAGAGGGACAACTCTTCAACAAGTGGCTGTTTTTTCATGAAACTTAGAAAATTGTCTATCTCAGCCCCTCCGTCGGTCAGGGACGTGACTAATTTCTTCAATAGGGGGAGACGGATGTTTTCAAACTGTGTAGTTCCCCACGGGCAAGTTTCTTTAAAGTCCAGAACGAGATCTTGGATCGATCCTGCGTTGGCGATTATCAAATTGACGATATTTTCATAACATTTGAAGTTATATCCAACTTTTCCTATCTCAAGTTTTTTTAGGTTTAGCGGCAGGGCGTAAAAGTACTTGATATTGTCATGAAAAATGGGACAGTCAAATTCATCCCGCTCTTTACTAACGATCTCCAGATTTCTAAGTTTGGTAAAGTATTCTTTCCCCGTTTGGGTGGCAAAATGATCCGCAAGGTTTAAGCATGTAGCAACTTCTCCGTCAATCTGTCAAAATGTACAGACAAACGAATACATAAATCATATTATAACTGAGGAACTGTTAAATTCAATTTGACTCGTCATACTTGCAGAGTGATAACTGAAGTATTGACAAAAATATAGTGAAGAATGGCAACCGTAACTTCCTTTGCTCTTGAGTTACCGATGAGATGAACGGTTTGAAAATTTTTAAGGAAATTTTGGTTTCCTTGAAGAAACTCCGGAATCTCTTTTGATACTACAAGATCCACCTCAATCACACTTAAGCCATGAAATGTTTTCATTGTCGTAGTCTCAGAAGGGGAAGAAGCAAGGTTTTCGTGTCCACTCTTATCTGCACAAGTAGTCATTCCAGTGCCACAGCCGGCATGACTTTCTTGCAAGTTTTTTTGACTTAAGCAGAGTTTAGCAATCTCCTTGAAATGTTTAGAGTTCCTCACCATCTCGTAAAGACTACGACAACTCGCACTGGCATCTTTAAGATCGGCCAAGTTCAAGTAGGGTGCAATTTTATTTGCAATCTAGAAATGTTACGAGTATTCGTAATAGTTAAAAGTGTAAAGAATTGTCACAAAAGATTGAGTGTATTAATTACCAAATCATTGCGAAAGACACGATCAAAGAGTAAGAGCTCTGCTTCCATTTTCTTTCCAAAATTTTTGCTGTCCTTCCGTTGCTGAGTTCCATCTGTCGATAAGGGATTTGTCACCAGATCCATGATGAAGTTTATTTCCAATTTGTTTTTTTTTCAACTGGAAACTATGAATGCAAAAAATTTTAGTGTATATAATATGATTTACAAATAACTTTATTGCACGATTGATGAAATGAGAAAAATTTACTCAAATTTTGGGGGTACAAAATGAGCCAAAAGTGCAAGTCTTTTTCGCATCGATTTCACCAAATTGCACATAAAAAATTACAAATTCAGTTTTGGGTGGGGGGATTAATATAGCATAGCTTTTTTGAATTATATTCAACCACACCCCCTTCAAAAATTGGGGAAGAAAATTGGGAAAAATGAGAAGGTCAATGTACACTCGGTACAGAAAGAAGTAGATACCAACTTGCATTTGACATTTGACTCCCCTCATGAGTATGAACATTTTGATGCATCAAGACTTTCAAAATTCGAAAATTGGCGGTTTTTCGACCTACATATAAATCGTTAAAAAAGTGACCTTAGCGGTCATTTTGCGGCTGACAACCTGATGCCAGATTTTTCTTCGTCAGAAGTGCCACATTTTCCGCTTTTGTTGTCCGCTGCGAAATGACCGCTACCATGACTTTTTTGGGGTCAAAGTTTCTGAGGGAGGGGCTTATACAGCAAGAGCCATAACAAACTCTGGCCACTAATGAGTACAGAGAGAGAGAAACAGAGTGAGAAAATGGATCGCGCATACGATCCTAACGCACGATGGTGGTGGATACCCACCGCCAACCACTTTTCTCACTCTGTCTCATCTTCTCCTGCGAAATATGGGAAATGATTTTGTGTTACATTTGGCCTGGTTTTTATCTGGGTGTATTTAATTAATACTCGATAGATGAGATATGCGCTAATAATAATTTGTAATGAGTACATTTTTAAGCACAAATATAGGATCATCACCCCTACCCGAAATGTGATACACCCAAATGTTAGGTTTTTTATGTAATATGAAATTACGAGTTTAATTACAAATTGTTTTTATGGAATTAGGACTTCTTCTTTCCGAAGACCGGACGGCAGCAGCAGATGACAACATAGTTTCCGTCGGCCTTTGTCTCACACGCATGCAAGTTGCATGCATTCCTCTCTCTCTCACTTTTCATGAAACTTTATCCCAGGTTGCACATAAGCTGTCAAATGGTACTGAACATGGTTTTGTTTATTCATCATAAATAAAAACGTGAATCAGACGTGGGCGAAGACAAGTACAGATATGTACATACATATGTAGGTATGGAGACTTCATAGGTACAGGCTGGCTTAAATGCCTTGCCACAATGGGTAATTTTTCAATGGGATAAGCCTGTAAATTTCTATAGATAAGTAGTAACCCAAGTTTTGTCTCTGAAATACACCATTTTAAGAACTATTCCATCAATTCTGATACTACATTTGAATAGTTTATACAAATCTCAATTTTAAATCGTCCTAGTCCTAAGTAATGGCGATGCATGAGCTTATTGAGATAATTGAGACATTATTGAGACATAAGACACCCTATATGTACATCTGTTAATTGACAATGAAAACATGGAGACAGACGTCTGAGGTTAAAACAACTCACATGTTACATGCACATCCCAGAAAGGATTCCTTCTATTTATATACGTATGTAGATATTCATTCAATGAAGTCAAGGGTACTTTCATTTCAACCCTTTATCACCGAAATAACCCAACGGTTTTTCTGCCTTTAACTCAATGTTCGACCGGACTACTGTTAAAAGCGGTTTTGTAAAGGGGAATTTTAATAAATATTTGTCTTTTAATATTTTTTCCAAAAATTAAACTACAATTTATATATTCGACGAAACGATATTTTTGGAATATATTTACGAATAAATCAATTTGAAACAAAAAACAACATTCTCAATTAACAATTTTGTTAAGTTACATACAACGCAATATCGGTGTCGAATAAAAACTTACAATGCGGCGTGGAATGAATATTTCATTTAGTGTTGAAGCCAAAAGGATGAAAATGATTTCCGGAGTAAGTCGCATATTTCTTAAAGCTTATTATTATTTTTGTAAAAAATAATTAGGAAATGTCCGACACAGGACGTGTACATAAGCATATGCGCATGAACGAATAAACATACAGGGTGGTTGAAATGTTACGTAACGCTCGATATTATGCCGTATAATATCGAGCCTCGAAGACATCGACAAATTTTGTGTATTAGTTATACATATACACCACAGGGAAAATTATCTGTACTTTTGGTTAATTTCACACTCTTAGGAGGGGAGGTGGCGTACTATCAACTCAGGGATCTCGATGCCCTTTGAATATGTTAAAGTGTCCCATGAATGAACAACAACCCTGAAGTGGTTTGAATCCATGGCCACATTTGCGTCCGCCACACCCACTAAAAGGTGCCCAAAAAGCGCTTTCACTTCAGCTTTCACTCACTCAAATCCACGCCAAAAAACCAATTTTGCTCGGATTTTGAAATTTCTTTCACCATTACATATATGTACTCCGGGATAGTTGTTTTCTTATATCCAACATCAAGCTCCCCCCAGAAATTCAGAAAAACCATACCTTTCGTCAATAAGCCCCTCCTCCCTACCATCTCATCTACCCAAATTTTCCCACCACGGATTTCAACCACCCTGTACATATGTACGTATGTATGCCTGAAATAAATAATACAGATTTATCTTAACACTGCAGTTACAGAGCCAAACTGTGGAATTGTCGTGGGACATCAAAGATTTCAAAACGCTGCAAGAACTTCCAGAGGAGTTGGAACAGGTCCGATTTCCGTTCGAAAATGGGGCCGAAATCGGAATGAAGTCCACGTGGGAATTTTCCTTTCGTAAAGGAACCAATGGCAAGATGGAATTTTGGCTGGAAATGTTGACGTATGAGGGGGAGGATGCCAACGTAGATGTCTTGGGGCGATGTGAAGCAAAGCAGTTGAAGAACATTAAGACTCCAGACGGCAGACCATTGTTTACGGACAGGGGATTGTTGAATGTACAATTGATGAAGGATATGGGAATCATTAATCAAGGGAATTTATGCATAGTACTTATGACGTGATTATCTACATGACTTAAAGGGTCGTGAATGTGATTAAGTTTTAGGTCTCATTACATTTCTTAAGTGTTAGGGGATCTAAAAACGGGTTTTATAATTTTATAGGCTAAAACCCGGTTCTCGATTTAACCGAAAAGCGGTTTTAAATTTGACCTGAAAACTGAATTTACTACTCTCGAAAACTCGAGATTTAGTGAAATAATAATTGGTTTGGCCCTACTAAATGGGTATTTACCCTTCCTTGTTTTTCATTTTGTTGTTCTTAAATATTCTTTTTCCAAATTGTGGACCAATTTGTACTATAAATACTTCAAATTTTACTAGAGTATATTTTCCAAAATTTCAGAAATTTTTGTGCAAACCCTATTTACACAAAAGCTGTTTAACTAAAAAAAACTGGAAAAATTGAAAACCAGTTTTACGAAAGTTTGATAGAATGGAAAACTCGATAGCCGGTTTTTCAAAACCTGAGTTTTTACGCTCCAGTAATTATCTATCTGCATACATACATTACATATCTCTAAAAATTAGATGTGCACATGAATTTTCAGAATCTGGGTTGAGTCGGTTGGACACTTTTTCTAATCTAACCGAATCCGAATATTTTGAGTGAAAACATTTGCATCCGAACTGAATCCAAATTTTTCGGTTGATAAAATATTCAACCGAATAGAATCTGAATGTTTTGATTAAAAGATATTATTCGAACCGAATCTTTCGGCTGATGAAATGTATATCCAAAGCGAACCGAATGATCTTGATTCGGTTCGGAAGGATAACTACTTTTATTCAATAGTCGGATAAGCAACTTTAAATTGCTACATTAAATATTCTGAAAAAAATTCAGATCTGCAACTGCACACCTATTATTCTGGTGGAACTCTGGGAAGTGCCAACTTGACGGATTTTGTCTTCCCAAATCCATACGCCCGCTCCGGCGCCCTTGATCCATCCAATCTGGCGATATGTGCCCACAATTTATACGATGGAGTGTTGAGTTTAAGGCTACATTTTACCGTCTACCTGAAGAACCTCGTAAATATGTTGGAGCCCATGGAGGTTTGTACATAAATTAAATACACAAGAAATAATTAGTAAGAAAATGGCGGCATTTTAAAATGAAATTGGCTAACCAAAATTAGATCCGTTAAAGGCCGCCTTGCTAGTAGCAAGTTGCTACATAATTTGCATATCATCTTTTTATATTTTAATTAAATTGTGCGTACATATATTTTTACATTAAGCGCTGTTGTGTACTGTGTGCAATTAAAGTCTGATACTTTGAAATTGTATGGTTTTAAGGGGTAAATTTAATGCACCACGTATTTAGCTGAAGGTTTCCACTTATTTTAGCTAATTCGCTGGTGTCTAAATACGTTGTGTATTAAATTCGACCCTTGTTTAAATTCACAATAACTTCAAACTAACCACTGCATACATATGTATTTAACTTTAAATATACTAAATATTTCGCGCTGTATTATTTATTAGTTATGAATTTTTTAATCTAATGGAACATGGTTTTAGGGCTCAAAATGTGGAACTAGAATGGAGGTAGATTCTGCCTGTCGCCTTAATCAGCAGAACTCAATGTTGGCCATGTTGCGTGACGGGATTGGCTCGGATGTGACGCTCTTATCGAAAGATAACCAACTCATCAATGCCCACAAGTGCATCCTGTCCAACAAAAGTTCCGTCTTTAAGACAAAGTTTTCCACCCAAATGATCGAGAAGGAGATCGAGCTCGTTGAAATGGTCGACATGGGGTCAGAAGCGTTGAATATTTTTCTAAAATTTTGCTACACCGGAGAAATTGAAGAGAATTGGGGGGATTTTTATGAGGACGTTATCTCCGCGGCGGATAAGGTATATATTGATGTCACTGTTTAGGGGTGAGTTGGGTCAAAAATTTTGAAAACCTAACCCGGCCGATCAGGCAAATTTCTGTACCCGAATCCCCACCCTACAAATCAGGCAATTGTCTGAACCCGATCGGCCCGAATCCGGGTGGGTCGGGTTTTAACCGACTGACCCGTGGCCCGACTCACCTCTACCGTATTTATTGTAAAATCTTATAAGCGTTCCGGTAAAACTACGGATATTAACATATTTTTGAAATATTATTGAAATTCTCAGCTTTAAAAAAATCCAAAGAAATTAGCAAACAAAAGTATTTAATTTTGTTATTTTTAGTATGACGTCCCTCTCCTGTTGAATCTCTGTGACGAAAAGCTCTTCACGCTGTGCACGAAGGAAAATTGCTTGGACCTCGTCAAGGTGGCCAATCAATATAAACTTGGCAAGGCGAAGGAACGAATAAAACAATTCATTGTGCGGTAAATAAATTCGAGTTATCGTTTTTTTACATTAAAATTAATTTGATAATAAATGTAAGCTACCTTTTTTTACTTAATTGTAGGAATATAGATGAATTCGTCGACAAATTGTTGGAGATTTAGTGACATGGATGTGAGCCTCTCAATGTAGTCCGCTAAGTAAATATGAACCACTAAGTTTATACATAAGTCATCATAAGTGTAGAATTGAAATTACAATTAAAATTGATAAATGTATCATGATATGATTTCGAGAAAAATTGTCCTTTAAATGAGAATATGTATATTTACATACATATGTATGATGCGATTTTTTTTCAATTGTTTTTGCTTGATGAACTGAATTCTGTATTACTCTAATCTTATAGGTATGTAGGTAAATGTATACATATATTTGTATTTATCAGCATATCAAGTTGGTTTTTGCATTTGCAAATTCATCATATTGCAATAATAAATTTAAACATGAATAATTTTTTGTTGTTCGGATCGGATCGAATAAACGATAATACAAATAATGGTACAACTAATTTCCAATACAATTAGTATCTTTACATATGCGCAGCAATCGTGGTCTCTGCAGCATTTATTCATATTCGTATGTTAATACGCAGTTAAACAAATTATCACCACAAACCACAACTAATTAGCATAGTTTCCAGTATTTATTAATATTTTTTTATAACACATTAATGAATTATGGTCCTATAAAGGTTTTATTTTATAGATCTGCTGAGAATTAGTTTATCTTCATTTTGCATGCAACTTGCAATGACTTGCATGATGCAAGCATGAATTTTGCATTCCCAAGGGAATTTGAGACAAGGTTTGGTGCGAGTTTTCATATCATATGTTCTCTTCATAGACATGTATACATACATACATACTCTTGTAAACTTTGCAGTGCACATTTTTTTATTCCAAACCGAAATTTAACTGCTTTCATTTAAAATACTCAGGTAATTATTTTTTACACGTCGTTGTTCGTCTAAATTAATCTTCTGGATTTTATAAATTATAAATTTCTAGATTTATTCACCATGTCCAAGCAAGTCTGCCTGCTTTGTTTACAAATTTTCGAAAACGACGAAAAATTCCGGAAAACATTCCAAATCGGTCCTCTCTGCAAGCTGTTAACACTATGTCATCACAATTACAAATCTTCTCATCCTGAATTTGAAAACAACGAAATATGCGAATTTTGCGATGATTGTTATCCTCTCTTTGGCACAATGGAAGAAATTAGGAGGCAAATTTCACTCCTGGAGCAAGAAATTGGGTCGAAAATGAAGACAATTAAGGCCACAATTTTGCACGCTCCTTCCTCCTCCCACTTACAAAATGATGGAAAGGATAAAATTCTACAAATTCGTGACATGCTTCTCCGTGTGGCAGGTTGGACGTATTTTTTAAAACTCGATTTATTCACAGTTACTTACGTACACCTAATTAAACTAATTATCCTGACAATTAGGAGAGAATACGGGCAATTCTGGATCAGACGAAGAGAAAGTTCAAGTCAAAGTAGAGGACGAGGAAGGAGGTGATGAAGACGTTGACCTTGACCCTCTCGCAGATGTGGTCGACCAATTCTTGGACGATGACTACCTCGACTACTCTAGAACAAGTGTCGAAGAAGAAGATTTATTGAACGAGGTGGCAGACGATGCCGCCTTCTGTATTATTCCCTCCTCACAAAATAAACCGACAAATATTGAAAAATCAGGGTATGAAAATCATAAGCAAATTCGTGTCATAAGGTTGCACACAAGTTTTTACACCATTAAAGTCTTAAATGGACTAATTACCCAATTAAATTAGTATGTTTCTATGTAGCCCTAGGAAACGCAAGAAAGAAGAACCTCCCACTAGTTCGAAACAGATTAAACTGGAACCACTCAGCCCGACACAGTCGCCCCCACGCCGTTCATCCAGAAAGCAAGCCTTCACACCCAAAAATGTTCCACCGGTGGATATAGTTTCTAAGACAAAATCAGCGTCAAAGGAATCTACACGTGTCGACGACTACACTCTAAAAATTGAGCATACCGACTACGTTGGAAACTCTGACGAAAAAATCGTCCCCAAAGATGCAACCTCCCACAAATGCACCACCTGCGCCACATCTTACACCACAGAATTTGCCCTTAACAATCATATCTCACAGTGTCACAAGAGAACCTGCGTCGCGCCGTCCTGCACCGCCACGTTTCGCTCCAAGTTTTCCTTGTTCGCCCACTTGAAGACTTCTCATAAAGGCTTTTGCCCTTATCGGTGTTTACTATGCGGGAAAAAGTTTGGTCTCCGCGAAAACGCGCTTGCCGTCCACATGGTGATGCGACACGAAAACGGGGAAAAGAAATTGTCCTGCGTCAAATGCGGGAAGAAATTCTGCCTCGAGCAAAACTTGGTGAGACATTTGAAACTCCATGACGTCGAGGGGACGAAACCGCTGGTTTGTGACGTGTGCGACGACCGATTTGAAAACGAAGACGTTTTACAGAAACATTTAAAAACGTTGTCACATGGGGCAAAGCCGTTCAAGTGTGATACTTGTAGGAAGGGGTTCAACAGTAGGGTGGGATTGGAAAGGTAATACATAAATATGTAAATACTGGTGCCCTCTTAGAAATCAGTGGCAAAGATTTACGTACCGGTATAATTTTAATGCCAAATTAGCAAAAATACGAAATCAGTACCTACGTGACTATAACAGATTTTTCAGAGTGTGACTTATGCAGCTTTTTGCATGTCTAATAAATTTGAAAATTGTGTAAACTTCGCAAAATCTAATACACTTTTCGTCCCTCTCTTTCAGCCACGACCGAACCCACAAGAAGGAAAAAACGGAGAAATGTGACCTCTGTGAGGCCGCCTTCGCGCACAAGATCTCCCTGCAGCGCCACATGACCCGCGCCCACTCAGGCAGCCATCCCACCCATATTTGCAACCTGTGTAGTAAAGCATTCCACCTTCCAGTAGATCTTCGACACCACTTGGATCGTCACAGGGGCAGATATCAAGTCAAATGTGACACTTGTCAGGAAACATTTGGGGATCAGAGCACCTTACTCTCCCATCTTATCAAGGTGCACGGTAATGACCCGTATGTGTGCCCGTATGAATGGTAAGGATTTAATTGGAAGGAAATTAATTTCTTATTAATGTGATGATGACTACAATTTTATTTTTTGCGAAGCGGTGCTACTTTTATGACGCTGTCAGGATATAAGACACACAAGAAGGTTCATGAAGGAGTTAAAAGCCACCAATGCGATGTAAGGGTACAGATTAGTAATTATATATTTTTTAAAAATGAAATCCGGCGTAAGTTTTCTTAGAAATATGAAATTTCCAAAAAGCCTTAAGTGTAGTTCCTTTTATTTGAAATATGACGCTTCTTGGAAATTTCATATTCATTTTTCTAAAAAGTGTCAGATTTAAAAGTTTAAAGAAGTGTCACATTTGAAATATGACTTGGACTGGATTTTAATTTTTGAGCTTTGTTAACATGCGAGATTCAGCGTGAATTTACTTCAAATTTGCAAAGCCCAGAAATTTAGTTTCTTAATTTCGAAATTTTCTTTATTTTAGACTTGTGGCGCCTGTTTCATGCAGATGAACCAACTTACGAATCACGTCCGGTCTCACACCGGCGAGCGACCATTCCCCTGCCCCCATTGCGAACAAGCCTTCAAGACCAAGAACAATTTGAGCACGCACGTCAAGGTTATCCATACTCCGGGCTATGTCCCCTCCACCCCACACAAATGCCCCCACTGCGATAAAGCATTCCAATCGCCCGTCTTTTTGGAGGGTCACATTCGCCAAGCACACACGGGGGAGCGCCCCTTTACCTGCGACCAGTGCGCAAAAGGGTTCGCGGTCAAGTCGGCGCTGACTCTGCATTTGAAAACGGCCCATGGCGTCGTTCCGGAAAAGAAAGATAGGTTGCCAAGATCGAAAAAGGATGCGTTTCATCATGTAGAAGAAGACAATGACTAAAGTAGAATTTGTAACTTATATTGTTAAATTTTAATTTGTAAACTCAATTGTTACCAGTATAAATACTATATACAGATAAATACAGATAAATACAGATAAATACTATATAATCAAAGTTTGCTGTAATAAGTAAAGATTGCACAATATTGCACATAAAATTGTAAGAGCCAGTCCGTCAAAATATTTACAAGCACATGTGTAACTGACGAAACTAAAAATAAAGCCAAAATATGTGTTAAACACCGAGGACATTATTTGTGTAAAAAATGATAATTTTAAATTATCATTTAAAGGATTTATTTAATTCACCAATGTATTTAATTTCGAGTTTTACATGAATATTTTGACGAAGACTCGTCTTTCTTCATGCAAATTATTGCAAAACTGCAGAGTATTGGGATTAACGAAAGTGGGATTAATGATTATGATTAGGGATTGATTCTAAAAAATTCGGGATTGAGGATTGAGATTAGGGATTAAATTAACTCGGGATTAAAATTAATTTGGGATTAAATCTCTCGAGGCAATCAATCGGATTAGGGATTAGGATTAATTTAGTCCAATTTTAATCCCGGATTGGGATTAAAATCGTATTTATCGTCGATCACATTTATACCTAATTAATGTTTCAAATGTTTTAATTAATTTTTTTGATAAGTCCTAACAGTATGATTGAATGTATGAATCCTACTGTAACATAATGACTGTATAAATAATGCCCTAAAGTACGATTTGTCGCTTAAGTGACAAGTCTCCATTTGATTAACATTGAAGTGTGAGTGAGTGGGCACTCCCACTGGCCACTCTAGGTTATTAATATACAGCCATAAGAATATGTACTATACACATTAACAACATAAAGTAAGCTTACTTATTAAGTCATCACTGAACCAAAATCAACAGATAAAGTTTTATCAAATGTTTTTAAATACATGAGCTATTTGTTTTATAATATCGAATTGTTGTTTATGAAATACAATGATGGAATTGGCGTAAATACATAGTTGATTTAGGTATGGGAAACATATTTCTCATTGAAACAAAAGGGCAATTGATAAGGTCTCCGAGAATTTTCAGCAGGTGGAGCTGTTTTAATCCCATTTAAATCCCATCTTGGATTAAAATTAATCAATGGCCTCCGGGATTAGGATTGAGGATTAATAATTTTTTCCAAACTTCCTTGGATTAAGGATTAGGGATTAAAAGTCAAAAATCACGGATTGAGGATTGGGATTAAGGATTAATTAATCCCCAATCCAAATCTCAATCCTCAATCCATAATCCCGGATTAACCAGACTCTGCAAAACTGGCGATGAGACGAGTTTTTCATGAAACTTTACTTTGTTGCGTGGAGTGCTTCATTTTTGAGACGATTTTCTGGCACGAGTTTGAGTTCATTCGACAACTTTGTAAATGCAAAATGGAAATAAAATTTGCAGCTGCATTTTCGGTGCGAATTTTTCACCAGATCTTCCAATTTACTAAGGAGCAATTAACTTGTCTTCTCAAGGATAAACTCTTATTTGTCATAATCCTATAATTTGCAAGGGATTAAAGGTGGAATGATTAAATTGTGTATATTGAATATTTAGCTTTAAACTTTGTCAAACTGCTAAGATTATTTTTTCTTTGAAATATGAAATATTCATTCAATACTAATGCCAATTATTTAATCTCGTCTCTCATTTTTTACTTATTTCTAGATTTATTCATGAAACATGTCGAACGAGCAGGTCTGCCTCTTGTGTTTACAAGTTATCGACGACACGGGAGAGAAACACCCCCAAAAAATCAATATCGAAACCATCTGTAAATTAATAACAACGTGTCATCAAAATTACATTTTTTCTCAACATGGATTTGATGAGGACGAAACGTGCGATCTTTGTGCCGATTGCTATCATCTGATAAGCACAATGGAAGAAATTAGGATGCAAATTTCACTCCTGGAGGAAGAAATTGGGTCAAAAATGAAGCAAATTCAGGCCACGATTCTGCACACTTCCTCCTCCTCCCAAATACGAAATAATGGAAAGGAGAAAATTATGCAAATTCGTGACATGTTTCTCCGCGTGGCAGGTGGGACGTTTTTAAAATATAATTAATCACTTTAACCATTGACTGACTAATTTACATAATGATATCTAGGTGAAAACGAGCAGCCTGATGACAATGCCGAGGATCAGGTCAAGTTGGAACATATTTTTCCAGGTTTGAATTTTCCAATATTTTAGTATTTTCAAAATTCAATTGATTTGCCGTTATTCAATTATTTCTTACAACTTATTAATACAACTATGTAACTACCGTGTCAATTAGGAGAGAATACGGAAAATTTTGTATCAGACGAAGACGAGGTTCAAGTCAAGGTGGAGGAGTTACAAAGAAACGATAATAGCGTTGACCTTGACCCTCTCGCCGATTTGGGCGAGCAATTCTTTGATAATGATGACCTCGATTCCATCTGCGAACCAAGCATTGTAAAGGAAGAAGAAGAATTAATTATCAACGACGAAGACGAAGAAACTGCTTTTTGCATTGTTCCTTTTCCTCAAACGAACTCGACAAATCCTAAAGGAAATCCCAAACGGTATGTACGAAAATTAAAAATATTCGAGTATTTGCAGTCATGTCATAATTTGCAACAAGTTAGCTTATTTTTAATCAAAATGCACATTTGCATAAGAAATATTATGGAAATGGACTACCAAGTAATTGTAGATTTGCATATTTCTAGCACTTCTAAACGCAAAAGAGAATATTCTTCTCCACCAAAAACAAGAACGAAACAGAGTAAAGTGCAGCTCGATGGAGTGCCCACCCCTGAAGCGCCAACGCCACGATTGTCACTGCGCACCAAAAAAAGAAAAGTTCCACCCACACATGGCGAAAATCTTATTTCTTCCCCCAAAAAGACCCATCCTATTAAAACCTCTAATTTTAACTCAGAATCATCAGGGGAAGACGATTCACCTGACAACGATGATACGGATTGGTCTCGTAAAGTTCGCCATGTCGACTCCATCGCGACTTCTGACGCCATTCGTCCCCACAAATGCACCAAGTGTAAAAAATCTTTCCTCATAGAACAAGCCCTCACTCGCCATACCGCGAAGTTCCACGGTGTCCCCTGCCTCGTACCGTTATGCACCGCCAAGTTTCACTCCTTCCGAATGAGGGACGCCCACTTGAAATCTGACCACGATGGTCTTGTACCTTATCAATGTCGGATTTGCAAGACCAAGTTCAAATACCAAGGCGGCCTTTCTATGCACATGGTGATGCGGCACGAAAAAGGAGAAAAGAAATTGTCCTGCGTCAAATGCGAGAAGAAATTCTGTCTCGAGGACAACTTGGCGAGACATTTGAAACTACATGAAGTCGAGGGGACAAAACCTGTAGTTTGTGACATGTGCGACGACCGATTTGAAAATGAGGAACGTCTTAAGAAACACATGGAATTGAGAAGTCATACCCGACCATTTGAGTGTCCTCAATGTCCGCAGCGGTGCAAGAGTAGAACTGAACTGGACAGGTGATTATATTAACTCTATGAAAACTGTAGAGTAAATGGAGAAACTACGCCACTGTCAATCTTTAATTCTCCGTCGGCATAATTAAAATTCTTCTGGCTGTATACTCAAAATAAGTTAGCGTGGAAGTTGTCCAAATAAATTTTACTAATCATCATACGATTCGAATCCTTATGATGATTAGTTAAATGATTCCACTGGAATCATTCCAACCAATAACATGAATCGATGCGTGTTATTAACAGGCATCATTATTCAATAACCAAACTAATTGGACACCTTCCACGCCGACTTGAAGAATTTTGAAGACTGTGGCATAGTTTCTCAATTTTCTCCAAAATTTCAAACCTATATGGTTGAAGAGTACATAGCAATCACGTAGTTCTTACTTCATCTCATTTGAATTTTTATTAAGCTGCAAGGCTTATTTTCCTTCGGTTGGATTTTCATTAAATTCACAAATCGTTCATGCAAATCGATCTCTCAATTCGTCTAAGCCCGATATCCGTGTTTTTGGGAAACAGCATTAAAAAATCCTGTCTCTCAAAAACCACGAATTTTTTTTTCATTGTTTTTCCTCAAAAATGTGGTCAAGTTTTCCAAAGGAAGCATTTTAAGGTGGGGTATCCGGCTTTCGGGTGAAAATTCTTGGCGATTCATGACCAGAAATCCCACAACATCTCACTTT
This sequence comes from Folsomia candida, assembly GCF_002217175.1. NCBI lineage: Eukaryota > Metazoa > Arthropoda > Collembola > Entomobryomorpha > Isotomidae > Folsomia > Folsomia candida. The sequence continues at coordinate 174,582 of NW_019091235.1, forward strand.
ATTCCCTTCACTATTTCAGACACTTGAGGACCCACACAAAGGAAAAAGCTGACAAATGTCCTCACTGTGACCACGTTGCTGGCGGCATATACACCCTGCAGCGCCACATCGCAATCGTCCACACTGCCGGACCTCCCTCACATACTTGCCACATTTGTGGGAAAGGGTTTTATCTTCTCGTCGATCTTAAGAGCCACATGATTCGTCACGATGAAACGCTTAGAAAGAAATGTGACACTTGTGACGAAACATTTTCAGGATTGAGCAGTTTACACTCGCACCGTATCAAGGTGCATGGCCAGGCTCCGCTCGTTTGTGAGGAATGGTAACTAATTAATTTTTCCAGAAATTAAATTTTGGGTGGATCTGTAGTAACTTGTTTTGTAAATTTTGAAAAGCGGAGCTACGTTTACAGCGCTGAGAGGATTTAGACAGCACAAGAAAGTCCACGTGGATGGAAAAAGACATCAATGCCAGGTGAAAATCGGAAATAATATTTTTGGAAGGCGAAAAAGCATATTTTTATCGCTTCGGGATCGCGAGAGAAAATAAATAGTTTTATTATGAATTTCTGGAAGTCATTTTAATTTCCACAATTTTATTTACCTTTAGACATGTGGGGCTTGTTTTCTCAAACCGGTGGGTCTTAGAGAGCATATGAAAATTCACGTGGACGAGCGACCATTCCCCTGCGCCCACTGCGACAGGGCCTTCAAATCGAGGACGAACATGATGAAGCATGTACTGGCTATCCACACTCCCGGCTACGTCGTCCCCACCCCGTACAAATGTCCCCACTGCGACAAAGCGTGTCGATCCCCTTTCATCCTGAAATGTCACATTCGCCAAGCGCACACGGGAGAGCGCCCCTTCACCTGCGACCAGTGCGAAAAAGCGTTCGCAGTCAAGTCGGCGCTGACTCTGCATTTGAAAACGGCCCATGGCGTCGTTCCGGAGAAGAAAGACAGGATGCCAAGATCAAAAAAGGAGGCGTTTCGTGTAGAAGATGACAATGATTAAGTTAGAATTTGTAATTTTATACTGCTAAATTTCAGTTTTTATCAGTACATAGAATTTGTAATTTATATTGTAATACAACTTTTGTATTGTCCTTAAGGTAAAAAGCACATATTTACGCATTGTCGTAGAATTAATGGTATCATTAAGGTCTGCTGAAGCTATATTGCAAATTATTAATTTGCAATTAAATTAATCACATGTGTAACTTATGAAGATACGAATATTTACATCGAAAATATTTTACTGACATTAAAATCCGTGATTACTTATGAAAAAGAGATAATTTTAAAGGATTTATTTAATTCACTAATTTAATTTCGAGTTTTACATCAATAGATAAAAAACTCATCTTTTTTCATGCAAAACTGGTCTAATGATTTTTCATGAAACTTTACTTTGTTTCGTGGAGTGCTTCATTTTTGAGGCGATTTTCTGGCACGAGTTTGAGTTCATCTGACAACTTTGCAAAATTTGCAGCAAGCTGACTTTTCGGTGCCAGATCTTCCAATTGAACTAAGAAACAATTATCTTGTCTTATCAAGGATAAGCTCCTATTTCTCATAATTCTATAATTTGGACGGTGTTAATCAGATACAAGGTGAAATGATTAAATTGCGTACATATTTATTTATCCAATATTCTGCTAAAATTATTATTTTTTTCCCAATTATTTAATCTCATCGTACATTTTCATTTATTTCTAGACTCATTCATTAAACATGACGAACAGGGAGGTCTGCCTCCTGTGTTTACAAGTTATCGACGACACGGGAGAGAAACACGCACAAAAAATCAGGATAGAAACCATCTATAAATTAATAACAACGTGTCATCAAAGTTACAAATTTTCTCAGCACGAGTTTGACGAGGACGAAGTGTGTGACTTTTGTGCCGATTGTTATCCTCGGATAAGCACAATGGAAGAAATTAGAAGGAAAATCTCACTCCTGGAGCAGGAAATTGGATCGAAAATGAAGCAAATTCAGACAATCATTGGTGAAAGTTCCTCCTCCTCCCACTTACATAATAAAGAGAAGAAGAAAATTCTACAAATTCGTGACATTCTTCTCCGTGTGACAGGTGGAACGTTTTTAAAATAAAATTGACCAAACACCTATTTATTTAAGAATTATTTTTGATTTCAAGTAGTTGAAAATGAGCAACGGGACGACAATTTTGTTGAGGCCCAAGTCAAGTTGGGCCACATTTTTCCAGGTTAGCATTTTTCAATATTTTCGAAATTCAATTCATTATACATTATTATTCAATTATTACTTTGAAACATCCGTGTCAATGCGGAAAATTTTGTATCAGACGAGCAAGAGGTTCACGTCAAGGAGGAGGAGTTACAAAGAAACCATTACAGCGTTGACCTTGACCCTCTCGCAGACCAATTCTTTGATGATGACATTAATTCCTGCTCTGAGCCAAGCATTGTAAAATCGGAGGAAGAAGACTTCATCAACGATGGAGATGAAGATGAAGAAACTGCCTTTTGCATTATTCCACTTCCTCAAACCAACTCGACAAAACGGTACGAGAATCAAAAATATTTACTTACATGCATATTTGATCGATGTATATAACTTCTTTAATTTAGAAAAATGCAGATTTACCTAAGAAATATTATTGATACGGCCGGAAATAATTATAGATTTTTATATTTCTAGCACTCCTAAACGCAAACGAGAAGATTCTTCTCTTCTTCGAAAAGCAATTACGAAAAAGAATAAGATACAGCCCGATAGAGCCCCCACCCCTGAGGCTTCTACGCCACGATTCTCACCCCGCATTAGGAACCGAATAGCTTCACCCACACGTGGTAAAAGTCTTATGTCTTCCCCCAAAAATATTCATCCTGTTAAAACCTCTAACTCAAACTCAGAATCATCAGACGAAGACGATACAACACGTGACAGCGATGATCCAAATTGGTCTCGTAAAATTGCCCCCATCGCGACTTGTGATGCCATTCGCCCCTACAAATGCACCAAGTGTAACAAATCTTTCCTCGTGGAACATGCCCTTACGGGCCATACCGCGCGGTCGCACGGTGTACCCTGCCTCGTACCGTTATGCACCGCCAAGTTTCGCTCCATGCGAACGAGGGACGCCCACTTGAAAACTGACCACGATGGTCTTGTACCTAATCAATGTCGGATTTGTAAAAACAAGTTCAGTTGGCAAGGCGGCCTTGCTATGCACATGGTGATGCGGCACGAAAAAGGAGAAAAGAAATTGTCCTGCGTTAAGTGCGAGAAGAAATTCTGCCTAGAGGAGAATTTGGCGAGACATTTGAAACTGCATGATGTCGAGGGGACAAAACCCGTAGTTTGTGAGGTGTGCGATGACCGATTTGAGGACGAGGAGCGCCTTAAGAAACACATGGAACTGAGAAGTCATTCCAGGCCGTTGGAGTGTACTCAATGTCCGCATCGGTGCAAAAGTAATACGGAGCTTGCAAGGTGATACATACTTACTCTATTTCAGGTTCGAAATTTTAGAGAAAATTGTGAATTCTGAGAAACTCGACGGTTGAGTATAGTCAGAAGAATTTTAATTAGGCTGACAGTTGCGTAATTTCTCAGAATTCTCAATTTCAGTAAAGTTTCAAACTGCGTGGATGAAGAGTATGTAAATACATAGCTTTTACTGCATCGAATTTAAACTTTTAGATCGCTACAAACCCTATTTTTCCTTAGATCTAAATGTGCCACATATTAAAGACATGCAAATCAATTCGCACAAGTATCTATTTAATCTGAGATTAGTAATCTCACTTTATTCCCTTTCAGACACTTGAGGACCCACACAAGGGAAAAAGCTGACAAATGTCCCCACTGTGACCACGTTGCTGGCGGCATATACACGCTGCAGCGTCACATCGCAATCGTCCATACTGCCGGACCTCCCTCGCATACTTGCCACATTTGTGGGAAAGGGTTTTATCTTCTCGTCGATCTTAAGAGCCACATGATTTGTCACGACGAGACGCTTAGAAAGAAATGTGACACGTGTGGCGAAACATTTTCAGGATTGAGCAGCTTACACTCTCACCGTATCAAGGTGCATGGCCAGGCTCCGCTCGTTTGTGAGGAATGGTAACTAATTAATTTTTCCAAAAATAAATTTTGTGTGGATCTGTAATTTGTTTTGTATTTTTTTGAATTTTCAAAAGCGGAGCTACTTTTACAGCACTGAGAGGATTTAGACAACACAAGAAAATCCACGTGGATGGAAAAAGGCATCAATGCCAGGTGAAAGTTCGAAATAATATTTTAGGAGGACGAAAAAGCATAGTTTTAACGTTTCGGGACCTTGAGAGATAATATAGTTAAATACATTGAGAATTTCTGGAAGCCATTTAAATTTACAAAACTTTGTCCACCTTTAGACTTGTGGGGCCTGTTTTCTCAAACCAGATGGTCTTAAGACTCACATGAGAAGTCACACGGTCGAGCGACCATTCCCCTGCCCCCACTGCGATAGGGCCTTCAAGTCGGGGGATAACATGAATAAGCATGTACTGGCTATCCACACTCCCGGCTACGTCGTCCCCACCCCGTACAAATGTCCCCACTGCGACAAAGCGTGTCGATCCCCTTTCATCCTGAAATGTCACATTCGCCAAGCGCACACGGGAGAGCGCCCCTTCACCTGCGACCAGTGCGCAAAAGGCTTCGCGGTTAAGTCGGCGCTAACCCTGCATTTGAAAACGGCCCATGGCGTCGTTCCGGAGAAGACAGACAGGTTGCCAAGGTCGAAGAAGGATGCGTTTCATCATATAGAAGAAGACAATGAATAAGTTAGAATTTGTAATTTTTACTGTTATTGTTAAACTTTAATTTGTATTTTCCTTAAGCTAAATAACAAATTGGCATTGTCATTTAGATAATGGTATCTACTCATTATTAAGGTCTGTTGAAAGCATATTGTAAATTATTAATTTGCAATTAAAATAAATTTATTTGAAATTACATTGTCATGCCAGCGCTATTTAGATACATATGTGCAAGCACATTACGTAATTTCTGATGAAGCTAAACAGGAATATTTATTTGCTTGGAAAATATTTTATTGACATTAAAATCTATGATTATTTGTGAAAAATAGATAATTTTAAATGATTTATTTTATTTGAAGAATTTATTTAATTCACAAATTTATCTAGCTTCGAGTTTTGCATGAAAAGATGTGTTCAAGGATGAGACGAGGTTTCATTTCTCATGAAACTTTCGTTGAGCAGCTTCTTGTTTGAGACTTGCATTCTCTTTGTTGGCACGAGTTTGAGTTCATCTGCTCATCTGAAAACTTTGTAAATAAAAACAAAACTTTGATCTTGCATGCAGCTGCATTTTCATCAGATTTTTATATTCAAATTTAGCTAAAAAAACAACTAAATTTGTTTCACCTTAAAGCGTAATGTAATCTCTATAATCCTTTACACGGTATTAGGTTCTTGTTCAAATTTCAAATGATAAATTATGTAAAAAAAAGTTCAAAATTTATCAGTGTGCTAAAATTTGAAATTCTTGTTTCAAAATTTCAAAATTGCTTCAAAATTTTGAATACTAATTTCAGTAATTTCAATTATTTAAGCGCGTCGTATTTTTTTATATAGATTCATTCGACATGTCGAACCAGCACGTCTGCCTCCTGTGTTTACAAGATATCGACGACACGGGAGCAAATACCCCGCAAAAAATCAGAATCGAGACCCTCTGCAAATTAATAACAACGTGTCGTCAAAATTACAAATTTTCTCAGGATGAATTTGACGAGAACGATACGTGTGACTTTTGCGCCGATTGTTATCCTCTGATAAGCACAATGGAAGAAATTAGGGAGCAAATTTCACTCCTGGAGAAAGAAATTGTGTCAAAAATGAAGAACACTCAGGCCACAATTTTGCACGATTCCTCCTCCTCCCACGTACAAAATAAGGAGAAGAAGAAAATCCTACAAATTTGTGACTTATTTCTCAGCGTGAAAGGTTTGGTCTTTTTATTCTTTTTGAAAATTAAATTTACTACTAATTAAATTTACTAAATCTTATCCACATTAGAAAATTCTTTACCAGCCAAGAATGAGGTTCAAGTGAAAATGGAGGAAGATCGGGATGATGACGTTGACATTATCATCGGTAATAGCGACCAATTTTTGGACCATGACCTCGATTCCTGCCTCAAAACAAGCGACGAACACGAAGAGGAGGATGGCGACAGCTTCTGTATTAGTCCCTGTCCCGATAATCAATCGCCAATCAGCCATGAAAAGTCCCGGTATGACAATCATCATAATCAAATATTTGAGTAAATTCGTGTAATAAGGTTGCAGCCCAATTTTGCAAATCTACACAAATTGCTTAATAATTTATCTAAACTAATTATTAACGAATTTGTCAACTAACCTTACGTTGCATATTTCTAGGACCACAAAACGCAAAAGAAAAGATTCTCCTTCTCCACCAAAAACAATTTCGAAACGGAATAAACCTCAACCCGACAAACTGGAAGCGTTGACACCACTATCCTCACCCCGCATTAATAAACGAACCATCAAAAAACCACCCACACGTGTCAAAAGTCAATTCTCTTCCGCAAAAAAGACCACAACATGCCATTCAACGTCAAACTCGGAATCATCATCAGAAGAGGACGACGATACAAAATCTACTCCTGACAACGATAAGGATTACACTGCGCAAGTCGACGCCATCGCGACTTCTGACGCCAACCTCCGCCCCCACAAATGTTCCTCCTGTTCCAAATCTTACAAAAGCAAAAATGCTCTTTCTCGCCATACCGCGCGTAGCCACGGTGTCCCCTGCCTCGCGCCGCTATGCACCGTTACGTTTGACTCCGTCACCGCGAGGGACGCCCATTTGAAATCTGACCACGAAGGTCTTGCACCTTATCAATGTCGAATTTGCAAGAACAAGTTCCGCTATCAACGCGACCTCGGTGCGCACATGGTGATGCGACACGAAACCGGGGAGAAGAAATTGTTCTGCGTCAAATGCGAGAAGAAATTCTGCCTCGAGGAAAACTTGGCGAGACATTTGAAACTGCATGACGTCGAAGAGATCAAACCGCTCGTTTGTGACGTGTGCGATGACCGATTTGAGGACGAGGAGCGTCTTAAGAAACATATGACAATGATAACTCATGCAAAGCCGTTCGAGTGTCCTCAATGCCCGCAGAGGTGCACGCGCAGGACGGGGCTGGAAAGGTAGATAAACAATTATATCCGGGTATTTGTATTTTTTAGATCGAGGCGGCGAGGCTTATAGCTGTATCCATAGTCCGTGATTTGTTCTTGATTTCGTCATGATTTGATGGTTTCTCGCATCCATACTCCATAACTTTCCAAAAATTATTTATTTCCGATTTTCTGATTGGTCGATATTTTAATTGTTATGGTGATTAACATGCTGAAATTATGGACCCGTGAAAGCATCACCAAATCATGAACAAATCAATCGGACTATGGATACAGCTTATCTATCCGTCATGAATTTAGATTTTATGCAAATAATATGCATTAAATGCATACATCGAATTAATTTCAACTATATGCAGCATATTGTTGAAATCTATCTCTTAATTCGTTTAACCCCAAAGCCCCGTGTTTTCGAGAAATATAATTTTTGTTCTTTTTTGCCTCAAAAGAATGTGGTCTAAATTTTTTGTAGGAATTTTTTTAGAGGGAGATCGTGCTATCCCTGCTCAAATTCATGCCGATTTATGACGGGTTAATTTGTATGACCGGAAATCGTATAAACGTCTAATCTAACTTTATTTCCATCACTATTCCAGACACTTGAAGACACACAATAATAAAGAAAAAACTGAGAAATGTCCTCACTGTGACCACACCGTGGTCGACAAGGACACTATGCAGCGCCACATCGCACGCGCCCATCCTTCCGGACCTCCCACTCATACTTGCCACCTTTGTGGGAAAGGGTTTTAAACTCCTGTTCACCTCAGGATGCACCTTGCCCGTCATGAAGGCAAGTTGGAAAGGAAATGCGACACTTGTGCGGAAACATTTTCAGGATTGAGCAGCTTACAATCTCACCTTATCAAGGTGCATGGCAAGGATCCGCTAATTTGTGAGAAATGGTATTTGACTACATACATATGTATCATTTTTCCTGGCAATAAATCTTGTACAGATGATACATACATACGTACTAATTTTATTGTTTTCATTTATGCAAAAGTGGAGCTACTTTTAAAACCCTGGGAGGATTTCAACTTCACCAGAAGGTCCACGCGGGTCAAAAAAGACACAAATGCGAGGTGAAAATTTGGAATAATATTTTTTGAAAGATGAAATAACAAAAACGTCTGGTATTAATATTCTTAATGTTATGTGCCATTTTCATTTCCTGAAATAATTTCTGGAAATTATGAAATATTTATGTAAGAAATGCAAAAGTTATTTCATTCCCAAAATTTTCTTTATTTTTGTGCAGATTTGCGAGGCCTGTTTTATGGGTAAGGGGACCCTTAACATTCACATGAGGAGTCACACCGACGAGCGACCATTCCCCTGCCCCCACTGCGACAAGGCCTTCAAGAGGAGGCTGAATTTGAACTACCATGTAAACGCTATCCACACTCCAGGCTACGTCGTCGCCACCCCGCACAAATGCCCCCACTGTGATAAAGGATGTCGAACTCCGTTCTTTCTGAGATCCCACATTCGCCAAGCGCACACGGGAGAGCGCCCCTTCACCTGCGACCAGTGCGGAAAAGGATTCGCGGACAAGTCAGGACTAAATAAGCATTTAAAAGGAGGGGCCCATCGCGTCGTTTTGAAGAAGAAGAAAGGGAAGTTACGAAGATCGAAAAAAGATGCGGTTGATTCAGAAGACGAAGATAAGGATGAAGACGAAGATAAGGATGAAGAAGATACGGATGAAGAAGAAGATAAGGATCAAGAAGAAAACAAAAATGAAGAAGATAAGGATGAAGAAGACGAAGACAGTGATTAAATTAGGATTTGTATTTTATATTGTTAAATTTCAATCTTTATCGGTCTGAAATAACACATGTGTACACATTGTTAGAGAATTAATCGGATTTATCTATAATTAATTTATCTAGTGTAATCACTGATTATTATTATTAAATTAGAATTTGTAATTTATTGGACAAAATTACTTAAGTTTTATCAGAATTAAGACACATAAGTACGCATCGTTAGATAATTAATAGCATTTATATAGTTATAGCTAAAATCTGCTGTAATCACATTATGAATTAAATTGTAAGAGCAGTACCTTAAAATATTTACAAACGCATTAATAACGCATCAATAATGAAGCTTCATATCTAAGAATAAATTCGAAATATTTTATTAACGAAATCATTGAGTATTTGCATAAAATAATTATAATTTGACATAATCGATTGAAGGATTTATTTAATTCACTAATTAAATATTTAGTTTTATATGAAAAGGTGAGACTTCATAGTTCATTTTGTAAAACTATAGTCTCATCCGAGAAACGAGTTTTTCATGAAACTTTACTTTGTTCATTTTTGAGACATGCTTTTTCTTTTTTTGGCACGAGTTTGAGTTCATATGACAACTTTGTAAATAATACAAAATAAAACTTAAAATTTCCTGCATTTCTATCTTCAAATTATTAATAAACTAAAAAATTACTTCGGGTTCTCAAGGTAACGTATTTTTCGTAAGTAAACCTAGCAACTTTCAGCTCGATTTTCTAAGGAATGAACGTTGCAAAATTTGTAATTCTGTAGAGATTTACTTATTTTTTTTCAAAATTCTTGCGTCCATTAATCGTATGCTATGCTTTTATTTACTTTCAGATTAAGTCCACATGTCGAACCAGGTCTGCCTTTTGTGTTTACACGTTATCGACGACACGGCAGCGAAATCCGCACAAAAACTCAGAATCAAAACGCTCTTCCAATTAATTACACTTTGTCATCAAAATTACAAATTATCTCAACATGAATTCGACGAGGACGAAATGTGTAACTTTTGCGCCGATTGTTATCCTCTCTTCAGCCAAATGGAAGAAATTAGGAGGCAAATTTCACTCCTGGAGGAAGAAATTGGGTCAAAAGTCAGGGAAATTCAGGCCACAATTCTGCACACTTCCTCCTCCCACCTAGGAAATGATGGAGAAGAGAAAATTCTACAAATTCGTGACATGCTTCTCCGCGTGGCAGGTTGGTTGACATAGTAAAATAATATATATTCCAATTACTTTATATAAATGTTATCTAATGGTGTCACTTATGTAGGAGCTAGTTCGGAAGATTTTGACGAAGGCGAGGTTCAAGTCAAAGTGGAGGAGGAAGACGAAGGGACGATGATGGCGTTGACCCTCTCGGCGATGTGATCGACCAATTCTTGGACGATGACCTCGATTCCTGCTCTCGAACAAGTGCCGAAGACATGAAAGAGGAAAATTTGCGTGACGATGACGACGAAGCTGCCTTTTGTATTATGCCTTTCGCTCCAATCACCTTGACCAAACGCAAAGAAAATCCTAAATGGTATGAGAATCAAATATGTTTGAGTATTTATAATCAGCTCATGATTTGCAATTAATCAGCTTGTTAAAAAAATTGCACATTATTCAATGTGCAATTTTTTATACTTCAAAGTATAAAATGTTGAAAACAATCTACCTATATATTAATTTGCATATTTATAGCTATACGAAACGCAAAAGACAAGATTCTCTACGATTCTCTCTAATGATCCTCCACCCAAAAAGACTAAAACATTCCTTCCAACGTCAAACTCAGAAGAGGGTGACGATGACGATGCAAAATCTGGTCCACCCACACCTGACAAAACTATTCTGTCTTCCCTAATAAAGATCCGCCATATTAAAGTCTCCAATTCAAACTCGGAATCATTAAACGAAGACGCTACAACATCTACTCCTGACAAAGATAACACTACACACGTCGATGACATTGCGACTTCTGATGTTATTCGTCCCCACAAGTGTTCCTCCTGTTCCAAATCTTTCAAAGGCAAAAACGCCCTTTCTCGCCATATCGCGCGGAGCCACGGTGTTCCTTGCACCGCACCACTATGCATCGCCACGTTCGACTCCATGAACGCGCGGGACGCCCACATGAAAACTGCCCACGACGGTCGTGCACCTTATCAATGTGGAATTTGCAAAACCAAGTGCGGTTCTCAAAGCGATCTCGCTGCGCACATGGTGATGCGACATGAAAAAGGGGAGAAGAAATTGTCCTGCGATAAATGCCAGAAGAAATTCTGCCTCGAGGAAAACTTGGCGAGACATTTGAAACTGCATGAAGTCGAGGACATCAAACCGCTCGTTTGTGACGTGTGCGACGACCGATTTGAAAATGAGGAACATCTTAAGACACACATGGCAAAGACAACTCATACAAAGCCGTTGGAGTGTAGTAAATGTCCACAGCGGTTCCAGGGTAGGACGAATCTGGAAAGGTAGTTTTTATTTCCAGGGATTTGTGTTTTTTAGACACAATTGAGAGACTACGGTCAATCTTTTAATTTTCCTATCAGCATAATTAAGATTCGGGGCTTCTTTAGTTAGCCGCCGGTCCTTCATGAACTCATAAGTTTAGATTAAATGGTTAACCATCGAGCGCGATGCTTCTTTTAGGAAATGGTATTTTTGGTCATGATTTCCTCAAACATTTTTTGCTACATTTTTACATTTTTTTGTACGGACGGGGGGGGCATTTTGGACGGAAATCCGCTTGTCTGACGTTTGAACGACCTGAACTCGCACAAATGTCTGATCTGACTGTATTCCCTTCACTATTTCAGACACTTGAGGACACACACTAAGGAAAAAACTGAGAAATGTCCTCACTGTGACCACGTCACAAGCGACAAACCCCTCCTGCAACGCCACATCGCACGCCTTCACCCTTCCGGACCTGCCCCGCATATTTGCCACATTTGTGGAAGAGGGTTTCATTATCGCCTCGACTTCAAGACGCACCTTGCCCGTCACGATGGCAAATTAGCAGTGAAATGTGACGCTTGTGGCGAAACGGTTGCATCATTGAGGAGCTTACAATCCCACTTGATACAGGTGCATGGCCACGACCCGATCGTTTGTGAAGAATGGTATACACATTTTTCAAGATAATACAGTTTGTATGGATGATGATAAGGTATTTTTTAATTTTGCAAAGCGGAGTTACTTATACATCCGTGTCAACATTTTTACAACACAAGAAATTCCACACGGGTGAAAAAAAGCACAAATGCGAGGTGAGAATCCGAAAAAAAAAATTTGATTATTTTAACATAATTTTTACTTTACATTTCTGCAGAGCTTTTCAATTAGCCACATTTCTAATTAATTAGCAATTGATAATTAGAAGGAACATATTTTGTCTAATTAATTGGTAATTAGTAATTAAACTCAGGTTGCTAATTTAATTAATTAATTGGCTAATTAATTAGAATATTGACCAATTAATTGGTGATTTTTAGTGATTTTCTAATTAATTAGTAATTAAAATTAGCTTCGGTAGTACTAGTTAAGGTTAATTAGTAATTAATAATTAGTTTAAACATGCTAGTTAATTAGATAATTAATTAGATTGACTAAAAAGCCCTGCATTTCTGGGATTTCACAGAATATGTAACAGTTTATTACATACTCTTTAATTTCTTTATATTTTCCTCCACAAATTATTTTCAAATATTTGAAAATATATGTATTTACATATATTTCAAAATATAGAATTATGAAACATCAGGAAGTTGAAAGTGAACAAAGTGTATTTGATTATTTTCTCCAAAATTTCTAGACTTGTGGGGCCTGCTTTTACGAGACGGAGGGTCTTAAGAATCACATAAGAACGCACACGGGCGAGCGACCATTCCCCTGCCCCCACTGCGGCAAGGCCTTCACGACTGGTGGAGCTATGAGGAACCATGTAAAGCTTATCCACACTCCCGGATATGTCGCCCCCACCCCGCACAAATGCCCCCACTGCGATAAAGCATTCAAAGCTCCATCCTTCCTGCGGTGTCACATTCACCAAGCGCACACGGGAGAGCGACCCTTTATCTGCGACCAGTGCGGAAAACGGTTCGCGGTTAACTCAACGCTAACTACGCATTTGAAAACGATCCATGGCATCGTTCCGGAAAAGAAGTATAGGTTACCGAGATCGAAAAGGGATACGTTTCATGTGGATGAAGATAATGATTAAGTTAAAATTTGTAATTTGTGCTGTTAAATTTCAATTTTTATCAGTATTATATAAGTTAAATACTAGATACACATTGTTAGGTACATAATGCGCCTCAAAATATTTACAAGCACATTAATCTGAAACTGAGGAATAAATTCTAAATATTTTCTTGACATATTAAAATCCGTGGTTATCTTGAAAAGGCAATCATTTGAAGTTGTTAATTTAAAGGATTTAGTTAATTCACTAAATTAAACTGAAGTTTTGCATGAAAAGATGAAACGAGTGTTTCATGACATTTTACTTTGTTTCAACTTCATTTTTGTTTGAGACGTGCTCGCTCTTTTTTGGCACGAGTTTGAGTTCATCTGACAAAAATAAAAAAAAATTCTGCAGCTTTTCACATTTTCGGCTGATTTGTTTCTTCAAATTTCTAAAAGTAAGTATGTCTTTCCAAGGGTAAGGTACTATTTCTCAGGATACTATAATTCACACGATCCTAGATACTTGATACTTAATTAAACGGTTAGATTATGCCAATAAGTTCAAAATTTGTCAATCTGTTATTTTGTCAAAATTTTACAAGTAACGCTAAGTTTTTAATCGCATCGTATTTATTTCTAGATATCCATTCGACATGTCGAACCAAGTCTGCCTCTTGTGTTCTCGAGTTTTTAGCAACATCGGATACAAATTTCCACAAAAAATCAGACTCAAAACCCTGCACAAACTATTAACACTTTGTCATCACAATTACAAGTCTTTAAACTCGGAATATGAATTTGACGGCGATGAGACGATTAACCTTTGTGTCAATTGTTATCCTCTCTTTGGCACAATGGAAGAAATTAGAAGGCAAATTTCACTCCTAGAGGAAGAAATGGGGTCGAAAATAAACCAAATTCAGGCAATCATTCGAGAAAAATCCTCCTCTCAGTTAGAAAATAATGGCATGGAGAAAATTGTACAAATTCGCGACATGATTTTCCGCCTTACAGGTTTGCAATCGTTTAAATTTAATTGTTTAATTTTCATTCGAAATAATTATGATTGTTCCATTTAGCAAGGAATGATGAGGAAGAACTTGTCGAAAATTTGGCATTACACGATGACGAGGTCCAGGTCAAAGAGGAACATGATCTTATTGATCCTCTCGAGGTTGGCGACCAATTCTTCCTTGCCGACAACAGAAATTCCTACTCCGAGGCAGCAAGTGTCGACAGAGCAGAGGGGGAAGAGATGGATGGTTTAATTGACGGCGAGGAAGACGACACCGCCTTTTGTATTATTCCTTCTTCTCAAAAGAGGTCCAGGGAGAGCCCACGGTATGTATTAAAAAAGCCAAAATTATTAATTTTATTTATTCAAGAGGTAGTAGATACTTAACGATATTGTGGCGCTGGAAGTTGTGGGGACATATGGTGGCATTGTTGTGAGACTTATATGCATTAACATGCACAAGATACGATTTGGCTGAGTTTCTGGTAGACAATGTTCCCCTTCTTTCGCCGCCCATGGCTATTAGTTTACTGAAACTGGTTTATGTTATGACATGCATTTATTAGGCATGTTCACGTCAAGTTGTTGGATTACGGTGACAAATATAAGACAAATACTTAACCGACATTTAAGTAACGACATATATGCGATATGTAACCCGACAAATATGCAGTGTCCAACAATTTTAGTGTTTAACTTAAATAGTAGGTCAGTCTGACCCACGAAGCAAGCCTATCAATGTGACTAATTATTACCACATTTATTTTTATCGCATGTTGAAGTTTGAGAAGTATGTACATGTGCAACTCCATTTGACATGAAATTATTCATTAAATTAATTAAATTATGTACCCGAACCAATCATTTTCCCCCTTCTCTTCACCAACTCCAGAACAATGGCCCCGACTTCAGCATGCCACGAGGTTTCCACCCAAACGCCTGGATTGAAGGTGTTCCCGGCCTCAAAGAATTACGCCGCTATTTACAAAGGATTTTATTACGTTCATCAAAAAACTGGAGTGGATAAACACATTATGCGGTACGTTTTTTAATAGATCTGAGTTTGGCTTTGGGTTTTGGATTTGAGAAAAGCTTTAAGGAATATTATCCGTGGAATATTAACTGCGACTTATTTATATTCTTTGACTCGATATGGTTACAACTAATAAAATGCAATAATAAGTATGAATATGGCTATAGCTGCATCCATAGTCCGTGATTTGTTCATGATTTGGTGATGCTTTCACGGGGTCATAATTTCAGCATGTTAATCACCATAACAATTAAAATATCGACCAATCAGAAAATCGGAAATAAATAATTTTTGGAAAGTTATGGAGTATGGATGCGAGAAACCATCAAATCATGACGAAATCATGAACAAATCACGGACCATGGATACAGCTTATGGCTCTTTCCAGGTGCACGCGACATAACAGAGGGTGCCATGGAAAACTACACCTAACAGCTAACTACGAATCCTTAGCTTCGACAGCATTAGCTGGGGCCGAAAATCATAGCCATCCCGCTGAACCAGATTATTGTGAGCTGAAGTACTCGGTCTGGAAGTTGAAATCTGCGGCAAAATCCTCCCTAGAGCCAACTTCTGCCATCCTTGCTGAGCAACTGGCCAATGTTTCTGTTGAAGTCCAAGGATCCTTTCCAAAAATTAGTTCACTGCAAAGGGTTGTTCAGAGATCTCGTGCTGCGTCAAGACTTTGCAAACAAACAGGAAGCACCCCTGATTCTCTAGTAGAATTGCCGAGCTAGCGTCCACCAACGGTTCCCCAAACCAATATTTTTTGTGAAAGGTCTCCTTAAAAGACAAATACTTACGGAATTTAGATTGGAACAGTTAAACTGCACGATTGACCCAACTTCATATTATATCTGTGTGGGGTAGCTAATTGTTGTAAATGTGATGGTTTAATTTTGGATGTATAGGTTTTTTGGTAGCATTCTCTGCAGAAATTATATTTTCATTAGTATTTTTTACTGAGATTTTTTACGATTCTTCGATTTGTCGTGTTTAAATTATTATTGGTTAAATACATACGTTGACTGGATATGGAAAATCGTATTTGTCATTACAAATTTGTCGGGTTGCATTGCATATTTACCGCTTCATAAATGCCATTTACATATTTGTCACCCCGTTCTACATATCTACGGTATGGTGCAGCAAATTACATAGGTTTACATGTGCAAAAAATTTAATACCTGGCTAAAATATATGTATGCTTCGTTTTAGTGAAATTTGTAAATTTTTACGATGAATGTAATTCATATTTTCAAAATTTTCTGTTTTACAATTATTTTTTTTAATTCGTACTCATACCCTACTTTAGGAAGCGAAAAGGAGATGATTATCAGATAACGAGAAAAACCCCACAGACTAAACCAATTTCGAAACGGATCAAATTGGAGTTTCCTCCACCACCAGCCAGCCTGCGATCCTCAAATGACAACGTAAAATGACAACGATTTAATTTAATTGCAAATTAAAATAGTTATAAAATAATTGAACTAGAATCGGTATCAAAAATGGTACCTATCAATTTTTCACATGCACTTATGACGTTTTATAGAATATTTTATTTTTCTTGACAACCAAGCTCTCCCAGCAAAAATTGCCGTATTCTCAAACTTTAAAATCTGCAAAAAGTTATTAGAGTTATTTCATTTTTGTTAGCTCAATTCTATATCAAACGTTAATTAGATAATTATTCATACATAGTTATGCTTATGTAAAAATTTTCACTTGTGGAGCCCGTTTTCGTCGCCCTTACGCACTTGCGCAACATATTCGAACCCACACCGGCGAGCGACCATATCCCTGCCCCCACTGCGAAAAAGCATTCAAGACGAGGGCAGACATGCTCAAGCATGTGAAGGTTATCCACACCCAGGCTACTCCCACCCCGCACAAATGCCCCCACTGCGATAAAGCATGTCGAATCCCCTTCCAGCGACGTCACATCCGCCAAGCGCACACGGGAGTGCGGCCGTTCACCTGCGACCAGTGCGCAAAAGGGTTCGCAGTCAAGTCGGCGCTAACTCTGCATTTGAAAACGTCCCATGGCGTCGTTCCGGAGAAGACAGACAGGTTGCCAAGGTCGAAGAAGGATGCGTTTCGTGTAGAAGATGACAATGATTAAATTAAAATTTGTGGTTAAATTTTATATTGTATGTACTACCATTAAATTAAATAAAACCATGGATGAATGATTAAATTTGTAATTTATCTGGCTGAATTTCAATTGTTATCAGTATTATGCTAAAGCTTTAGAATAAAATGCCTTTATACAGGCATATTGTTAGACTATTAATAGCACTTGCTTATAATTTAAATCTACTAATCAGGCTAAACTATATATTTATAAATGCCAGCGCTTTAAAATAGTTACAAACACATCAATGCATAGCATAACTGACGAAGAAAATACTAAATTAAAAAAATTGTATGCATATGTTAAAATCCCTGATTATGTCTTAGAATTTATTTAATTCGCTGATTAGCTTCGAGTTTTGCATGAAAAGATGAGGTCATGATGGAGAGAGGATTCTCCCGCGACAAGAAAAACATCACCAATTTCGAAACGGAACAAATCTGAGTCTCCTCCTCCGCAGACGACACGATCCTCACCTCGCGGCAAAAAGTCGGTCACCACCACACCCGAAACGCTAGCCCTTTCCCTGGGAAGGATCGACTCTCCGATTAAAAAATCGTACCCATCATCAAGCGACAATGAGAAACCAGAACTAGGCGACAAGGATTATGTCCCAAAAACCGAAAATGAAGTTCCCGTCAAACCCTCCTCCGTCGAGGGAGTCAAACTTATTCCTTGTCTCGAGCCGTCCTGCACCCCCACATTTCGCACCCCTCTGTACACTGAGTTGGTCCGAGAACAGTGTAAAATTTGCAAAAACAAGTTCCACGGGAAACTTGCGCTTGGCGCTCACATGGTGATTCGCCACGAAGACGGGGAGAAGAAATTGTCCTGCGTCAAATGCGGGAAGAAATTCTGCCTCGAGGAAAACTTGGCGAGACATTTGAAACTGCATGAAGTCGAGGGGGTCAAACCGCTCGTTTGTAACGTGTGCGATGACCGATTTGAGAACGAGGAGAAACTACAGCGTCACGTGGAAATACACGGCCCCAAGTTTCAATGCCAATATTGCGAAAGGAAATTCCACCATAAGCTAGCGTTGCAAAGGTATTTAGTTAAATGTTGAGAAACTGCAAAAAGCATGTGATCGTTTGAGGGGGAAGCGGTCAAGGCATCCTAAAGGTGGAGCATATTTATATGTATGTAGGTCTTAGGGGGTAGGGGTAAAAATTATTCGAGAATCGATCACATGGTTTAATATGTTATGCTGTAAGACTCCTGATTACTTGCAGGTTTTCATTGATTTCTTGTCCGCACATTTAATTTCTTGCGTGTGGTTTTTATTCACCAGAAGCACTGCTTGTACTGAATTAGTTACTCATTAATTATGCATTTTCAGCCATGAGCGTTCCCACACTGGTGAAAAACCGGAGAAATGTTCCCTCTGTGAAGCCGCTTTTGCCAAGAAGATGACCCTCCAGCGTCACATGATCCGAGATCATTCCTCCACCATCTCAACGGCGCAGAATACTTGTCTCATTTGTGGAAAAAGGTTCCATCTTCGGTGCGACCTTAATCTTCACCTGGACCAGCACGAGGGCAGATATCAAGTCAAATGCGACACGTGTGGCTTAATGTTTTTAAACGCCAAGACACTACTAGCTCACGGTGACAAGATGCACGGGAAAGATCTCATCATTTGTGATGAATAGTAAATATTTTGCCAATTTTTTCGGAAACACGTACATAAATTTTTAAATTTTTAACACTTTTTTTAAGTGGTAGAAGCTTTACATCAACGCAAACACTACAAGAACACAAGAGGATTCATACAGCAGTGAAAAAGCACAAATGTGAAGTAAGGCTACAATTAATCTTTTGTAATTTATTTATTTATTCAATAATTGGGCAAGTTTTTTAGTTCGAAAAATCTTTGCGATCCAAGATTTTCATCTTGTCCTGTACTGTTAGAAATGTGGTATGAAAGTTGATACCGCTCGGTATTATCTACCGATCCGTAAAAATTTGCTACCAATATATTAAAACTGTAAGGGGCCGTCCATAAATTACGTAACGCAAGGGGGGGGAGGGGGGGTCATGGGAAGTGCGTTACGAATTGTTATGAAGGGGGTGGGGGGTATAAAAAATTTGTTACGTAACACATTTTATAAACTGGACTAAAATTCGCCAAATATGATACGCCGAGCATATTGAATTCATGTCATCCAAAAGGTTTCAGTGTACGCATGTAGTAAATATACATTTTTCATTAGTTTTCCAGGTGTAAATTGAGAAAAGGTTGCATTACAGTGGGGAATTTTAGGGCGGAACCGGTCAAGGAAGGGGGGGGGGGGGGTAACGAGTCCATCGTTCGTTCTGTTACCAAGAAATATACGAAAAAATCTAGTTTATTTTTACATAGATATGTACAACCAGATCAATTCATTTGCAAAAGTTTGCGGTCAAACTTTGACCTTACATATCTCAAAATGGAGTAACCGAAATGATCTGGTTGTATAAGTAAAAATAAACTGGATTTTTGGCTCTATTTTGTGGTAACAGAATGAGCGATACCCCCTTTCCTTTCATCGGTGCCGCCCCAAAATTCCGCACAATGCATTGCGAGTGCTAAGTAAATCATCTGCGGTGAAATCAAATTTATGTTACGTTACGAAGGGGGAGGGGGGGTAGTCGAGAAGCGTTACGATGCCGTTACGAGGGGGGAGGGGGGGTCTAAAAAATGACGATTTTTGCGTTACGTAATTTATGGACGGCCCCTAATATGGAGTACGGTATTACTGATTACCATACCACTTTAGTCGAGTCAGGTATGCATGAATACCGCTTGGTATTATGTTCATCCTGACTTTATAAAAGTGTCGGTGACAGTAGGTCATTAGCTGAATTTGGAAAAATGACATGATTTATTTATTTTTTGCTCAATTCCATATCAAACATTAATTAGTTAATTATACTTATGTAAAAGTTTCAACATTTGTGTCTTGTAAATTAATTTTAATTTCCAAAACTCTGTTTAACTTTAGACTTGTGGAGCCCGTTTTCGTCGCGCTGACGTACTCACAAAGCATATTCTAACCCACACCGACGAGCGACCATACCCCTGCCCTAACTGCAAAAAAGTATTCAAGGCGAAGGCAGACCTGCTCAGGCATGTGAAGGTTGTCCACACCCAGGCTACGTCGCTCCCACCCCGCACAAATGTTCCGACTGCGATGAAGAATGTCAAACCCCTTCCCAGCGATGTCACATCCGCCAAGCGCACACAGGAGTGCGGCCCTTCACCTGCGACAAGTGAGCAAAAGGATTCGCGGTCAAGTCGGCGCTAAGGCTCGTTCCGGAGAAGAAAGAGAGGTTGCCACCAAGGTTGACAAAGGATGCGTTTCATGTAGAAGAGGAAAAAAGACTGAATCTTTATTGTAAAATTTCGATTTTTGACACTTTCAAATCAGTTGCTACACAAAAAAAGAGGAAATCAACAGGGTTTATTTATGATATTGTACGTTTTTGCACAGAAAGTCTTGCGAAAACGCATACCTATGTACGCATTTAGTCTTAGTCATTAGTCGTCAAAATCTGTGTGGTTTTTGTACATCAACTGCATATGTACATAGTGAAATGCGCTAAGTTTAGCAAATCTACGGGTGCTGCTTAGACACACATGATTTATACATATGTTTATAGAGAGTGGAAGAGTTAAAATAAACGGTTTGTCAAGAAAGTTGGCGTCATGGTGCAATTTGTATCTTGTTTTGTTGTTCACGTGCAGATGGTCAATTTTACATGCATTTACGCATTCGCTTGTGTATAGATATTTACATACATGCATACATACGCATTTCAATACGTATGCATAAATACTCAAACGTACCTGTTAGTACTATGCGACATATACTGTACACATAACTCCACATTTCCAGTTTTGTACTTATGAAATAAGTTTATTTATTTTATTTATTTATTCACATCAAGCTTGATTTAAAACAAAATCTTGTTACGCTTGATGGTAGTATACTACTTTAGTAGTATAAGTAGTGTAAGTATAAGTAGTGTATACTACTTTCTCCATAAAAAAGAACAAATGAGTCGGTTTTACTTATCCAATTTTCCACAAAGCGTGCATCATGGGCATGACCGCATAATTTACGTATGAAAACGTGTCCCATGACATGATACGTCATTCTGTACTTATTTCTTTTCACCTTAGCTTTTCCTGTCAGTTTCCGGCACTTCGAGCAGTTGAGTCCACTGTTATGTATATATGATTATACATAAATAAGTGGTACACAGTGAGAGGAGACAGAGGAGAGTATTTATTAGTGGAGAGTTAAAGATGGAGTGAGTACAGATTCATAACTAATTACATATACATATCTACGTAGGCGTACATATACCTAACACCACGGATTAATACACGAAGAAGTAAAAAAAATAAATTCCAAAAAACAGAAATTACTTGTCGTACATATAAAAGTTTTAGTAGAAAAATATGCTCCTCAGCGCAACAACATTCAGCACAAATACTGGAATTACTGGAATAGTTGATACGAACAGTTTAAACACTGTAACCCGTTTGCATGAAGGAATACGGCATTTTTACGGTAATCTCACAGTTTCTCACATTAATCGAGCCTCACCTGGAGTTTTACAATCGCCAGAGCCGAACGAGCTCACTTCCGAGACCGGCCCTCCCTTCTGCTACTTGTCAGCAATCAGTGACCTCGGAAGGCGATGGTGTCTAATTTAATGATACTTTTGTTGCATTTCTTACAATTTTTTATATGCAGCGCTTGCTGTTCAACTGGAGGGGAGTGTTACCATTGGAAAGGATGACCAATAAAAATTCACCTCCTCGATGAAGGAACTTTCGCCAGAACTGGATTCGAAGTTGATCTGCACTCCCAAAGTATTTGTCCTCGTGTGCGGGTCAAGTCAAGGTGATTTATTGTTTTAAGGGCCGTCCATAAATTACGTAATCGCGATTTTCTAGACCGCGTTTATCACGCGAGATATCTTTAGACTCAGATACCCTCTTCCGTTACGTAATTTATGGACGGCCCCTTATATTACATAGAATTCTGCTTGAATTATGCAGGTTTTCTTCGCGGCGAAATTCCTCGCAATGCAACGCTCTTCCATTCTAATTTACAGTACCAGACAACATTACCGTTTACAATTAAAATTCCCAAAAATCAAAATCCACTTCCGACCAGTCTGGAATCTCCAAATCTTTCGATCCACTACTTTCTGAATTTATACGCATGGACAGAACAGAACAGTTATGCGAAACTTGCCTCCAGAAAAATACAATTAGTTGGTCGCACTTTTATCAATTTTCCCACCGAGATTGAATCCGTGTCCGTCACAACGTCCAATCTTCCCCTTACTTTGACGCCACCGACCCCAGGAAAGTATTACCTGCTCAGGGAACCCATACTTTTCGCAACTTTTGAAGATAAAAGAAACATGCGGGATAAAATTGCAATAATTGTCAAGATATTAAAGACACGAAGTTCGATTTGGACTGAAATGGAAGATAAGTTGGTCATGGGGGCGGAATCGAGGGAATCAGCACGTCAGTCAGTGACATGGGGAAAGTTGGTGGACAAAAATTTTGCTGTAAAATTTAACCCATTTTATGTTCAAACGGGTTTAGTACTTCCCGGATTAAGGATTCAGCACTTCATAAATGTAAGTAATTCAATTTTCTATCTATTTATTTTAAAATTTTCAGAATCTGAAAATTTTGCATGTGAAATTCAGATGCATTTTTTAGTTAAATCAGTTTATTGATTTTTGTACATTTTTGCTCTGCACTGAAAGAAATGCAAGATGCAAGAAGTGCAAAATTTACATAAGACACACGACATATAAGTACATATAGTCGAAATATTTGTGCTATAATATTTGTAGTCACCTCATTTGCAAATTTTGAGACATGTGCGAGAGACAGAGTTTATTTAACGGGGAAAGCTCGTATCGTCCAAACTTGACATAGAGAGATTTATGCAAATGAGGTGCCAAGAAGTGTGCGTCAAACAAGACGATTTGTTCCATGTGTTTTTTTTCACGGGAAACACTAATATTAACAATATAATTATGTATATTTAGGCTAGGTTCCTTGTTCCAGTGGAATCTATCCATTACGGAGGTATGGAATTGATGAGGGAGATAATAATAAGAGGAGGGCGTAACTCGGCAGCCCCGTCACCTGTTGAACCAAGACTTGAAAATTCCAGGCGTTAATGACATTTTTGTCGGTGTCATCTAGAAGCTCACTTTTCTAGCGGCAATCTTACAGTCAGAAAATGTACAGTGGTTATAAATATGTATACCACTATGTATGTATGTACATATATGTTTATAATTGCTTCATATACAAGTGAAATACTATACATATGTACATAGACATGCATATATATCATGTATTAAGAAGTGAAAAATAAAATATCATAAAATGAAAATTTAACACAATTTGATTGCAAATCTATTTTTTAGAAATTCGAGGTTTTAAGAAATACAGCATGAGAATTGTGGACGCTCGAATCGCAGTTGTATACATATAGATATTTATGTATATGTACATAAGCAAGTCCAAGCTCAACGTTTCCTTAGGTACTTTAGGTAGCATATTACATACATAATTTGATAAATTGGTGATTTCTACAAAAGTTAGATAATCTCTTGCTAGGAAATACTTATTGACTTTCTCCTTGTATGACGCCGATAACATGCAGAAGTTACTTCGTATGCAAAGTGTGTATATATGTACCTGCCTCTTACATATCATGTGATTAGTCAAATTACAGGAATAAATCCATACTATTCTTTCCTCTCTAAGTTACTCCTAAAAAGAATTTGTGCAGAGTTAATTTTCATATGCATATGTAAATATATACATACATTTGTATGTATATCGGTATTTGTCACACTGGCTCATAAATATCAACATACATACGTTCGTATATACGTATGTACATTTTTAAGGTTTGAAAGTGAAGGGCATCATGATGAATTAAACTACGAGAGAGAATTTGATACATAACGTGGCAGACTATTTAAGGGAATTGGGCCCCTCTTCCTTGGATATACAAATGTATGTACATATGTAGAAGGTTTTTGGTTTTAAGCGACCCTATTTAACTTAATCACATCAATTATGCATGGTCCAGGGTTGTACCTAATTTATCTGAATATTGGTAAATTGACTGCTACAATTTAATGTCTAATTAAAAATAGCAGTCAAGGATTAGTCTTGTTGATTATATGTACATATGTATATACATATCCATAAAAAATGCATAATATATGTATGTAAGTATGTATCTTTAGTTAGATAAGCATCCAAGTTGCTGTGTTTATATATCTAGGCTATACATAGATAAGGTCGTAATTTTTTGAACTGATGTATAATCGTACATATGTATGTACTAGCGTATAAGCCCGTCTCCCGCCGGGCGAGTGAAAATTATAACCTGGAAATATCTGTCGGTAACGGAATTGAAAGAAAATTATCTGCAACGCAAGGGAGAGTAACGAACGTCAAGTTTCGAATGGCGCGAAAAGTAAAAACAAATTAAATTATAAAAATTCAATGTCTGATGGTAATTATGTTAGGATGGTTGTAAAATGGTGGTTATTTTGGGTGGTTATCTTGACTATTTCGCTGCGATGTGGGAGGTTAATGTAGACTCACTGACAATGCAAGTTTTTTACGTGTACAACTCAGATCTGCATGGGACCAATTTTATTTTGTTCACCACAAAAAATAAGCATACCCGTATTTTTTCATTTTTCATAATGCGCTAATTTGAGCGCGAGGCGCGAATTTTAAACTGTTTTCCAGCCAAAACCACGGTTTTTAAAAATTCCGTAAATTTTCGAATTTCAGCGCGAATCCAAAAATTTGAAAACATGTCTCTTCAGAATGACTTACTTGACTTATGAAAAATGCACATGCACTATTTTTCGAAAAAATAAAAATTTGAAAGAGTTTATAATTTTAATGAATTTCAAAATCTGGCAAAAAATTTTGAAATTCAAATTTCGAGACAATTGGATTTTGCATAAGTCAGGTAAGTCATTCTGAAGAGACATATTTTCGAATTTTTGGATTCGCGCTAAAATTCGAAAATTTACAGAATTTTTAAAAACCGTGGTTTTGGCTGGAAAACAGTTTAAAATTCGCGCCTCGCGCTCAAATTAGCGCATTATGAAAAATGAAAAAATACGGGTATGCTTATTTTTTGTGGTGAACAAAATAAAATTGGTCCCATTGAAATCTGAGTTGTACACGTAAAGACTTGCATTGTGAGTACAATAGCACGTCGAAGTAAAATAAATAATATTCTGACTATCTAGTGCCTTCGTCAGAATATTTCCCTGTTTTTCTTTATTCACGGTGTTTGTTAAATTAAATTGGAGGTATAATTGTATTAAGTAAAACCCCAAACCTCCGTCTTCAAACTATGAACCACGATGCGGTGTCGTACTCAATTAATGTAACGGGACCTTACTCCCACTTTATCCAGTCGAGTGACATTTCGGTGTGCTCGCGACTCACTCCCACTCCACTCCTACTCCAATCCGCAGCGGAGTGACCACTTACTCCTTGAGTATAAGTCCGTCTCCTGTACAGGGGTAGTTTCTGTGATTTTCAATATAACTCTAAGGAGTGATTGGGCTAGGGCTGGGCTGGGCTTGGGCACAGTACTACTCGCTACTTCACTCTAAGGAGTGATTGGGCTCGGGCTGGGCTTGGGCACCGCCGCCCACTTATCTTACCTAAATAACCACCACCCCTCAGATAACCACCACCCCTCAGATATCTACCACCCTCTGATAACCACCACCCCCAGATAACCACCAGCCCCAGATTACCACCACCCCCAGATAACCACCACCCCCAGATAACCACCACCCCCAGATAACCACCATCCCTAAATAACCACCACCCCAAGATAACCACCACCCCCAGATAACCACCACCCCCAGATAACCACCACCCCCAGATAACAACCACCCCCATATAACCACCACCCCAAGATAACCACCACCCCCAGATAACCACCACCCCCAGATAACCACCATCCCTCAGATAACCACCATCCCTAAATAACCACCACCCCCAGATAACCACCACCCCCAGATAACCACCATCCCTCAGATAACCACCATCCCTAAATAACCACCACCCCCAGATAACCACCACCCCCATAAGCCCATACAAAGAGTACTACACCTTCTGGTATTTAATTTTTTGAATTTAATTTATTTCGAATTTTCGCGCCATTCGAAACTTAACTTTCTCCACTTTCACTTCCGTTTCGGAAAATCACTTTCACTTCCGTTGCCAAAAGACATTTTCAGCTTATAATATAGATAATTGATCTTACATATTCGTCTACGGAGGCTCCGCCACTAACACGTGAACGTTTTTGACCTTCAATTACTGGTTGAACGGCTTGGAGTGGAGGTCCCGAACATGTTCTATGTGAGAGCCCTTTTCTCGAACTACAAGTCGACATCGGCGATTCCAACTTTTGTACACTGATTTGACCATGGCGAGGTCAACTTTAGACCACTCCTCTCTCAAAACTTTCCAAACTCCATCAAAAGTTTTTGGGTGGCGGAGAAAAGCCTTTTGTTTCAGATATCCAAAGCCGAAAAAATCCATGGGACTTACATCGGGTGACTTCACAGGTATTTCACTATTTTGGATGATTGTTATCCCGAGTCTAGCTTTTAAGTCCTTTGAGTATTCCTGGGTCAAACGGGCCGTGTGCGATGACGCTGCGTCGTGATGAACTATCACTTTGTTTGTGTCCTTGCCATATAGTTTTGGGACACAAACTTCCAAAAGCGGTTTTAAAACAAAGTCAATGTAGTACCTCGCAGTTACCTTCACTTTTTGTGGAACTTTGATAAGTGGGAGGACACCACGCCCAGATAATGCACCAACCACCATGAACTACTTGCAAAAGTTTTCCGCGTGCGGGATGGCCAATCTTCTGGAATTATTTTCTCCTTTGGTTGTATAGTAAATTTTTCTCTGACCGTTGGTATCTTGTAGAGAAAATAATGCTTCATCCAACGACACTAAAAAGTCACTTTTATCTTTTGTCAGGTAATTCGCATAAAATTTTTTGCAGGTCAGACGACGATTTTTTTTTATGCTTCTCAGTCAGCTGATGGACTCGGAATTTTCTTCTTTTTTGCTTCCCCAAAATTTTAATTGCTCGACGCACACTAGTCTCTGATACTTTGGTTAGACGTGCCACTTCTCTCTGGGGTGGTGGATTGTCCTTAGAGGTCCATAGGTCAATTTTCTTAAGCACTGGCCGAGTTAGCACTTTTCGGACTCGTGTTTGAGGTGGTGGTGATTGTCCTTTGCTTCGAGCTTGTCGTTGTTGACCTTTATTTTTCAGTACCTTATGTATCCCTCCTTTCGAAACTTGTTGTCCTTGAATTTTGAAGTGCTTAATTATCTGTGTGTACGAAAAATTAAGTTTGGAAAGTGTTTTTATGGTACCCTCTTGTTCTAAGGTCAATGGTCGAGTCATTTTTGAATCTAGAGAGCTAATTTTTTGCTCAGCCCTTGTCAACAATCACGTGTCGCTATGCTCAAAATTTGGAACCGAAACTCCTACCCGTTTCGGAGCAATTTAAGATTGACCGCGTTCACGTGTTAGTAGCGGATCCATCAGAAATAATTATTAGAAATAATTTAAAATGTTCAGATTTTCACGATTTTGGTTATGCGTCATCGAGTCGTACGTTAATGGAGTTGCAAGATTCTCACTAAACTTGAAATAGAGATCCCGTACTATATAGTGGCGATGGGGAACTTTGACCTAAAAATGGTCAAAAAATGATTCTAGAAATCTCAAATTTTGGTATAATACGTAAAATATATCTGACCACGTGTCCTCAAAATTTCATAAGCTTTCCTTGAAAAACAAATTTCGTACGCAACTTCAAAGCGAGGAAGTCGGGAAACGAGTTTTTTGTAAGTACCAAAATCTGAGCGAGAAAGACTCGAAGAAGGCTTGACTAAATTTCAACAAAGGGAGGTGTGGCAGTGCAAAAATTAGGACATACATAAAAAAGTATGGCGAATCCGAAAATATCAACTTCAAATACGCACCACAAGAAAAAACCATCATATTGACCCCTCGAAAATGAAAAGGAATTTAATTTATTTTTGGAAAGTACGGATCCACGTTTGTGCCTAATGCGACCATGAAGTTGAAGATTAATCCAGACTATGCGCATCATATGTAGGCTCATAAGTTGTGGGTCAAAGCGTATTCAAATAAATCTGCAGCAAAGCATACGGAAGGTCAAGAAAAAATGGTGAATGCAAGCCCTCCCAAGCTTTACAACAAAATTTTACCAAAATAGTTGGTCATTGGCGACGAGTCTTACGTCTTCAAAAACGTGACAGAAACTCCGGGAAGGCATTTTTTGTGTGGGAAATATATCTCTCAACGGAAAACTGAAAAGAAATTAAAATGTTCTTCGAAATTTCCCACGAAATTTATGTTTGGCAGGTGTTGGGTAAATTTGGGCATGTTTCGGACCCCTCAGTTCAAAATGGCTGTGTGGAGGCACAAGTTTGTTTTCGGAAATGTGAGATAGACCGTCTGATTCCTTTCATCAAGGAGTATCAGAAAATATAAAATGTAATTTTTTGGAACGACCTTGGACCAATGCATAATGCAATGACTATCAGGGAAGAAATTGAAAAAAATTCAGTTTGACGGTGAAAAATGAAAACCCCGCATTCTACCCTTATCTTCACGCAATAAAAAAATTTGGGCTATATGTAAGAAGACATACTCCCAGCTTTGAGAAACAGTCGAAACTTTAAGAAAATTTCAATTCAGGTAGGAGATAATTACCCTTTTAGTCGCAAAGTAGCAGTAATGGCGGGCGTGAAGAAAAAGGTTAAATACGAGATGGACAATGGACTTTAGTCTTCTTTGTTCGCGAATATCTGTGGCTGGATATATTTAGGATATTATCCCAAAATTTGAGATTTCTAGAATCAATTTTTGACCATTTTTAGGTCAAGGATCTCCATCGCCACTATATAGTACGGGATCTCTAGCAGCGGAAATATTTATGTACCTGTGTACCTGAGATTGGTATTTTAGTATTGATTGAGTTTTTCAAGAAAACCAGGAAACGTAAATTATCAAAATTCCCAGGTAACAAAGAACTAGTACCTGGTTTCTTGTTCTCCACTGTGAGAAACCTGATATAGTCATACAGGTATTGATTTCTCGGAAGTAAATTTTCGCGTCTCCTAAATATTCGGAAAATGTCTCATAAATCATATACAACTTGCCTACATGTGAAACGTCTCTTAAATGAAAAAAAAATGTCTCATAAGTATTTACATTTGTCCCATAATATGATTCGCTATGTAAAAACAATTTTTACCATTTTCTGTCTTATGTTCCACACATGAAGTCCATCGCACAGCATCCAAAATGCTCCCAGGTTGTTTGCTAAAGGTTGTATCAATCAAGGATTGTTCTCCCCAAGGATTCAGCGAAAGCATCAGTCTAAAAGACAATAGCTAGCCATGACCATGACCCAAAACCATCTCGTGGAAATGAAAGATTTTGTCATGATAATTTAACTAATATTATCTAGTATTCAATGATGTACGAAAGCCGATCAGAGATGGTTTTTAGGAGTTAATTATGGATTTATATGAGACCGGAAAAATAATATTAGGAGACGGTTTGCATGTAAGCAACTTGTATATTACTTATGAGACATTTTACCATTTTTTAGGAGACGCGTTAATTGCATACCCTCGGTATTACCATTATTGCTTGAAATGGTATGTCGGCGTATGTAAAAATTTGTTGCCGATATGGTTAAATTTTTATACAGAACTATTACTACTTGTAAATACTATGATGGTTAATACTCCGTGGCGTTACTTTAATACGGGATTTCTTCAAATATAGTGAAGTGTACATACGTTATAAAAAAATCCGCGAAATTATATGTATCTGACAAAAAATACAATTTATGGCAGCATTTTCTTGTACTATGTATATTTTTACATCAAGCATTGTGCATTCCCTGCAATACAAGGAAGCACATAAATAAATTTCCTTACGATTAAATATTTCAGAAAGATGGTGGTCACACCCAAAATCCAAGGCTGTCGTAAAATTCAACAAACAATGGATTCCACTCGCGACATTTGTCGATTTTATGCTGAACATTATGGTTGCCGCGGGTAGCGAAAATGCTACCCGTTACCCGACCCGCTACCCGCAGCACAACTACCCGTACCCGCACGGGTACCCGTGCGGGTACCCGTTGCCCGCTACCCGTTATGAGAATTGGGTTAAAAACTAACCAAGCATGAGAATAAGTTTGATTTGATCAATTATTTTTTCATTTGGGTTGATATGTATTTTGAGATAATACTATGCAAGTAAGGCATGCTTTTTGGTGTACAATTGGATCGTTTTTCAAGCTATGTATGTGGGTATTCTTAGAGATTTATGATTCATCAAAAAATTAAACCAAAAAATAGGAATTACATCGAACTAATTTTCCCATTGAATGAACAGTTTAAAGGAAACTATTGCGGGGGCAGAGTTCAAAGTCGACCATGGACTTCGGAAAAACCACGACAGCGGGAAACCAGGAAAAAGATACAGAACATTTACTTAAAAATTAAACTTTACCGCCAATATTATTCGTCGAAGGGGCCATTCAAAGGAAAGATACATAAGTATTCCTAATTTTTGGCGTGACTTTTTGATATATGCTCGCTGGGTAATATTGGTTTAGCTTTAAAAAGGTTCAATTTTTGTTTCTATTTTTTCAAATTTTGATTTAAATGAAGTTTTCATTCAAAAAAATTGTCTACAAATAAATTTTTTGTCTTCAATCGGATTAAGATTTTTTATCTTCAAAGCACAAATTAAAATCTCGGCAGTCTTACATAAATAAATACACACAAATACAAGTAAAATTATTACTGATATTTTGAGCGGGCAAACCATGCTTGAGAAACAATATGTAATTGCTCCGCATTTTCTGGACGTGAAAAATATTTGAGGCCGGCATAGGCCTCTGTGCCTTCCGTAAAGACACGCACGTTATAAACGTTTTTTGCTGGCAAATGAAAAATTTTGAAATGGAAAAATAATAAATTGACGCTTTTGTTGGTAAATGGACTAACTTGCTGCTAACTTTCTTTGTGAACTGATTTATGTTGAAAATTAAATAAAAACTGAACTACCCGTTACCCGTGCGGGTAGTTCTCGCTACCCGCAGATAACGGGTACCCGCAAGAATCGTGCGGGTATGCGGGTAACGGGTACCCGACCCGTTACCCGCGGCAACCCTACTGAACATGCTACCTTTCATTGGACTCGGACATATGTTCTTCCAGCCGCGACATCCCATCCACATTCCGAACCTTTTCCCGTCAGATTCATTCATCTACCGCGTCGTTTACGGGATGTACGTTCCATCCGTAGCGTTCGCATTTTTTCACTGGGGAAGCTTTGCTAAAACGGAGTTTTACTGTTTTTCTGCGCTCACTATTTTCATGCTCCCGCTGCTAAAAGAGGAATTGCGCTACTCAAGTAACAAGTCGGACAGAGATTATCAATGTGCCCCTGAGCTCAGGAACTATCCGGAGAACGTGACAATCACTTATCGAGGCTTACAGCTGATCACGAAACAATTTTCGATCGCATTTGGACCTTATGTTATAATTTCACAGTCTCTGTTCGGGCAAATTGCAATTTCTGCGGGATATATCATAATTGTTCAATGGGATCGGTTGGATGTGTTCAGCTTTATGGGAATTTTAGGAACCGCACGGTGCGGTCCGCACCGTCCTTTGTTTTTTTCTGGGTAGCGTTTCTTTCATACGCGGGAAAAATGCGCAAAGCTTCGGCGGGATGTGTAAGATCGTGGAAATCCGGGGGTGGTGACGTGTTGCGTGGAGCGGATGCAAAATACCTGGCGAAATTCAGAAAAAGCTGTAAACCCTTATTTTTTGGGTATCCTGGAGTTATGACAATTACGAATAAAACAGCGGTAAAGTTTGTGCAAGGCGTTGTCAGGGGAATGTTCAGGGCAGTATTGGCTTTGAACAAAAAAAAAAAACCTTTATTACAACCACTGGACCCCACGAATGGGCCATTACCCAGGGAGGGAGAAGAGTACCTGAGCTTGGCAGTGGGGAAGAGATAAGCGGGAAATCTAAATATTTGCATATCAGTCTTCACTATTATGTGGATTACTTGAATCTAGTTTGTATGTACAAATATGTCTAGAGTGTGAACAACATGACCGAGGATTATGATGCAGAAATGTTACATACATCAAAAACCCTGCATACAAGTGAGTATAGATACATATGTACGGAAAATTCGTCTTCATTCGTCATCATAGTTAGAGTACACAAATAAGTCCATGAGAAATATAGTTGCATGAGGCTTTACGAATACTTTCTGTTCAAATATGATGTAATTAAGTTAAAGATGTATGTATTTGAATATTTACATGTACTTTATGTACTTATATATACATAAATAGCTACATATTTAGCTGAACAAACAAGGTATCCATTACGGTACGTCATGGACAGAAATTAATTTTAATCACACTCTTAAAAATAATGTTAGCTTTTTGAAACCCTTGTAAATGTGCTCTGAATTCTATATAGCTTAAGGTACATACCACAAAAGAGCTGGCAATGAATTTGACCCACCCAGTATAATTTAAATACATAAAGTGACGGATTATTTTTTGGTTGGGGGAGGTTTGACCCTTTCGCCTGCACATGGATGGATAGAAGATTTTGCATTTTGACTTTTGCATTATTGACTCAAGTTGATCACATGTAGTTTCCTAATTTATGTACCTCATTACATATGTATACATTTCTTCCAATTGAAACACATTTTTGACACGGTCTCTTAGTTTTGCCCACTTCCAAGGTAAATCCACCTTATTCATTTGGACATTTGTAAATTGCTTTAATGTAATTGACTCTAATTAAGGATTACCCTAGTTCATTAGATAGGTCCACAATAAGATTAAACCATCTCTGCATATTTACATTTATTTAATTGTCTCTAACCTGCTGAATTTTAGGCCAGGGTTATATTGTTTTCTCAGTTCCATAACTGTGCTATATTCGAAGGACACATGCATGTACGCATACAATAAGGCTTACAATAAATAAAATCTATGTATGTGCACTTTACATCCTACGAATTTTGTCAGATTTATACGTTAGGTACATACATACCTATATACTTTTAATATATGTACGTATGTATGTATGATGATATACGTAGATCCTTAAGATAAGATAATTAAGTTTTTGTCCATAATATTTTTGGAATTCTGTTTGTTTCGTACCTAAAGGAGTAAAGCGACAGGAGGATTTACATATGTGTACGTGTACTAAATACATATGTCGTCAGTCATCACTACAGCCAACGTTAAATGGTCAATTAATGATTAGTGGCACATAAATATTTAGGAAAGGTTAAATCGGACTTGGCCTCCGTATAGGTGACCTTAAAACCAAATTAGTTTCGTAACAAGAAATTTTTAATATTTTTGTTACGCAACTAATTAAAAATCTCAATGCTATGGCCACCTGTTTATAAAAAACTGGACCACTCGATAAATTGCATTTAAAATATTCATTTGTGAGCTATTAGTTTTCCTACATGCTAAATGCTCAAACCGTTTACTGACGAGTTTTCAGACAACCTCGGATGTTTTTAGCGACACAAATTTTCTTTAAACAAATCTTCACGACTACATTCATCTTGTAGTCATTCAAGTATTGCCACCTGAGAACAACCAAGTCTGCGAAATGTTTACGGACGAGTTTTTTTAAAAAGTATGGGAATGCAGTTAAATTTGGGAATGTTTTTAGTTACCCGTTCGTCTGGAATGAGAAAAGTCGACGATTACAGTTTTCCCAGAAACTTTCTGCAAATGCATACATGGCTTTAATTGTTTTCGTCACTGTTACGATTTTCCTGGTTTGCCAAACTATTAAATACAAAATTCTCGGGGACACGGCCAAGCTCAATTTCTTGTTGCTCTGCGTCTATAACATTATTGGTGGAGATCTTGCTCTACTTGTTTTAGCGATTAAGGGTCAAGACCTTGCATGCTTATGGAATTCTGTATTTCTGTATGGAGTTAAGTTCAATGGTATGTGTCTCAAATTTTATAACGTAAGGGTCAATGAAGTTGCAACAATGTAAGCTATTCTAAGCGACACCTGGATGTCTATTGAGTTATTTCAAAAAATGGAGCCAAAAATATTGACTCACATGGCACTGTATGTTTCCGATGAATGGTCGCTTTGAAGAAAAAGTTATGGGGGGGCAATGTTGAGGTTTGATTTACGGCCGGTGGAGTAAAAGGAGAAGAAATATTTACTTAAAAATCTACCCATTTATAAAAGGGCTTTTCTATGAAAATACGAGTATAAGTGTCGTATGAATATGATTTGAAATTTTTGGTTAGATTTTTTATATAACTCGGTAGAAATTTCCGGTGTAGCTTGAGAAAAGATTCCATTGTAAGAGTGGACAGATTGGATACCCCCTCCCCAATACCTTTTACTCCTAACCCCTTCGCTGAAACTACTCTTGATGTCGATATAAATATATATTTTCAGCGAGATGGTGGTCACACCCAAACTCCGGGGCTGTCGTTGATTTCAACAAGAAATGGATTCCGATGGCCAATTTAGTAGACTACATGCAGGACCTGATCCCCTTTAGTCTACTTCTACACATGTACTTCTTACCTAGACACCCTCTCCACTTCCCCAACATATTTCCACCAGATATATTCGTGTACCGTGTTGTTTATGCTATTTACGCTCCTTCCTTCGCCTATTCGGTTTTCCATTGGGGAAGCCTTATTAAAACTACGGTTTTCGGTTTTTCTGCCCTAACCATATTCCTGCTCCCCCTGCTAAAACAAGAGCTACGTTGTCACCGTGGCAAATCGGGTAGCAAAATGTCTAAGAGACAGTACCGCTGTACCCCAGAATTCACAAAGGATGTGGGAAACGTGGCAATCACTTATCGAGCTTTACAGTTGATTATGAGACAATTGGCGTTCGCGTGTGGACCTGTAATTCCCATTTTACAAGCGATATTCGGGCAGTGTATAATCTCTGCAGGATATATTTTTATCGTGGAATGGGAGTGTTTGAAAATGTACACACTTGTTAGCATCATAAGCACTGTGAAATTACTTACTATTTGCTGGGGATTATTCCTAACATATGCTGCGACATTGTATAAAAATTCTGCGAGATGTGTGAAGTCATGGAAGTACGGAAATGGCGCGTGGAGTGGAGTAGAGGCAAAGTACATGGCGAAATTTAGGAAAAGCTGTAAACCCTTGGTTATTGGGTATCCTGGAATTCTGACAATTAGGCCTGGAACGGTGATAAGGTTTGTTAAAGGTATTGTGCGTGGAGTGTTTAGGACGGTGTTGGCTTTGAAGGGTTGAGATGGTCATTAAAAATAAATACTAATTGAAGGGCTAGGACATACACATTTTAGATTTAGATTTCTCTCTAGATTTTTTTAGAAATACTGATTACATAATTATTAGGAACAACTTTGGTCGAACCCTTTTGCGACTAACATTCCTGGGGTAAATTGCGCGTTTGTCGTTAGTCCACCCTTTTGTTACCCAGGTAATGAATACAACCAGTGCCATGCTTGATGTCGTTGAGGCACATTTTCAGAATTCGACAAACCTCAATGTTTCCTTTAAACTACCGGGGGAATTGCGGAATGTAAATTTGGTACGCTTGTTTTTATTTGATCAGCAAAGTTCATATGCTATTAATCTCCTCTCCCTGACTTCACAATATTATTTTTCCCACGATGTACCCATATGCCTTAATGTTTGTAATGATTGGGACATAGGATCATAGTCAATTGTAATGTGTGAAATATAAGTTTTGTATATGCCAATAAATGTCATGCGAGTTATATATAAAATCTCTTGGCATACCACACGCACGTTGTATAAATTTTATTTGCAAAATCAATCATTTTGCATATTTAGAAACTTGCTTCGACTTCAAATTCTTATGTCTGACTGGTGTACATATTAAATAGTTATTTGCACATGTGTGTATGTAGCTCTAATTTGATTAATGATTTAAAAAAACACTGGAATAATATTGTTATTCCGGACAACATGATTTAATTTGAGCATCATCTCCTGTGACGTGACCGGTGGGGGGGGGGGGGTAGCGAAATTATCACCACCGGTCACCAGGGGGGGTAGGGGGTCAGAATTGTCCAAAAATCGATCACGTGATTTATGGACGGTCCCTATTGAAATATATAAGTAGAACGTTTACCAAATGTTTTGACGTACCTATCTAATAAGCACATCGTCAATGTTTTTAAAATTACGTCGTACTTTCATATTTTGTTAGTTAATTAGATAAATTGATCGATCTGTAATAATATGGTGGTACTCTTAAGGAAAATTTCCGAGAATTCAGTAAAAGCGTTGTGGTTAAACTTATTTATTTATTTAGGGCTAAGTTCGTACATCAGTCATCACATTAAAAAGAGCCAATCCATGAGAACAGCAGTTGGGTTGATGCGGTGGTTGTTCATAATCGCGAGTGTTTAATTAACTAATCGACGTGCTCTTATACATAATTATTATCTTGTTTACGATCAATGCTTGGGTTTGCTTACGAGATGATTATTTTCACCCAGCTCATTATTCCTTATTATGTCGACGGGGCAATCTTAAAGCACAACCTCTATATCAACTAGACTATCGGTTTGTACGAAGTTGATTGTATATGAATACACTTATTTTCATTACCGTTCTACATAAGTTCTTCAGTTGTCTCTGGCTCTTGGTAACACAATCTTGCCGTAGTTACGATGTACCACATCGACTATCTACCGCTTCTCAAGCTGCATCTTAGAGTGTGCAAATTCATAAAATGCCTTCCGTTCGAATATGACGAGAAATCAGGTCTCGTGATTAGAACACAAAATTCGAGGCAAGTTATCACGTTCAAAATCCAAAGCATCTTCTCCCTGCTTTATTCTTTCGCAACAATTCTACACGTCTGCATTGGCCGGTTAACTTTAACCGAACGATTCCTGGGATCACTATTCCTGATTTTGGACATACTGCTGACAACTACTCGATGGAACTACTCACTGGATAAATCGCCAGGACAGATTGTCAACTCCTTTCTCCAGTTTGAAAAACAAATTCTGGAAGGTTCCAAACAATTATTTCGCATTTTCATAATGACAATCTGCTATTCCGCGATCTGGTTTTCTGATATTTTGGGCACACATTCATTTTAAACTGTTTATCTCCTAAAACTGATCTTCAAATTTGTACAAAATATCATCATGGCCTTCATAATACATATTTTGTTCCTTTTATGTTTTGATGTGAACAGTTTAAAATTAGTTTCGTCAAAATAAAATATTACAAAATTACACATGTATGTACTAATGCTCAGCTTAAATAATTCCTTTCTACTTTGCTAGATCTTCCAACTGCACCATCCTCTCTGGGAACTAAGTTAATGAAAATATTCATTCCTGTCGCAACATTGTCGCTAACGGGAATCGCAATATTTGAATTCCTTCTCTTGTTGTTCGCCCCATGTACGCCTCCCTTCCTCCTCTCAATGTTTCCAACCTGCAGACAATATTACGCTAACGGCTACCTGGTACAGTGTGGAATAAGGCTGTTTGAATCGTGGATGCAATGGCATATGCTTCTATCTGGGGGAACCTGGGTTATCTATATTCTCTTTGTCGGTATCGTCTGCCTCCTGACCTACTTCCGCGTCCTGCACAGGTCAGGTAATTATTGTAGAGATCGGCATGATCGCTCGATGAATGGTATACACATTTTACGACCAATTTTTATACGGTCAGATGGATGAGTATTTCGCCCATGTCCAGTAAGCGAAACAAATTTGTTGCGGTCATAAGTCAGTAGTGCATGATACGCCGATCTTTGTACTTTGGTAGATGCCGTAAGTCTTTACTCTAACCGAGTATTTTGTATTCTAGTCAAATTGCTCAGATAAAAAAGGATCAAGATATGGATACCTGTATTCGTCTATACCGGTCCATTCAAATTTTGGAGAAATCATTCAACGACTTCCTCATGGTCATGATCGTACCGGCAATGATGATATGTTCCCCGGGAATTCAATTGATCGTGCAGTACGTATGTATCAACCACCACAAGGATATCGCTATGCCAGGGTTTTTGGTATTTCCTACACTTGGTTTGGACGCTGGGATAAATAATGTGCTAGTTTTCACGCTAGCGTCTCATATTAACATCGGGTCGGAAAAAGCCCTCCAAGGAATGAAGGAGAAGGTGATGGGGTTGGAAAAGCGAAAGTTAATGAAAAGGCAGATCCGAGCTTGTTCCGTGTTGAAGGTGAAGTTTGGGTCGAATTTCATCGATCGAGGTACCCCGTTAGTAATTCAGAACTTTTGCGTGAATCAGACAGTTGCCTTGACTTTAATTAAGTCGAGGCATGTAGCCCGTTAAGATATGGATGAGATGGTGAATAGAAAATAGGTATGTAGTTATGGAACTTATATGCTGTTTGGAGTAATGGTAGGTTTAGACAATATCATAATCTAATAATAGTAGTGAAAATGAAATGATTAGTGTCCATTACAAGAATAAAAATAGTTTATTCGAATTCACGTGTCCATTTAGATAAATATTATTTCAAACTTTTACCACCTGAAACTTTCGGGCAATTGATTCCCCTCAAAGTTGGGGCGTAGGACTTTAGCCCACTCCTCCTTGCTTGTCCCAAGAGTTTGCATTGCGTCACGAGTCGTAGATGACAGGACTGGTCCGACCAAAGTAAGCAGCACTTGGAACACGGAGGGTGCTATAAGATTATAATGCAATAATGTACATTGATAATGCGGCTACATTAATGATAATTAGTAATCTAAAGTTATAAGGTGAGAAAGGTTGTAAGGTGCCTGTAATTTGAAAATTAGAGACAAGTCGTTCTATCATTTTCTTCATCATTTAGTGTGGTTCATATTTATAATGGATTTTATCGCAACTATGTCTGCGTGATTGTCCCATAATCTGAAAACTAGAGTGTAGTATCAAAATAAACTTTTGGTTTGTATAAGTTTTACGTTTAAAATTTTGTACTTTTTGACCTTTAAAAATTTCGAATTTGATAAATCGCTCTAGCGTTCTGAAAAAAATATGCACAAGCTTCTGGTCGAATCGGATGGAAAACTTCCGTTGCAGCGTAGCTAATATTTGTCTCGTCAAATTCTGATATGTTCACATCATCCCATTACCAATGATCCATTAGGGGTACTCAGGTCAATTCCGCATATTTCATGTCAATTCATTTGGTCAATACGTAACAAGGAAATAGTTTACAAAGATAAGTAGCGGAAATAATTTCGTAAAAATAAAACATCTGAATTTGCTTGTAAAATTTGCAAGCAAAAATGGCGATATTTTACTGTTTTTAAAACTGCAATACTTTTAGGAATCTTACACAACTTGTTTCAAGTCTTACCTAAGATTGTCGAGACAACGCTAACTGGTAGGGTTTCTTAGCGTTAGTACTTATAAATGTAATGCTTCTACTTTGCAAGAATCAAAATCATTGAGCTGTTTATACAAAAATGTTGCTTATTGTGGGAAAACTTACTGTTAAGGGTGATCAATCTTCCGATTCCGCCCGGATAGTGGGATTCATACATAGTAGCAAACTCTGTATGAAATCGTATACATGGAACACACATGTGTTGATGACGCGTAAAATTGGCCAAGTTTCCAATTAAATTCCACTGAGTTCCGTTCATTTTTCCGCCATTTGCCAAGTTTCTGGTTATTGTGTGCACCTCGTCCACATTTTTTATGAACCATCGTATCACGTTGGGAATTTGTCCTTGTACCGCTGCCTTTCGCAAGTCCCAGTCGCCAAGTGGCAAGGCCAATACTGTTGAGGAAATTTTAGATAAGTATACAAATTTTGTACTAGTTGACCTACATACATATGTACATATTTGTATGTATACATCTCTACATTTTTGGAAATCTGGTATAGTCAAGCAGGGACTGATTTCTCGGTATTAAGGTTGCTACCACTTGGTGTTAAAATTATACCGATCCGTAAGAATTTGCTACCGATATGGCAAAACTTTAATATCCCGCTACTACATGCATACTATATTACAGTTTGGTATTATTTTAATACTTGATTTCTAAGAGTGTAGCTTTTACATGATTATTATGTATGTATGTCACTTACTGGGTAGACCATTTTTGTCTGTACCGTTGATAAAAATGGGATAGTCTTTCTGAAAACTTGACCAGTCCTCGTCGTGAATGCTGTTCATTTTATAGTCCTCCCACCATTTCACAGTCTATGAAAAAATTTGTAGGATTTGGTATGAATTGCGTGCATTTGTGAGAAGTTTAATGTACAGAAGTTTAACGTATATATATGAATGTACAAATGTATGTACCTGCATCAGCATACTATTTGCTCGCGTAACATCCCATCTACGTGCTTCATTGGCAAATAAAAATATTCATAGACATTATTTTAAAAATTGTACCATGCGTTTTGTACGATACATACACAAAAATGTGTATGTGTACTGATATTGTCATGGACACCTGTGCACTACCAAAAAACTATTAAATTATTGATATTGACTTTCACATAATTTTGATCACTAAACCACCTGTGTTACAAACACGTATTCACCATGTTTGTTTATGGTGCGATTTGATTTATTTGGTTTAAATCTTTATTTGAGTGCTAATAGAGGGCTAAATTTTTTGTACGTTTCCTAAAATCGTGCCAAAATATTTGTAAGATATATTTATATGTACACATGCTTCCCTATGCAAATCGAGCTCTCGAAAATTTGACAATTTTTGTTGCAAAAAGGATAATCCGACCCCAGTAACAAAGCACATATAAATGATATCGCAAACTTGACATCTGGGGACATAAGACGATATCGAAAATCAAATATAGATGCGATATTATTCTAATGTAATCTAGATTACATGCCACGCCATTTTGTAATAATTATGCCCACTGAAATACGTAAATATGATGTTACAAATTATATGTCGCCTGGATATCGGATTAATGAACGAAAATGTCATTCACAAGACTTTGTAATATTTCCAACATAGTTAATACATTGCAGGAACACATTATATCTACATCACCAAACAACATAGAAGGTATATCAATTCTATATTCCCCCCACACGCGCATCCACACCGCGCATTCCCCTTCAGTTTTCACCACCAGTTGTATTTCGGTCGTGCTCCAGCACATTCGCTAAATTCCGTTCCAGGTTTTGCAGAATTTATTAGCAGGTACGTAATTTTAATTGTAATGTCAACAAATATAATTGGGCGACGACGCATACAGCAGTTGGCTCGTCAACAGGCACTTGTGACGACTCGGTGTCAAAATTTGAGTGAACAATTATCTTCAACAACGGAAGTAAACGTGTCTAAGGACACTTTAACAAACTCAGAACCAAACATTTTTCTTGAACATAATTCCCTACATATATTAAATGAACAAAATAATACTTCCAGTAGTTTGACAAACGATGCTGGTACTGCGGACTCTGTACTAAATGAAGTTAAAAAGTGGGCTTTAACATCCGGTGTGAATCAGAGTCAATTAAGTTCTCTTTTAAAGATTTTGAATCAGCATAACTGTTTTAGTACTTGGCCATCGGACAGTAGAACTCTGCTTAAGGGAAAATGCTTAAGAAACTATGATATTATTGACGTATTACCAGGCAAATATGTACATTTCGGATTGACTAATTATTTAGATAGCATTGTGAAAATAAAATATACAGGACAGTTAAAATTACAAATAAGTATTGACGGGCTGCCTCTATTTAATAGTAACTCTGTGAATCTGTGGCCTGTCTTAGGGCATTTTTCAAATTTTAGCAATAGTAAACCGTTCGTCATAGGAATCTATTGTGGATTAAAGAAGCCAACCAAAGTGGAAGATTTTCTAAACTTATTCATTGCAGAGTACAAGATAGCGCGATCTAAAAATGACACTTTAATAATCAATTGTTTCGTGTGTGACACGCCAGCACGAGCATTTATAAAATGTGTGAAAGGACACAATGCGTACTTTGGTTGTGATAAGTGCTGTGTAGAGGGAAACTATTCTAATCATCGCATGAACTATTCAGACGTGGGAAGTAATCTCAGGACCGACGATAGCTTTAGGAATAAAATTGATGAAGATCATCATGTAGGGACTACTCCACTTTTACAAATAAGGGACCTTGACATGGTAAAATGCTTTCCACTCGACTACATGCACTTGGTTTGCTTAGGTGTGGTAAAAAAACTTTTAATTTTATGGACGCGTGGGAAACCGAAAACGCAGAAGTTATCAAGTTTTCAAATTAACGAAATATCAACAAAATTGGAAGGTTTCAGTAAAATAACTGCTAGTGAATTTTCCAGAAAACCAAGAACATTGAGCGAATTAGATAGATGGAAGGCCACAGAATTTCGTCAGTTTCTTTTGTATAGTGGTCCTGTCATTTTGGAAAATACTTTAGTGAAAGAAAATTATTTAATGTTCATAAGTTTATCTATATCTATTCGAATTTTATGCTCTGAAAAACACTATTTAAAATATAATGATTACGCTCACAAGTTGCTCTTGTATTTTGTTCAAACTTTTAAACGACTTTACGGCGAGGATTATATTTCTTACAATATTCACGGACTCGTTCATTTAGCTGCCGATGCTAAAAATCTTGGTGCTTTGGACACTTTTAGTGCCTTTAAGTTTGAGCACAAATTGGGAAAAATAAAGAAATTAGTAAAATCTCCTAACCGTCCCCTACAGCAAATTGTCAACAGGCTAAAAGAACAGGAATTTATTATTAAATTTTCAAGTGACAGTTATAAGCTATCAAAGTTGCATAATAATGGCCCCTTAATAAGTAAAGTGAACGATACAAAACAGTACCGGTGTTATCAAACTGCTAAACTTATAATTAATTGCGATTTTTTAAGGGATTCCTTTCTATTAACCAAGTCAGGGGAGTTAATTCAAGTATATAATATTTTACAACATACTTGTTCAAATAAAATTCAGTGCGTCGCAAAAAGTGTGAAAAATGTCAGCCCCTATTTTACCGAACCAATTGACTCATCGCTCTTCGACATTTATCGTGCTGACCTAAATAATTGTGGCGAATTAAAATTGGTGGACATCTCCGATATTATGAATAAGTGCCAAATTTACAATATTGCAGGTTCTCAAAGTGCAATATTTGGACTAATTCACGCTGAACTTAGCAAGTAAATATGTACTACATTGTTGAATTTACTGCCTCCTCAAAATTATTCGTCGAAGCTGTCCCACAGCATTGGTTCGACAAC
Source organism: Folsomia candida (assembly GCF_002217175.1). NCBI lineage: Eukaryota > Metazoa > Arthropoda > Collembola > Entomobryomorpha > Isotomidae > Folsomia > Folsomia candida. Next base: position 218,473 of record NW_019091235.1, read on the forward strand.
GGACAGGTGGCTTATCCAAAAACAAAAAATGCACGGCAGTGTATCAGTTCTAATAAAGTTGTGGAGCCGGCGTGGCCTCGATACCCTGCTAGGATTTTACATGCCTACCGCAAGTTTTTATCAGATTTACTAGTTTTTTGGAATTATCTTGCTTTGTAAAATTATATTTAAAAAGTATACACTTTCTTCTTACAGCCACATTGAAGGAAGCAATGGCAAAATTGAATGCAGCTGTAGAAAATTCAGATTTATCCTCAGCCGAGGGAGATGATACCAAAACTCGGACACGAAAAAATCCAACTATTCGGAACGACTTGGATTCATCGGATGAAGGTAATGCTTAAAATGATTGTAATATTTAACATTTTTTCAATGTGTTTATATGTGTAAAATATTCGAAGAAGTTGACTTATTTCGTTCTATATTTCAGAGAGGACGAAGGAGAGGACACCGCCATCAGTTCTGAGTGGATTCCCACGATTGGAGCAAGTTCGACAAGACAAGTCAATTGAAATTGAATCCATCAATGACGAAGCAGTCGCATTTGGACAAGGTGTAGATGCACGTGGAGAAGAAGTATACGCTGTTCGTAATGGTAGGTTGTGTAATAATTGACCACTTGTAATTGACATATAATTTTTATTTTTTGTTGTTAAATTTTGTAGACCAAACTACGCAAGATGATATGATAAGTCAGGCTAGTTCCAGTCAAGGCGTTGGAAATATTATACTTGAAATTCCTCCTGGGTGGGTGAATACTGGCGCTAATTTGGCGGATGGGAATGATGAGGATTTGAGTGCAACTGATCAGCAGGTTCCAGTGCTAGTGACAATTGAAAAAGGTGTATTCTTTAATCCGAATTATTAAAATAAGTCTCACAAATATTTCAATTCTAACTATTACTTGTCATTTTTAGAATTCTTGGTAAGACTCCAGCAAGACATATCCATGATTAAATACTCACTGTCGAATCTGGAGAGGAAATTTGATAATTTGTCAGCACACAATGGCATTGAGAAATCTGCTCGAGCAAGTCTTGTCATTCCCCGTCCGTTCGAAAGTTGGGAACAATTTAAGGAATTTGACGAAACTTTAAATGATGATCTTTCAGTCAAAGTGGTAAATTCATAGGAAAAATACAAGAATTCGGAATAATATATAATTATGAAGTGACAAATTTAATTTTAATATCTGTTTATATCTAGAAATTGCAGTTTGCGCGCTATGCTGAAAGTAGGCTAACAGAAAACGTGTACAAAATATTACGAAATTTGTTTACCGATCTGGCTGCCACGAAGATAAGCTTTAAAGGACAGAAGGGCAATTTCGACTTTTCCAATACCAATATGAAACAACTTGTGTTTGGTAAAAATTTAGCTTTAGTAACTATTTTGTGAGTAACCAGTATTTAAGTTTATATTAACTAAGTGTTGTTTCTCAGATTCCGTCTTTGCAAACGACAAGTATCTGAAAACTGAGAGGGATATTGAGAAGACCATCATTGCTTGGTTTCAACACGCCGGAGGACGCCTAAAGAAGCACATGACTGCCAAAAATCCTCGAAAACTTTAAAATATGTTATTATTTTGAAAACATAATTATTACTTTGCGAATAAAAAATACGCCTAATGAAATTCAAGCAAGAAACCGATGTATTTTGTATATCATATGATCATAGAATTCACATCGAAAGTCAATAATATAAGCACATTATAAAAACATCGCCGAGATATCGTACATATATAGTTAATATATCGAGTTAATGTAGAATATCTCTCTAAATGTCATGAGCTGGCGATGTCGCTATTTCGATATTGTTAAAATGTACCCTCATTGATATCGTCAAATGTTGGCCTAGAGCGAAATCTGCTCATGCTGGTGACCAAGTTTCGACTTTGTGCGACATATGGGGATATCCTAGCGACATTATTATGTAATCATTATAATGTAAATATGACATAATTTTTACATCTTTTTGTTACTGGGGGAAGAACTCTGAGATTTCGACAAGTTCAGATATACTTTTTTGCAGGAAAAGAACTATTTTTGGGGGGAGTAGGGGTCATGGAATCCTATCCTTCTTGTCTTATGGAGCATGTGGGCTGATATGGGTCACACCAGGGAGGTTGGGGTAAAGATTGTCCGAAAATCGATCACATGCTTTATGTACGGCCCCGTAATATTGGATATTAATGTGATCATCAGTACATTATTTAGAATCATTGTTACCTCTCAAGTATCGGACAAGATTTAACTCTTCTTTCATCGTCTCCCTTGGAAAAACCAAAGTGGAAATGGCATCTTTGAACTGAAAGTAATAGATTACCAGATTGCAGAAGATTTATAATTTTTACGAATCATGTAAATAAGGACATTATGTATTCGTGGAGTATGGTAAAGTAAGCAAAGTACAAATATCTATATCCGATGCACGAAGATTAATATACAACCGGCCCATATATGTATATGTATTTTACCTATTTAAATATGGATGTACATGAGTTACAATATATGAGTAGACTAAATATGTTGTATACAAATAAATAAATAAATAAAAATCTTCCTAACACAAATGAAAAATCTGTTAAAATATCTACTAATTATTTTGTTCCTACCTGATCAACTTTCCTTTTCTCAGCTTTCGTCAATGTCAAGTTTTCAAGTTGCTTTGTCACCGACACAAAAATGATTAAAACGATCAACAAAACTTGCAAATATTTCTGAGCTGCAGGTAACATTTTAATGTTGTGGAAGAAAACTAAGTTTCGTCTGATAAAATGGAATTAAAGTCGATGACCGACTACGGAAAAAGAGTGGTGGTCAAATAAATACATATTTTGCAGAGCGACAAGAAAAATAGTTCGACAAAAGGAGATCATGTCAGCGAGTCGGGGTTAAGATTTTAGCTTGCATACTTATGAACGTGTTGGCTATGCAAATTAAACCAGAGTCACAATGTTTTTTTTACGAATCAAGATAATAAATTGGCGAAAAGGTACCCGATTCGTACTTAATAAAATACAAATGTCAACGTTTTGCATACATTTTGCAATATACAATGTAAACTTGTAACGTGGTAGCAGTACACATGTGTAGGTATATGTATACATATCTACTGTACTGTTGTTACTGAAAAGTCTGCTTGGAACGCGAAAATATATGTATATATGAAATTACAAAGATTATCAAAATTGATAGGTAGAATATTTTTTTATAAATACAAATCATATCGTCTTCGCAATACATACACACACACACATTGGCTTCAGTGCAATTTATTCAGTAAACACATGGAAAGATATCCACGAGTCCGGTAAATCTATCACATCCTCATGTAATTGTAGTTATGTACTATCTCAGTATTGTGCATTCATGTAATATTATGGGGTTATTATTCATCCAACAGACTTTTACCTGAAATCACATTGCGAAATATATTGAAATCTCAGAACTTGAATTTCCAGTGCTTTAATTCAGTTTAAAAACTATAAAATTGAAATCTGAAATCTGATCTAAATCTGGCGCCAGAGTTTTTAAACTCGTACATTTTATTTAATTTATAAAATAGAACATTAGAAATTTAAGGAAAACATCGGTTATTATTTTCAAATCTTTCGTAAATAATTTTAGTCAAGTATGTAATGCTACATTTGTCTTCGAAGAACGACCCCTACCTGACTTTGTCTACCTCCCAGCCGTCACGGTTTCATTTCTCCGGGTGAAATCTTTCTGGATTATTAGCTCACCCTGCGTAGCACGGGAGCTATTGAATTCCTCTTGTCCGTCCGTCTGTCTGTCTGTTAACGAGTTTTTTGCATGAATTGATGCTAATTAAAAATCCCCTTCACAATTATTGATTATGTTAGGCGCACCATTGGTATTGAACAAACTGGATCGAATTTTTTTAGTAAATAAATAGCACAGTTGATATCTAATAATCGGTACCACAAAATGATGCGAAATAATTGGGGGATGGGATGCAAAACGCACCAATAGTACAGAATATCCGGGAGAAATGATCATACAATTTTGACAAAGTTTTCAAAATTATATAACCCGAATGGTCGCTAATTCTGCACTAATGGTGCAATGGCGGGCCGAATCTTTTGCACCATAAACGGCATATATATAATGAATATATAAGAGTTGTGATCTATTTTGTTGGCTTATTCCGCACCTTCGGTGCAAAGTTCTGTCTCAATCATTATGACAGGGTGAAAATCGATGCATATCTGTATATGGCGGCACGTGGATAGATTGTGAATTATCCATCAGTCTATATTCATGAAATTCTAGTTTTTGCCCCTATTTATGTACTACATATATACCTATGTACATACTGCCTTTCAGATTGATACGTTGCTTGTGGATGATTAGTTTATTTATTTATTGTTATTGCTAACAAGTCGACGCTGCATTAACAAAATTCCTAGTAGTTAACAAAACTTTGCATTAATTTCAAAATTGCGAATTGGCAACAGGACATATTAGAAATCCGTTGTAATATTAAACATAAACTCCTTACTCATATTCTAATTTCGATTTCATTCAAATTTTGTTGCAAAATGTGTTGCAAATGCAGTCCCCAAATTTAAGGCTATATAATTACAAACGTCGAAGAGTTACATATTTACATAATTTCGAATTATTAACAACATTCCCAGTTGGTTTAAAAATTCGTAATAAGTAACGGATTCTATCAAGCGATTCTGCTCTATCATTAGACCTATGGATTAACTTAAAATGCTAACCAAGATTTCATAATTCGATCGTGGCATACTAATATGGAAAATGCAATTATTTTGCAAAGTTCAACATATTGGAAAATTGGGGTCTAAAGTCGAGGCAGCGGCCAAATTCTAGTCCAAAATAATTTTTAAAATTATTTCCCGTGATATTTGACCAAAATTTGGACGAGTTTGAGTCAAAATCCAAAATTGGCAAATAATTCACACATTTTGGCTCAGAACTCGAAAACTGCTGGAATCACCCCCTATTTTATTACAGATTATTGATCTACTCATTTTTACGCAAATTTTAAGGTATCCAACTTGAAAATCGTTAGAGCGCGAAAAAAACACTATTTCATTGTATATATCTATCTTAAAAACTACACTGGTTTCCGAATCGAACTTCAGACGTAAATATGATAATTACGATAATTACGTCAGTAGCTCTCAAAAGATTTTAAAATACAGAAGAAACGTGTCAAATTATGTATTTGCTGTTGCATATTTCGGGGTTTATAAATGGTTATTTTTAATTTTTAATTACATTTGCGTCATGGTCATCGCCCTTGGAAACAAGCTGTTTTCAAAGGCGACTATTACAGAAAGAGCAACAACGACGAGTATGTATATCTTAATAACGTAATTATTTGTAGACTGTATGTACATAAAGAGTAAAGAAGATTGTACACAATTACACGAAACAACACAAAATAACACCGTCCTGCCGTCTTGGCTTAGAGGCTTGACCATCAGTGTCATGACTCAAAAAGCCGAGAGTTCGATTCCTCTTGAGTTGTATTATGCAGCAAAAAGTGTGGAACGAACTGGTATGGAAATACAAATTACTGTTCGGTGCCGGCAGATAATCTGCATAGGATTGTCTGGCCAAATCCTAAGATAGTTTGAATATCTCCTTATTTACATCCTATCCTGTTTCACCGTTTACCCCAATTTTCAATTTCAATAATTACTCCCTTTCCTCTACAGTACCTATCCTAGTAAACCTGACATGCCAGCCCTAACTATACCTTTGCTTGTAGTTGTTGATGTCAGTATCTATCCCTGTCTTGGTATTGGAAACGATGTGGCTCACATATCATATACCGCAGACGTAAAAGATTGAACAGAACAGAACAGAACCTTGTGTACAATTAATTTCCTTAAAGACGTGTCGTGGGAACGCTGCGTGACGATGGCGCATGTCTAACTATTACGCAATACATACTCATCCCGTCTATCTGTTACAACTGTTCACGTCCATGTGTTTTTAAAAGGGGACGTTCACATATTACGTCGTCAAGAAGCATCGAAAAGAATAAAGTGGTCATAATAAGGCACCCGATATCATGATGATCGGATACAATGCCAAAAGAAAAAACCTTGACTTGTAGAATCTATGTCCTAATTCGAGTACGGCCCATTGGACCAGACTTTTTAACCTTCGATGCTTAGCTTAAATACATACTCACTCACTCATCCTCTTCAACTCCAAATTCACTAAAATTCGTCCCGTGATTTACAAAATACAGCAAAGTGTCCATGGTGACGTAGTGATCAGGGATTTGGTCCTTCATTTAGATGAAGGACCATGCCGATTTATTTCTGATCATGTACCTCAAAAGTTTATTAATATAGGAAACAAAATTAAAAGTAAGAAATCTGGGAAACAAATTTGTTGACAAAAATTTAACTTCAATTAAGTTTTGTCTTGATTATGACTTGCAAATTGTTTTTTTGTATTACAGAAAATATTCAATTGGCCGATTCTGCTGTATCGTATTCATCTATACAAATTTCAACACCCTAAAAAATGTAATCCAGTTTTTGAATATTTTTATTTTCTTAATTTTAGCAAATTTTATAGTACATATATTTTAGCATGTTAAATGAAGGAACATGCATGTTTCATGATATATATTTTTACCCGTATTGACTAATTATTCTTAATGGTTGATTATTTTGTATGCATATTCATATGTACACTGTTAAAACTCAGGTATTGTGATGCAGGTATCCAAATATTTCTCGATATTAAGGTTATTACCGCTAGGAGTTACAAGTATTCCGGTCCGTAAAAAGTTGCCACCGACATTGTAAAACTTTAATACTGAGGTTTTTTAGCCACATATTACTTTTGTATCAATACCGCTTTGGCTGAGTGATTATACCGCTTGCAATTATTTTAATACCGGATTTCTTATAGCGTATATGCATATAAGTATCTATGCATGCATTATGTAAATATACTGAGGGTAGTCCACATCCGTGAAAACGTTTTTGACCTTTAATATCTTTGGCGCTAGTAGAAATTTTGAATTGAAATTTTTACAATTTGTTCACCTTATAGTCACCTTATAGCAAAATTTCAATTCGCTAGTCCAAATGGCGCCAGAGATATATGCATACGAAAAAATAGTGCTGTTCTAAAACTGCATAAATTTTACGTTTCAGAATATTTTTAAAACCTTCTAGAATTGTGAATTGTTTATGGAATTTTATGTTGGTGGTATGAAAATTTTTGGCATCTATGTGGCTTTCATAAATAACTCAAAATTTCCTAATTTTTTAAATTCATTTCATACCAGCTGGATTTGTACAAAAAAAGCGTGAATAAAGTTTTTTTTAGTTAAATGGAATTTTATAAATCACAATAGTTGAAATATTTTTATGTTTATTATTTTGGAAGTTAGCGGAGACATTACTGATGGTAATGCCAAAAAGATTTTGGACTACAAATGTTTAATTTCGTGTAATGGAGGTACGTGGGAAAAATTAGCGAAATTTTGACAAATTGGGGGCTGTTATAACTCTTACTCTGAAACTCTACCCAGCTATTTTTTTTATCAAATTTAAACTGCATTGTGTACTACAGACATGGGCTCACACAATTTGCTATTTCCTGGCATTTCTAGCCTATCAGCCACTGCTCCATGTCTTTTAACCGGGTAATTTATGTCTGAAACGAAAAAAACATCATTGTTTTACGGTGGGGTTAGTTGAAGGTCTGCTTTTTACACTAGAGAATTGAAATTTTGCACCCATAATGCTGACTATGTATAAGGTGAACAAATTGTAAAAATTTCAATTCAAAATTTCTACTAGCGCCAAAGATATTAAAGGTCAAAAACGTTTTCACGGATGTGGACTACCCTCAGTATGTACAAAACAATGGCGAGATTGTAAATCTGTCACTTTTCTTGGTAACGTTATGCCACTGCTACATACATCAATATTATTTTACAAATTAGGACGCGGTTAAGATGCGTTTGGTGGATTGTCAGTGTACTTTTTTCAACATTTTTTATTTATGGATCCTACCGTTTTTACTTTGTTACGAACGAAATGCATAATTTGTGTTACTTAACAATCGTGTTGCCATTTAATTTCAATTCAATTAGTGCTAACCCTGATTTACATATATGTATGCATCTGTTATTCATCCAATTTTAATGCGTTTTTTTGCATCGCAGGAAACCTTCATCTTTACCCTACAATACTTAATGATTGTTCCAGCATCTTCAGAATGCGGTTACCACACAATTTGAAGACTACATAGGAAGGAATGATCATCATTATTTTTTGGGGATCGTACTATTGCCCAGCATCGCTTGATTTCAGCATCAATGGTAGTAAAATCATATCTTGTTTAACTTTATAATATGTTGTAGGTATTAAGATATGTACTTTAAAAATTGATGTAAATATGTGAGAAAGCATTTTCAAATCTGATTATGAGGGAAGAAGTTTTTATTTCTTAAAATTATCCTAATTGTTAATTATTATCGAATTTTCAACCCTTTTTACACATTATATGTATGTAATGTAAGTCCAAATTCATCATTTAATGCATTGATCGTAAGTTTTGGATTTATTTGCCTATCTTTGCGACGTAATTTGCATATTATAGATTCTCATCCCCAATATTGTATTTATAGCAAAAAATCAACTTTAAAAACCGTAGCTTAATTCCAGATTAACACAAGCGTAATGTGTTTCTAATATGCAGCAGAGAGCTGCTTCTGGTTGTAATTTTATTTTTTTATTTTATACTTATTAGCATCATGAGCTAACTGGATATCGCCTTGGTAGCGTATGCATGTATCTAGAGATTATGGTTTTGAATTAATCTTTTCAAGCAAAATTAATATCACAGCGTCAGAATATTGTAGGCAACGAAAGGCTGTGTGTCGGTTAAAAAGCGTTGTCTGCTTTTTCAAGAGCATATTTTGCTGCAAAAATCGCTTTTGCGAATGTGATACATTTAAGTATTTTGCAATGTCCTGTTGTGTTCTTGCAAACTTTTTTAATTCTTTATACACCGTTTCCTTTTGAGCGGTCGCTCATTCCACAATTTTGGAACGTGCAAATTTATGCAATTCTCCTACCAAGTGTTGGATTATATTGTGCAGATGGCTGTCGTTGATTGGTATTCGTACTACCTGATTCGAAGTTAGCCGCTCCCAAATAACGCAATGTCTCCGTCATGTCGTTGTTATCTATGTCAGCTTCATGAAGCCCGTTGTAACGAGTACTTCTGATGAATATTGTTTTTAAAATACAACAGGAACTATTTCCTGGGTAGAGTTTAAAACCTGAAGCATATGTACGTATCTATTAAAATTTTATCCGAAAAATTTTAGGGCTCCGTAACTCCTATGTCCAACATATATTCTAAACTATGTCCGTGGGTTGCCGCTAATGGTAGAAATGTTTTAAATGGGGCAGAGTTCCAGGACGTTCCGGAAAATAATATTCCAACCATGCGTCCATTGTAGGGACAACCACACTATCGACAGAACCTTTATACACAGCTATCCTGGTTGTGACATTGTTAACCTGTAAGACATTAAGCCCATTATAGTGGAAATGGGAATGTTATAGAGACCAGATATAAGGGGGTGGGGAAAGTTAAGTAAACACTCACCACCAAAGATAATCTGTCACTATTACAATACTCTAGTATCCCATAATTATAGAGTACCAAACATTCATTGCCAACTGCTGAGCTGTAGTTTGTGGCCGTCGATACTGCAAACTGGTAGTGTAACGTACCCGTGGAAGGACAGGAATTGATTGTACTAGGAGTAGGTGGCAATGAAAGACAACTTTGTAACTGGAAACCCTTATTAGATGTATTAGATGCATTAGATTACCTGTATTAGATGAATTTCTACTATAGTAGAGTCATATTATTTCAATTGTTAAAAAAAAATTATTCACATTATAAGTATCGAGCTTATTGGAGAATATTGGTACATGATAATTAGGTACTTCTTTCCTGTTGTGCGTAACACTTTAGACTTTTTAAACCAGTTAATAATCATCTGTGTTGCCTGCTTCAACCTTGTATACCCACACACAGTCTTTCATCGTTTCATGATATCCTTTTTAGTAACTAATATTTAAATAGTCATTAGTAGAATTACTTCCGCTAAATTGTCATCTCCATACACATCTGGTAGTCTTGTCAACATGCATCAATGGGTAAATATTGCAAATGCTTGTAGAAATTATAATAATGATATCTAATAAGAACTGATAAATAATATCCATAATGGGTTTGGCGATACCCATGAAATTCGCAGGCCCATGCATCGCGGCCCCTTGCTAACTTAACTCCATGCTATTTCTTTCTTCCTTAGTAGAAGCAATTTGTTGCCTTGCACACTAATATAGTTGTGCAGTCAGATAGTTTGCCCATACCCTATTAGAATAAATGAAATTGGACGCAATGTTCTTATCGTGGTAAATGGGTGATCTGATAACGATCTAGTAGAAAGCTTCTAAATCTCTTCAAAGTATATTGGAAGATATAACATATAAAGGGTACGATCTTCGTCATCGCGATTCTTAGCAGCATGTCATGATTCATCGTGACGTCACTTTTGTCAACTCAATATGTGTCCAAATGTTATACCACAACTCGACCCCAAACAGAGCTACGTCTACTATAAGTCCTACAACAGGCAAAGAAAAGCTTGCAATGGTTGCAATAATGTCCAATGAGCTAAGAGATATTTCTACTATAGCATCTCGGAGAACGTGGTTTGGTAATTGATGTAGCCTATTTTCCAACCAAATGGAAAAATAGAATTAGGCGTGTGACCTTAATCGTCACTGAATGTGTTCTACGCTGGGGGAGTATAGGATGGGGAATAGCTACCAAACGCCGTTTATCCTTCGTACAAAGGCGCATTGACAAACGCATCTAATTCATAAATATTTATTATCATATTGAATGTTTATAACATGAGACTTCTGAATATTGAATGTTGATAAGATGTATCAGACCGGTGTAGTTATTGGATATAAAGTCCAAAGCCGTTCCGAGGTTATGGGTGACGATGATTGATGAATGTGGTAACTCATTGTAGGCCACCATAGCCTTAATTGGGATTTGCGATAACTTCGATGGTAAGAAGTTATTTTTTAAGAAAGCCTGTCAACAATATATATACTTAAGAAATCAATTATGCATAAAAATAACCCCGAGAACAGTTGTACATTCATTAATTTGTTGCAAATAATGTAGTGGAATTCCCTAAGGAAAAAAGGAAAAGAAAATCCCTGATAAAATAGTAGTTGATAAAATGAAATGTGTAACGAATTTTAACGGGATACAGACGTTTCATCCCTACGTCCTTTTGTGGGAGTTATAAAAGTTATAAAAGAGGCTGTTAGAGCAACCTCATATACTGGCCAGGTGGGACCATACCTTCCTTCTATGCCACTAGGTCAATTAAACCTGGAAGTCCCAGTTTTTCTTTCTAGCATAACCATAGATTGGGATCCCTTGAATGTCGGTCCCTTGAATGTCGGTCCCTTGAATATACTGTTGCTCCTGGGGATACTGAAGGCACTATAATGTCCATTTATAATATCCTAGATGATAGATCATGATGTGATATTCTAAGCTTCTATTCGATTTTCAGGTTTTGGTCGTTTTTGCATGAAATTTTAATTTTAAACTATCTCCATCCCCAATACGGTATTTCTGGGGAAAATCCGCATTATTACATAAGTTTTCTTTAATGTAGGGTTTCTCCAGAATAACACCTTTTAGTAATAAGACAGCTTACCCTTATTAAGGTTGGAGGAAATTGTTGAGTTCAGAACCAAATTAGTTATGGGAACTAAAAGTCAAAGGAATTGGTGTCGAGAGTTTTCGTAGTGAAAGTGACTCAGGTTGCAATTTAGAAAATTGTAACCAGAGTCATATGTACACATGTATTATAGCTGCAGCGCAAATATGTAATACATATTAACATATAAATCGTTTCAATATATATTTGATTAGCATGTTAAATATCAATAAGAAATTTAAATGTATTTAGTTCGTGAATTTATAGACTTAAATACGATTAAAATTTACCCAAAGTTAATAAAAATTTGACATAGTGTAAAACGTTTCCCACGTACATAGAATGTAGTCCAAACCTGGAGTAAATCTTATCTAAATGTATGCATCGTTAAAATTCAGCATCTTCTTGTAGTATCTTAAAGTTTGTTTTGCAAATATTTAATATTTAGAATGCATATGTACTAATAAATATATGTGTACAGTTATTTTGTTAACCTAATCATAATAAACTTCAAATGTATACTGAAAATCTTGGTCCACAAAAATGGTTGTTTTATTCAAAATTGCTATAATTTAGTTATTTAAATAATGCCTTAATAAATACATGATTGATAAACAAAATAAGAGGTTTACTGCGACATGTCAAACTTTATGTATTTATGTATGTATCTATATGTGAATGCATACATACATATCTACATAAATCATTTGACAAGTCCAATCTCAATTGATGGAGATGAATGCGTAATTTCCACAAGATACGTCATATTTTCCAGGTCATAAGAAACAGTACTGCCGATAATGAACTAAATTAAAACCTTTCCATCCCAATCATAAGTAAGTCAGTTACATCACTCTTAGAAAACTGGGTAAGTCATACAAATATGTACACAACCCGTGATGGTATTCATTTGGTGATCACTTGTCCCCGGGTTGGTAATATTTTGATTCCAAGTGGTGATTTATCATCACCACAAAGGTGTTTATTTTTCACTGTATGGTAATGCCCGTTATCACCGCGCCGGTTAAGTCATTCCATTTAGTGATGATTCAATACCGTTTTGCTAAGAGCGTATCTATATTAGGTATAACTCGCAATACATATTCACTTTAACAATAGAAAGATAATAGTAGCTGATTTTTTTCGTTTCATTCGACTGACACAGGTTGCAACCTATTTAATTCTCGGTGTATGTACATATGTAGTTGACTTGGTGTCGCATTCATACTTACGTGTTTTCTGTAGTTTAACAGCATCTCACCTTGCAGATAACATGGGCTCCATAATTTTACTATATGTATGATAAATATGCCTGCCACGAATGGAGGCATGACCTAAATACGCATACATATGCACATTCGTACTTCACTTTTGGGATGGCACAACTAAATTACATATTCAACTCCTGAAATCACAATTAAATAATTAATATTCGCATTTTTATATCTCAATTATACGTATAAACACGGTAAATATATACTTACAAGACATAAATTTTTATACATATACATAGTCATGCATACGAAGAATGTGCGTCTGGAAATAAATGAAATCATGTTGCATTGCACGAAGACACATCTCCAATATTGGAGAACTGTGAAAAGTATCTCCAATGCAATGTTCAAGACTTTTTTCTTACTTTTGTAAACACATTCATTCGTTTTGCATATTCATACTCTATTTACGACGATATGTACATAAATACATGCATATTTACTTCAAGTATACATTCATAAGTACCCATAACCTTCCGGGCACATATGTACATTACATATACATATAAATGCATTCCTTTGTGCTACGCGTATCTATGTATGTACATACATATTTGCTTGAGTAAATGTGCCACGGATAAACTGATCAAATACACGCCGATATGATGCGCCCAATTATGGGTATGTGTACATATTTATTCCCTTCCCTCAAATTTTACCAGTTAAATAACGCAACAAGGACACGACAATTGGTTATGGCATTGGCAGGGTTACGAATACGTGTTTTTAGAGCAATGTTTTTTTCTCAGTTTATATACTATTTTTTCTGCGAGCTATGGAATAATGAAAAAAAACATTGTCCTTCTCATAAGAGAAGTAAGCTTCAGATGTACATATGTATGTAAGCATGATATAATTAACAGCAATCAATTTACATCCTACGTTAGAAGCTCTCAAAAATTATAAAATAAAGGAACAAATTGGGCAAATTATTTACCAGTTTTGTCCTAACACATTTCATACACTTTTATTTTAAATTTTAATTATGTATCAGGCTTATAGCACTTTGGAACAAGTTTTTTTCAAAGGTAGCTATTACAGCATGATCAACAATGACGGATATATACTAATTAATAACATATGTAATTATTCTTACGATTAGTTGAGTATGAAAACAGTATGTACAGAGTTACACCATAACATAAAACAAGCTTATGTAAAGTTATTTCCTTAACAAACGTGTCGTGGGAACACTATATACTTACGCGATTATAGCGCATGTCTAACTATTACGTAATACATACTCATCCATTCTTTCTGATACAGTTTATCACGTCCATGTGTTCTTAAAAGGGGACGTTCTCGTATGATGTCGTCATAAACTATCGAGAAAGACGAAGGGATCATCATCAGAAACCCGGTCTTACTTGAGTCTAACGCAATGCCAAGAAAAAAACCTTGGCTTGCAGAATCAATGTCGTAATTCGAGAACGGACCCTTGGACCAGACTTTTTAAGCCTCGATGTTTAAATGTACACTTTGCTAACTCACACATCCCACTATGGGCCAGGGGCCAAAGATGTGGCCTTTAAGGCAGTACTTTGAATTGGCTGCTCTTGTATACCATTTTGGACTACACTACCATGTTGTTCTAAATGCAAAATATTAAGTGAAAAGTTACACCCATTCCGGAGAACAAGGGGGGTAAACTTTCCCAAACACATTGCGGAGATAGGGAGAAACGCCCTTTAGCATTTCCGTCCATTTCCGTGCTTTACGAACTTGCCTCTTATACCATTCGAGAGCTTCTGGGGTGGAGAATAAATGCTGGTGCCGGAAATTGCCACTTTCGATCACAAGTGAAACCACACCCCTTCCAAGTCACATACGTAACTAAATAAGTAATGAGCTAAATTGATTTCATTTAACGGCATTCTCAGTTAAAATCATCATGCGACTTATCGATTTGATGGACAAGATACGTGGGTTTTGACTGCCCATCCAGATCCAAAAGCCACTATCAATGGGGTGTGGCTATACATATGTAGGTGCCCCACATTATAATGTGGGGCACCTATCGCCACAATCTTGACAGTTGAAAGTCGGATTACTTTTCAAATTATTGACCGATTTTCAAATTTGTAACTGTTTTGGAAACCTTAGGTAAATGGGCGAAATATAAATTTCCAGATTTTTCAAATTCGACCACACCCCCTCGAAATTAAGGTAAAAAAATTATAAAATATAATTAACGAATACCGCTAAATTTCAGACTAAAAATCGAATTTCTTGTCGAAAAATACCTCGACACCGTGGGCACTACCAGCCGTGTTCAAACAGCCACATGCCACACTCCCAGTGGGTGTGGCTCTCGGAGACTTTTTGATTTTAACGAAACCATGTCATGTGACATATCATTTTTCTCAAGGCGATGAAGACATTACGACTGAATACTTAAAATTTACGAACCACACCCCCAGTGGGTGTGGTTCTCAGAAAGTTTTTGATTTTAATGAAACCATGTCATGTGATATATCATTCTTCTCACCCTGATGAGGAGATTTCGACGGACTAACCTAAATTTTAAAACCGCACCCATAGTGGGTGTAGCCCTCGGCGACTTTTCGATTTTAACGGGACCATGTCATATGATGTATCATTTTTCTCAGCTCGACGAGCTGGTTTCGACGCAATACCTAAGCTTGGGAATCCGTACCCCCCAGTGGGTGTGGTTCTAAGTAAGTTGTCGTTCTTGACGAAACCATATCATGAGATGTATCATATTTCTCATCTCGACAAGGTGGACTCGACGGAATACCTAAAACTTGCAAACCGCGCCCCCAGTGGGTGTGGATTTTAGGAAATTTTCGATTTTAATAAAACCATGCCCCACTGGGTGTGGCTCTCGGCGACTTTTCGATTTTACGTCATTTGATATATTTATACTTTTTCTTAGCTGGACGACGGGATCTCGACAGAATTTTTAGAATTTTGAAACCACACCCCAGTTGGTGTGGTGTTCAGCGACTTGAAGCTGTTTTCTCCGATTTTAAATTTCCCCCACACCGAAATAGCACCGTCTGTATTATTTTGTTTCGAATTGTATTTTATTATTTTTTGAATTTCCATGAAAGCTCGTGTTTTCCGTTGTAGCGGTTTTGATTGCATTTTCAGTTCAAATTTAAATTTGTCAACAAGTTTTGTTTTATAATTTTAACGCTATATCAAAAACGAAAGAACTAAAACATTTTCTCAAAAATTACTAAAAATAAAATTGTCAAAATACGTTTCTAAAAATTTAAAACTTTGTATGCGATTTCGTAATTTCGAAAAATACAGCAAGAAATTGTTAAAAAATACAATTGTTGAGAGTTGGATTTTCTCAATTTACATAATGCAATTCTAATTATTTTGTCGAAATCCCCTCATTTCGTTAAGATAAATGATATATTAAATGACATGACATGGTTTAGTTGAGAAAAATGATATATCACATGACACGGTTCCGTTGAAACCGATAATTTTCTTAGAGCCGCACCCACTGGGGGTGTGGTTTAACAAATTTAGGTATTAAATCGAAACCCCGTTGTCGAGCTGAGAAAAATGATATATCACATGACATGGTTCCGTTAAAATCGACAATTTGCTTAGAGCCACACCCACTGGGGGTGTGGTGCCAAAATTGTAATGCTTCTGTCGAAATCCCCTAGTCGAGCTGAGAAAAATGATATATCACATGACATGGTTCCGCTAAATTCGAAAAGTCGGCGAAGGCCAAACCCCCTGTGGGTGTGGCATGCGAGTCTTAAAAATTTTCTCATATAATATATGCCTTGGGTTATCGTTTCACACCAAAATCTAATTCTTGTTTCTTCAAATTCGGCTTCTATATATTTTTGGCCAAAATTTATTAAATCTGGCCCATAGTGCATCCTCTTCAACTGCAAGTTCTCTTAAATCCGTCCAGTGATTTGCAATATACAGCAAAGCGGATATTGTAACGTAGTGTTGAAGGACGTGGTCCTTCATGTAAATGAAGGACCATGGCGATCTGTTTCTGAATATGTACTCAAAGTTTCTTATTTAAGAAGGATTCTAATACACAAAATTTAAAATAAATTTGGCAACTTTTCTTGACAGAAAAATTTAATACATTTTAAATAAGTGCATCTATTTAGTGTTACGAAGTTAAAAAAATGCCGCTTGAAATACCAAGCAAAAGAAATATACATACACATACATACATAGACCACAATTATATGTACGGATATTCGTTGCTTATTAATTTATCCATAAAGTAAGTTCCTCATAAAAAATAAATATTTTTATCTAACTATTTTTGTGTACATACATGCATCGAACTATTTTGTATATCTACAAAACAATACTTTCTTGGCTATTGGTTGGTTAAAATATGTTCTTGGGAGATTTAACATTTTGGAAATATAAATATTCTAAAATATTTTCATTCACTGGCTATTATCTATATGCACCTACCGAATTCGATGGAGAGGACTGTAGAAGTCTGAAAGTTTACCTGGATTAACTAAAAAATTTAATTGGTCACACACAATTTACATTTTTTTGCGCGTACAAATATTTAAATTTATTTACGTTAAACTTATGGACATATGCAAAATTATCGTGATATATAAAATCATCCCCGTTAAACAAGAAATGATTCAAGCTTAAATGCGGTCCATTTTTAAATGTACATGTCTTGATTATGAATATGAATGAATTTTTTTTGTTTTTGTGTTTCAGAAAATATTCAACTGGTCAATTCGATTTGTCACCTGTATCGTATCCACCTATACAAATTCCATCATCATCAAAAAATGTAATCCAGTTTTTGAATATTTTTATTTTCTTGATTTTAGCAAATGACATTGTATTACGTTAAATGAAGGGACATTCGTGTTGAATATTATATAAATAGTTTTGCCCGTTTGAAATCCTTGTTCTTAATACGTTGATTATTTTATATGCGTATGTATGTTCACTGTTAAAACTCGGGTATAGTGATGCAGGTATCTTATTTCTCGGTATTAAGGTTACTACCGCTTGGAGTTACATCAAAAGTATACCGGTCGGTAAAAATTTGCCACCGACATTTTAAGACTCCTTTAATACCGAGCTTTTTTTTACCACACTTATCAATACCGCTTTGGTAGAGTGATATGATTAATGTTTGCTATAATTATAAGCCTTGGTTTCTTAGAGCGTATATGCATGTTGTTACGCCGAAATAAATAAATGAAAGAGCATAAATGAAATTTTGGGAAATTTCGTTTTTATTTTTTATAAAAAATTCGTCTTACATTGAACATATGGATAGTAAAGTGTATCAAAGCCGTTGGTTATGCTGTAGCGCAAAGCCAATGGTTATGAGGAGGAAGAGGGATTCGTTGTGTACGTTTTCTGGAAATCTTGTGGGTTTTTATACCCAAGATTTCTGCTGCAGAATTTGGGACTTGAAGGGTCATCATGCATCCGGTGCGTGACTGTCCAAAGTCCAGGGTTTCTGTGAAGAACTCTTTCTTGAGAAGTCCTTGAACTTTTGTTATGTGTATATTGGAATATATCTATTAGTTTTTATTTGTACATACATATGTACCTATTTGAATTATTGGATATATTGCTTAACAATATCACCTATTAGTTTAAACACACATGTACGTATTAAATTATGTGAATTATAAAATATGCATAACAATGCGTAACACATGTATACAAATACATATATACATACATACAACATATGTCAAAAAATAATCCTAAATAAAACGAGATTGAAAATCTATTGCAACTTTCTTGGTAATGTTATGACAGTTATAAATTTCGTTTTATAAATTTGAACTCAGTAAGGAGGCTTGAGGGTTGATTCTAGAGAGGATTTCTGGTGGATGTTTTTTTCTAAATTTTTTCTCCTGAATCATACCTTTTTTACTTTATTACGCACCAAACACATAATTTGGGTTACTTTTCGACCGTGTTTCTAACCTCTTGCACACTACATACTGTTTTGTTAATACAATTTCCCTCTGGTACGATGTGGATTTCATAATTATACCTGGTGGTAAAGAATTAAACTTTCAACCAATTTCAAATTTGTATGTTTTTGATGAAAAACATGAAAAATCCACCTTTTTGAACTGATCGGTATACATACGGAGAATTAAAAAATTTGGGAAGAAAAATATAAAAATGGTCTTGTGAACCTGAGCTTTGCACAGAATCCCAAAGAAATATTCTGTAACCTTTACATATTTACGGAAATTTTGGTGTCAGGGTAATTTATGTAGTCCACACATTTATATATTTCATCGTCCGTAAATAAAAAAAACTACTACACAAATATGTGTGCTTCGTAGTTAAGAGGGTAAATGCACTAGATGCTAATCCTGATATGCGTGAACTCACCTGCTACCCTTCATATGTTAATTCGTTTTTTTTGTATCGCAGGAAACCTTCCTTTCGTCTACCCCAACAAGTCTTAACGGTTATTTCAACATCTTTGGAATGTTTTCACCACACAATTTGAAAATTACGTACAAATGCAGGAATTACCACCATTATTTCTGCAGGACCTTGCCCTTGCCAGGCATTATATAATTTCAGCATAAGAAGATGCCAGCATAAGAAGATGTCAGTATAAGAAGTTCCTGCATAGACAAGTAATGTCGTATTTTTGTTTAACTTTAGAATTAGTTTTATATATTTTTGTCTGTAGGTTACTAATTGATATACATATATATGTATTGTCCTATTTGAGAGGGCATTTTCGAGTCTGAATGTGATCGGAAGAATTATTGTTGTCTTCGACGAAATTTTTCGTATTTCAACTCCTTTTATATTTACATACAATAATGTACATACGTTTTAAATTTATTGAAATATTTGTCGACACATTTATTTCAAATTGGCTGTCAGCTTGTCTGTCCACTACTAAAGATATCTTAGGACTCCTTACTAGAGTCAACATAGACCGTTTCAGAAATGTCAATTCGTATTAAGAAATGCATGCAGGATCGAATGTGTTGCAATATTATGCAATTTTATGGACCTCGATCACATACGGTATTTAAAAAACTATTAGAAGTTTGGTTGAGTTTGTGATTGTTTCTGTTTGCATAGCACAAGGAACATCTGAATGTTAAGTCATCGGGTTTTACGTCAATTGTTTCCAAATAAGGTAGTAATTAATTGGCATTTGTTGGATTCATAGTATGTAACTTAGTGTCAGTGGGACATTTGATTTCAAGACAATGACACGTAATAGTGTCGTTAATGGTGTTTATCATAAGCGTGTACCTCGTTTGTTTTTTGAGTCAATTAGTAGCTTTATAAGCCAGTGGTTCTAAAAGTATTTATATTCAAAGCTTCAGGAAAAACGTATCGTTCATCCTAAACTCTTGTGCTGAGGGCCTAAACCAGTCCATGCATAGTGGGAGAATCTCACGAATGTGGGCCGCCTTTTAAAACTCAGGTTTATCCGTCTACTGGAATATTAAGTAACTTACTTTCGCTCTTGATTTCCTGTTGGATGATATAGCTCATATAATATTGTAAGTTCCATGCCACTTTTTTTGATTTGTTGGTTCTGGTAATCTTCCTTTTCCGTCTCTGTTGTACAACGTATAATTTTAATGTGAAAGATATTCATCCCTAATGTGGTATTTTTGGGAAAAGGTCAACTTTAGAAACGCTACCTTAATTTTGAAATAATACAACTGTAATGTGTTTCTTATATTCAGTAGAGAAACCACATTTAGTGTCAATAAACTAAATATTTTGGAACGCTTAAATTCCTAGATTTGGTTGAATTGATGTGAATGGATTTTCCTCTCGGAAAGCTTTAGATGCGTCAAACAATCTAACAAAGTTCATTTTAACTCGCTCTCGGAAAGATGGAAGATCTTTTAGGTAATCATGAATGTGAGTTTTCCTGTCACCATAGTTAACAGTACCATTAAAATTGATGCCAAACTCTTTTAGAAAGCCAGTAGTGTTAGGGAAATCTGAATTGCTGAAAATCTCCTAGCACAAACTCAGGTAGATATCTCGTCCCGTCTTTAGCCAGCAATAACACATTTCCTGCCAACGAATTACACTATTACTAATCTAGGTACGCATTTACTTACCGGGTGAACCTACATAGGCGAGACATTCCTCTCTGTCCGATTCGGTCAGAGAATGCCACCGGCGTATTGCTCCCGTCGTCGCCACTATTACTGCTAAGATCAGTAAGATTTTCATCATCATCACAGCATACACACCGCACGTACTCCCAAGCCATGATACTGCTAACGAATTTATACTCACCTTATCTCCGCCTCAACTGCCCCCATTCATACCATTTCAGGATAGTCTTGCAACAAGTCGCGATAAAGGTTATCAACAAAATTGACACACACTTAGCCGTCCTCCTAACCTCAATACCGATGACAGTCACTCGTCTATCGCTCATACAGCCACTCCATAGGATTGTGGAATGCACAGGCGTTAGGCTGAACATGCACTCTTTCAGCTGCAACGCATCCCAACTAGTGCGAATGTTGCAGTGTTATGCTGTGCTTCTGGACCCCACTGCTATCCAACGAATATGCTGGCGACTCGCGGTGGTGGCTGCGTTACTGGTATAGCTCACGCAGTATGTCACATAACTACAAATCTACAGTGTGTTGCAGACTTGATGTATGTAGTGCTAGATTTGATTAGTTCTGCCATAAAACTTATCATTTTGAATGCCGAGTCTGAATTAAGAAGATGGGGCCCAACCACCCTTCCAGTGCTCTTTATTATTGATGTAAGAGTATAATAGTTTGAAGGTGCTAGCCCTAACCATCCTGTATGCAGCTTTGAAACCGTTTTCTACTTTTTGCATGTAAGTTCTGACTTTGGGTAAATATTTCGGTCGCAAATTTCCGTCTGCTAGGTAGTTTCTTCTTATACTACATACGTAATGTAGTATTGACTGAAGGTGCACATTTTTTCAAGATGGCCTACGACTGAATATTTAGTTTTTTTCGTCTACCATAATAACCCTCGTCTTGTGCTAATGAATCTCTAGCTTGTATTTTTATGATATGGAGGATGCATGAACCTTTTCTCTGCTCTTTCTCTTTCTCTAATGGAACACAAATTTTAAAAATAATATACTTGCTTATTTCGACTATTAGTTACGATTGTTACCCCTGTTCTTATCCCGGGGGCAATGCCTGCCTACCTGGGAGAACTGCTGCTCCAAGTCACGCTTCGCCGTTAACGTTGATTGTTGACAAATGCATCGCAATTGTTACAATAATAAAGCCCCCGAGATGCATGGTAAGATTTGTAGTTAGATAATGAGATGATGTGAAGACTTCGAAACGTAATAATGCTTTGTATCAACCGAATCAGCTTCTTATACATATAGTGAGAAGGTTCTGTCATTCATGAACCGGACAAAATACATAAAATCTTATCACTTGACTTTATGATGCTGTACAGAGTTCAGTGTCTGCTTTACACTAACGTACCCCCTTGTTTATACGAGAACATGTGTAAAACCAATATTGTGAGCAAAGCGTGCACGTTTGCCATTGTCAAATATTTTATAAATGAAAACATACTAAGCTGGCAAAACTGATGGGTGCCATACACCAAACAAAAACACAGAAAACAGACAACCAGATCCGTATGTTCCACTACATAAATTAGAAATGTACGTAAATGAATAATACGCTAATTTGTGAGACTGGTATGCACATTTACCGTTTAGATACCGTCTTTGATCGCTAACTACACCAGCTCATATGTCAACTCCATCCCAAGACTTGAACTCGTCTACTTTAGATGACAAGAGTTCGGGGTGGTAAGAGAGCCGCCCCGAAATAAACCTTTAAAAGGATTAATCGGATAAAATAACCCTCTCACTCCTCCCAAACTGGAGAGAAGGTGTTGGTAAAATTAGCATCACGAGATAAATTGTTCATTGTCGTGTTGTAACACTGACCCATGTATAAATTTTCCATGTATGTTAATTTGAGGATGAGTATGGTTTTCACACAATAATGAGAACGAAGTGCGTTATCAATAACCCTTGCACGCCGGTTTTGAATTGATAGTCTGGGATCCTCTAATGTTTTGCATCTGAACGGTAACCCAAATTCATACTTTGTTATGTGCTATAATCGAAATCAGGGGGGTCAGGGGTCTCCACGCATTGAGTCTAACGTGAGTACCAACAATGGATGCATTGTACTAACGTTGGCGTAAGTCGAGCTTGTGTAATCCAATCACCGTTGGATAAATGTATACCTCACATGTGACTTAACTATTAACGGACTCTTATTGTATCTGCACTTGAGTTGCCCAAACCATGAGTACCTGCACAAATCGTAATTGCAAGGTGGTAGGCGTAGTATTTCGTATCCTCTATTGACAGTTAATTGACCTCATATAGTTCTTTCCTTATAGGCGGAAAATTTTTAATGGTCTTAATTAGGGTTGCCGCGGGTAGCGAAAATGCTACCCGTTACCCGACCCGCTACCCGTTACCCGACTGCTACCCGTACCCGCACGGGTACCCGTGCGGGTACCCGTTACCCGCTACCCGTTTTGGGAATTAAGCTAAAAACCGACCAACGTTCAGAATAAATTTGATGTAATCAATTATTTGCTCAGTTTGGTTGATATGTAGTTTGAGATAATGCTATGCAAGTAAAGCATGACAAAATTTGGTATGTTGGTGTAACTAGGTATTTGTTTCTGAAACCAAACTTTCTGGCTTATAATGGAACGTTTTTCAAGCTACACAGGGTTGCTTAGCCGCTTATATCAAAAATTCAAAAATTAGGCCAAAAATTAGGAATTGCATAACACTTATTTTTCCGTTGAATGATCCGTTTAAAGAAAACTATTGGAGGAGTGCTGCACTCCGAGTGAAGAGTTCAAAGTTTTTGTCCGAAGAAAAAGATGGCAAATATTTACCTAAAAACTCAACCTTGCAGTCAATATTTTTCTTCAAAGTGACCAGTCAACAGAAGGAAAAGTATAACGTGATCCATAATTTTTAGCTTGACGTTTTGACATAACTCGCTAGACACTCTTGGTGTGGCTTGAAAAAATCAGTCAGTTCCAATGTTAGTTTAATTTCTGAAATTCTGATCTCAATGAAGTTTTCATTGAAAAATCTTCTGCAAATAAAATTTTAGCCTTCAATCCGATTGAAGTTTTTCATCTGCACAAATTAAAATATTCTCAGTTTTACAAAAATACGCACAAATGCAAATAAAATTTGTGCACGTATTTTAGAGCAGACAATTTATATCTGCTTGAGAAACAATAATTTCTCCGCATTTTCTGGTCGTAAAAAGTATTTGAGGCTGCCGTATCTTCTGTCGCTTCCGAGCAGACACTCACTATAAAGGCTTGTTGCTGCCAATGACGAATGTTGAACTGAATATATAATAAAATCATGCTTCTGTAATTGTAATTAAGGCCTGAGAAGCTTGTAACTTTGTTTGTTAGCCAATTTATGGCCAAAATAGAATAAAAACTGAACTACCCGTTACCCGTGCGGGTAGTTGTCGCTACCCGCAGATAACGGGTACCCGCAAAAATCGTGCGGGTATGCGGGTAACGGGTACCCGACCCGTTACCCGCGGCAACCCTAGTCTTAATATACCTTCAAAGTTCGTCACGTCTGATGTCCTATATTCAGTCCGTTTATTTACCATACGACCCTTGACGTCACCACTGCAATGCTATTAGTAATGAGAGTGATGACATAGAGGATCGTATCATTGAAAAACAGGAGTACGTCGTAGGTTTACCACAACGCCAGGCTTAGACTTAATTTTATCCAGCTCTTTATTCGTATCGCTCTTTGGGCTACTTGATTTTCGGCGGCCATAGTGTAGTGTAAAGAAAAGGGACTGATACTAATTGAATTGTCATAAAAAATGGGTAACATTTCCTTTACATTGATAAGCTAATCGGGGTCTATGATAATCAGGTTCTTGTTTCCTGTCTCATCGAAAGTGCATAACAATTTTTCATTATATTCGTTGATAAATGCTTGTTTGTATCAAGTAGAGGAGCGTGGCAGTCTGAATTCATAAAACAATGGCATGGAATTAAACAATAGCGTCACCCCTGTGGCGGTGTCGCTATGCATATATATATTTAAAGAGTATTTTGCAAGCTGTCTTCTGTTTTACAACTTATTTTAACTTAACTTTCAGAACTTCTGAATTCTGTTTTTGCTAGGTGCAATACAAAGTGTGTACCCCTGCGCGCATAATTTGCTCAAGAGCATAAATATTAATGAATGGGTGGCATTATAAACCGACAGATAGGAGAAACCCTGAGGAAGAGATCGATTTAACTAAAGTGTGATTACACACTCTTAGAAACTTGGTATTGAAAAAAACTTAACGGTATTGATACGTGACTCTACCGCCTTGGTATTAAACGGTTACACCATATTGGTATAGAACCGGTATTGAAATTATACGTCATGGTAATAATTTTAATACTAATTGGTATTAAATTTTTTACCACGTAGTATTAACTCAATACCGGATCAATACCACGCGGTAGAGGCACGTATCAACACCACCGGTTATTGATTTTTTTAAGAGTGCAGTTAATTGAGCAATCATTACGAATTTCTGCTGAATTTCAAAACGGTTTTGGGGTTTATACTACTTAACTGGCCTTGTGGGGCAAATAATCCTCTTTCTCCAATGGAGCTTTCGGTCGACTGGGGAAAAGTAAATAATTCGTTTTTCCGTGAGCATGTGGTAGCGTTATTGACATGCAGTTGTAAATATTTGCAATGTTGGTTGAAATTTTATAAATATTTAGGCCCATCCATCATAATATGAAAAACAGAACTAGATATTATCTGGTTTTGTTTTTCACTAAAGACTGCTTCCTCACTAAAATTAGGAACTATTTGTTGTATTTCACACTATGGAGGGGAACCTCACTAGTTGCCACCCACAGATCTCGATGCCCTTTGGATATGTTGGAGCACCCCATGAGTGAACAACAACCCCCAGGTGGTTTGATGCCATGGCCACATTTGCGCCCGCCACACCCACTTAAAGGCGTCAAAAATACGAAAAAAGCCCTGTTTTCACTCAATAAAACCCTCGCCAAAAATCCAATTTCTATAGGATTTTGAAAATATTGCACCATTATACTCCCGGATAGTTGTGTTATCATATCCAATATCAACCTCAACTTTTTTGAAATTTTTATTTTTTCGAAGATGTACCCCTCGTCAGGAAATTTTCGAAAATATTCAAAAAATTAAAAAAATATATTTTGGTGTCGGATATTATAAAACAGCTATCTGGGAGTATAATGGTGCAAATTTTGCACTGCAAAATTTTTAAATTGCTTCCAAATTTGAATTTTTGGCGAGCGTTTGAAGATGGCGTTTTTGACGGCTTTACGTAGGCGTGGCGGGCGAAAATGTGGCCATGGCATCAAACCACTTGGGGGTTGTTGTTCACTCATGGGGTGCTCCAACATATCCAAAGGGCATCGAGATCTGTGGGTGGCAACTAGTGAGGTATTCCTCCTAAGATTTTTGTGGAGTCAGCTAGTTTGGCCAATACCCATTAGGAATAAATGAAATGAGATGCAACGTTTTTTTCATGGCAATAGTGCGATCCTATTACGGTTCCGTAGAAAGCTCATAAATCACTTGCCAGTGTTAGTTTGTTTTCCAACCAAATGGAAAAATCGAATCAGGGGTCTGACCTTCATCGTCAGGAAATGCGTTGTTCCACTTTATGGGAGTATTTAATGTGTAATATATACCAAAAGCCGTATATCCATTTCTACCAATCCCCATCAATCTGATGAAAGCCAATGGGCTGCAATGGGATGCAATACGCCCCCTTGTTGCTGCCATCGTTATTCTCTTGGTCGGGGACCTTTTCTTACTACCTGGTGTCTGAACTTTATCTAGACTCTACATACATATACACCAAAAGTATTCTAACCGACTTTCCCAAATTTGGCTTGAAGAGGGTATACCTAGGTAAAATATGTGTCGGCAAAGCCTTTAGGGGGTAATTCCCTGAGGATTTTATACAATATTATACGATATTTATACAATATATACATATGTACATACGCGTATTGTTTGTACCCTAGCGTGATCTGTCCGCTGATTTCTATTAATTACAGCTTCAATGGTAAGAGGTTGTCTTTCATGAAAGCCTGTCAATAAAGTTTATCTTGAGTGACAAAATTATTATTATCGTAAAACGAAACCGTGGGAGAACAATTGCACAATATGTACGTATGTTCTGTTCAAGTAATTTAGTAGAATTTCCTTTAAATGACTGATAGAAAAGGTATAGAGAAAAGTTTTTGGAAAAGCAAAATTCTTAATTTTGTGTTTTCCCATTCATAAAAATTTCTGCAGGTAATTTGGCATGCATGACACTTTGATTAATCATATGGGTTAATTAGACTAATTAGTCCACAGTAGTAGACTATTTTCACAACTACTTTAGGCAATGAGAATGCGGTGCACCCGTGCCCTTCATCAGGCAGGGTCGAAATCAGGAATTTTAGGCCAAAGGTTGACATGAATTTATTTGAAAGGGCTCCTTTTTGCTATATTGGACTTTGATGTGCCCAAACCAGTCAGAATACGGGTGGAGGACAGATGTTTTGTCGAAGTCGTTAGAGACTGGAAATAACATATCGGTTAATGTTGCTGGCGTTATTTGGTTTCCATAACTCCATCAACTATACAAGCTTAATGGGGTTGTAGTTAAGGGCTGCGTCCATGCATAGAATTTCATCTGCCTTCAGGGCTCTTAGCAGTCGTCGTCTTCTTAGCGCCGTCGTTTGAGAGGTGGATTTTAACCCGCCAGCTTGAATGTTGGATGAACCTCGGGATTCAACTGGTGTTGATGGGAATCAGTGTCACACATAAATTCTGCCGTAGCTCAGCGACATAATTCCTCACCGTGCATAATGGAGTTGTTGGAGCTATGGTGGTGCGAATACTCGAAAGAAAGATTTGCTTTAAAATTTTCTTCGTTTTTTGTGGATGTGATTGTCTGTTCCACGTTTTCTCCTTGTGGAGAGAGTAGGAGATGAAGGGCATTCTATCCCACTCAATTTTACTTTATAATATGTGAGAATAGAACTTCCTTTGTTAACCAAGGCGCTTTGGAAAAAATTTCACGAGGTGATGGCTGTTGGCAAAGAGTACACCACGACGTCGACAATGCGATCCCTGATTGTATTTTCCAACTCTTTGGTTATTTCCACCTCGAGTTTTGTAACCTATCGTCCGAGTACAAGGCTTGTTACTGAAGATTGTTGCTTTGCGCTGCCTTGTATGACAATAGCGTATGGTAACTTCTCACCAGGGGTACCAAAAAAAAGTTTCGAATTTTGTTGGCGTGATGCTGTTTGCATACTCCATAACTACTCCGGGCATTTCTGCGTAACGTTTTTTCGATTCAAAAGAAGTTTCTCCAAAATATTCCTTGTCGAGGGTATGTCTTGTCGCGACAACGTGTGTTCGTAAACGTAGATATGGACGTACGTATGCTCGCGAGTTCACATAATCAAGCAGTCGTCGTATAAGTGACCTTTGGCATGATAAAAATGCGACGCTGATTTTTGGACTGTTCCTATGGCTTCATGACAACACTGCTCTTGTGAAAGCAGTCGAATGCACGAATAGCAGCGAATTGGGTTGTCTCCAAAATTCCTGGTAAGAATGTGATTTTTTGATATAAAAAGACTTAGGTAGCGTTCTGTTTGTTCTTGTAAAACAAACATGAAATTTTACTCGAATGGCATACTTGTTGACTGGGGTAGCAGTAGCATAGGGTAGCATTTAGTATGTCAAGCATTTCCAACTATTCTCCTTACACAACAACTAAGTTTTTAATTTCCCAGTTCCATTGGAGTTATAGCCTTTATAGCCAAAATTGAGCTGTACAGTTTTTACCCCAAGAAAATTGTGCATGTGGTGTTGTACATATATAAATTATAAATTCTTGCTTGCATTTATTATTTTTCATTGTGGATTATTAAATTCCAATACTTTTGAGGTGTCTAAAAAAGGAAAAACTTGAATACATAACTTTGCGACTAAGAATTTATAATAATTGATAATATCGTTAGGAAATAGTAATAATACATGTTGTTATAGCTTCATGGATCTTCTTGTAGCACAATGGTGTCAATTGATCTACTAAACATTTCCCTTCTGAAAATGAATACTTATCTAGACCACATTTGCTGACTGAATCATGTGATGAATACCATTCATCGTTGTAAGTTAGACGTAAGTAAGCCGAGAATTTGGAACAGTTCAATTCGGTTGCATCTTCTATCGTTGATTTTCTATTATGACATCTGCAATTAGCTCGTTGTAATTTGAATCAAGTAGATGAGCTTGGTTGTAGTTGTAAAAGTCCTTTGTTATGTGGCCGATATGATCGATTCCAAATTCATCAACCCTACTCGTCCTACACATGGACTTCTTCCCCTGCGGTTTCAAAGTCATTATTCTGATAGTTGGCTAAAACTTATTGGACGGTCCTTTATAGGTCCTAGCTTGACCACCAAGCCAGGCCTAGATTTAATTTTATCCAGCCAGTGATACATGTTCCTCTTTAGGGGCGATACTAGTGATATTTACTCGATTTGAATTGCTACACAAAAATTATTCAAAACTTTTTTTAAATTCCCTGCACAAAACTGCTCTTACGTTTTTTAAAGTGCGCATCACTTTTTCCTTTATCCACTTGACAAGCTCTTAAAAATTTACATCGTCATGATAATCAGTTATGATGGCTGCTTGTAGACACACACACTGTCTTTAATGATACCCTCTTACCCTCTCTACTACTTAATATTCAAATAGCAATTAGTAGAATAATGTATTTTCGCTAAATTGTCATCGCCATACATACCAGGTTGTGTTGCCAACATGCACGAATCGGTAAATATGGAAAATTCTTGTTGAAATTGTCTAGTCATAATGGGCCTGGCGACACGCATGAGGTTCTTAGGCATCGCCATTTATCGTGTTGAGTTTTGTTTTTTTAGTAAAGACGACTTTCATCAGCAAATTAAACTGCATGCTATTTATTTCATAGTAGAAACAATTTGTTGTATTCCACACTGAAAGGTATAGTTGTGCGGTCACATGGTTTCGCCAATGCCCTTTTAGAATAAATGAAACCGGACGATTGTACCCGTTTGTTGACAGTTCCAGTACCCTTTTTTTCCTCCTTCATACATAATGCAGGATGATATACGTACAAAAGTAGCTCTTTTGGGTCCCAGGGTCTCTGCGAGGATTATCCTGGTTTGATTGCACAAGGAAATTCACAATAATTGCGCAAAGAGTTATAATAATTAAAATTCAGCTTTTATTTATTTAAAAACTCAACTTCATAAAATCTAGTTTCATTCTGAGTTAATACAAATAAGTATATTTACATATGTATCATTGCAGTGTATTATGTTCTGTTTAATTTTACTAATCTCGCAAGAAATATATGTACATATACAAATGTACATACATACGTATGTAGACTACAATTTAATGCTGTGGGGGTCTCAGTGACATATGTATTAAGGATGCTGTTGAAATAAATATGTATTATGCAATATTAAACTCGTGCCAAGATACATTTGATTAGAGTGTTGTCACTGAGATATTCATAGGTAATTAATTCACGAATATTTATACTTAAATAAGATTAACATTTACCCACGTTGCAAAAAGTTTGACATGGCAAGTGTAATATTTATTCCATGTTTCATTCTGGAGTAAATATTACCTAAATGCATGCATCGCTAGATTGTATTCATCTTGTATAATCTCAAAGTTTGCTTGACACATTGAATAAATTATTTATTTAGAATAGATTTATATGTATTTGTTCAGTTATTTAGTTACCCTATATAGCCTTAATAAATTTTGTTAATGTATACTGAAAATCTTTGTTAAGAAGGGGTTGTTTTAATCAAAATTGTTATAATTTAAATAACACGTTAATAACTACCTATAATAAAGTCTTTATTGTTATACAAAAAAAGTTTTATTGCGAGAATTGTTATCAGTATTTGCTTGAGGTACATACGTATATATGTACGTATGCAAATCATTTGACAAGGGGCAAATATTAATCGTGACCCTAAATGACTGAACGAGTTATTTACCCTAAAAACTAAACCCTACGGTGGGCTGAATGGCCTTCTTTAACTTACCAATAACCATTCTTATTTATCTTAAACTTTTCCCTAATGTCCCAATATATTTTATTTAACTAAATCATGCACAGTAAATAAAAATAAATAAAATTTACTCAAAGTTGAGTAAAAAAAGAGGATGACACTACCGAAAGTTAAAAATAGTAAACTTTGTGCAAAATTTACCCACCCGTTGGACATTTTACGTACATAACTTTGGACAAATTTTGCACAATGATTGGATAAATTATACTTTTTGGTTTTGTCATCCACTTTTTTTTACTCAACCTTGAGTAAATTGTACTTATTTTTATTTAGAGTGTCTGTAGTTCGTATACACAGATAAAAGAACAATAATCAAATTGGTTGATTTCTCCATCTAATTGTAAATTATTTCAAAAGCTGCATATTTGTGAGCATTTAATCCGACTAGCATACACTCGCAGAGATTTTGATATCTCTCATATTGAAAAAAATGTATCTCTTGGGTTAAAATCTGGACCAGAGACCCCAAATAATTGCAAGCGAGCCCTTGTTGTTGACTAATTTGTTATGAATTTAAGAACCAACTCTAAAAAATGGTTTCAATAAAAGATAATCGAGATGTAATTGCCTTAAAATTGATGTACATCAACGATTTTGAACTATCAGAACTTTAGGGTCGAGATTCAGTTGTTAGCTATTATTTTCGACCTGCTAGGGACGGCCATTCAGTCCACCGTAGGGTTTCGTTCTTAGGGTATCTCATTCTGTCACTTAGGGTCTCCATTAAATGCGACCCTTTGACAAGTCCAATCTCAACTGAAAGTGAATTCATGCCTTCCATGACAAGTATTTCATATTTTCCAATGCATTACAAACCATGACTTCCGGTAATAAACAGAATTAAAACCTCTCCATATCATCCATAAGTGCAATCAGTTATGGGTCATCTGAATTTGCAGGTTACTTTAATCAGTGAAAATATGTACATGCCCACAGTCAGGAGCAAAGCGATAGGCGATAATGTTTTTTTTCGCTTCATTCTCACATCGATATATAAATTACCACCAAATAACTTCAAATTCTACACGTATGTAGGTATGTAAATATCTACAATAGCAAATGCACATACAGTATTTGTAAATAAATTTCGTATTAATTAAATTTGTGCTCGATTATGACATACATATTGAAAAAGAAACTTTACGAATACAAATTTATACGAGACGATACCATACCGAAAACGATACGAATTTATTTGTTACATACAGCAGACGAATTACGTACGATTGCATATGTACATGCGTACCGTAGCACTTATACATATATTAAGTTTAGTATAATCAAAAAAGTTATAAACATTTATTTCCCGTGATGCATACATTTTCACTACTTATTTTAATGCAGGAATCCATATTCATAAAGATAGCCTTTTATGTAGCATGATAAATATTTTCATATATTTTCATATATTTGCATCCATCTAACTTGACGAGCACTCGTACTGGTACCCCGCCTTTCTGAGGTCATTAGCGTCGACAGGGTCGGGCCCATCACCACCCATTTCGTGGCTAAGGGTAGTCCAATCGATGCCATACTTGGTGGCCAAAGCGTCCCGCCAAACACTCTTCTTCCTTCCGTAGATGTCAACGATCTTCTGAATCTCTGAAGGAGAAAATGGTTTGATCAAGTTGGTCCAGATGGGGACTAGAAAGTCTGGACCTGTACATATTAAAAATTAAGGGACAAAATTTTAAAAACTTAGCGCCTTTAGAAGATATTTATGTATGTGAATATGTATTTTTACTGTTTATGACGACGCCCAGATTAAACAAGTTTGGATAGTGGGTTCCCCAAGTCTGAACAAGATAGAGATACAAAGGAATACCTGTAATTGTAAGTTTTTAAGCGGAGTACGACGTAAGGAGGGCCGGATGGGAGAGTTTATATGTACGATAGATGTATGTATTATGTAGATGAGGCTTACATCCTGGACAAAATTGAAGCGAGATACTTAACGAGGCCGCGTCCAACATTAGTGATGCTCTCGTAGCGTTAGATCCATTTTCCTGCATATTTCTTAACACCGTGGCAACTTCTTCAAAACATTTATCCAGGTAGCGTCGCATTTTGTCCGATTGTCCGGCCAGAACAGCTTTACGCATGTCCCATTCACCCACGAAAATAATAAAAACTGCAAAAATTATAATTTTTTAGTTGAAAGTTTTTTTTAAAGAAGCGGTTCCAAAATCAGGCTTTTTCAATAGATTCCCACGCGCTACATATGTAATTTTGACACAAAGCGTAACCCGTGGGGGTACTAGGTACATAGATACATATAATGATCTATTTTTAGTGTAATGATTACGGACATGATTTGTCAACAACGGAAAATAAGTAAAAAAAATCATGTACCAAACAAACATAACAAACGTCGTTGTTAAGAAATTCAACAATTATATGTATAAAAAAATCCCGTAATTTGTTCAGATAATTCAAATGCTTAACTGTTTAAATATTTACGACGTCATGTTTGTCTGGCGCATCAGTTGTCTACTGATTTTTGGGTAATGAGTAAAGAAAGCGTCCCTCTAATCATTAGAGCATAAAGGTACCCCCGGGTGACAAATCGCCACTGACGACTTGTTTCCAAGGTATTTACATACGTAGAGTGTGTACTAGTTTTCCTTTCATGATCCGTCAACGTACTGAAGGCCAGCACTCGGATTTCATGTGAGCAAGTTTATTAAAGCGGAAATAAGAAATTTATGTATGGATTGTCCGGTGAAAGATAGTGTCAAGGTTCCCTCTATTGGTTCACCCAGATAAAAATGAATTATGCACATGTAAAACGCATAAAAACTGGCAAATTTGATAAGCTTTCTAAAACTGAAAACAGAATTTGATTATCTCTTTTGGTTAAAAAATGACAGCACAAAATTTAAAGGAAGTTGAAAAATTAGTTTGCCACTAGTGCGAAAAATGATTTTTTCTGATCGGAAAACGGCACGTGACCACTTTATCCGTCAAGGGATGCATGCGACAAAATTCATCACACACTTGACGTATCTAAGGATCGTGAAAATGCAAAATATAAAATTTGGCCTTGTCAACCTGTCCGCGAGGAGACCAATATACTCATGCGAAACGTGAAAAATATTTTTGAGACAAGTCCAACATATCCCTGAGGGTTGCACCCAGACAACTAAAAATTTCAAAAACCTATCTTCCCAAAATCAAAGCCAATAACATGGGCTTCATAACTTGAAACATTAAAACCGCGCCAAAATACAATGAAGATGAAGAGGCCGGAGCTTTAACAATTTATCGAAAATTTGTTGAGAAAATGTTGAAATAGACTCCTAGAAGTTTCTCGTCATGGATGATGAAAACTATTGCTCCGTTGACCTCGAATGGTCAAACTAGTAAAGTTCTACTCATGTAGAAGTAAAAATGACGTTCGTTCGAAATATAAATTCAGAACCTAGCAAAATTTCCGATGAAATGCATAAGATGGCCGGAGATTGACAAAAATGGGAACGTCTCAAATCCATTCGCTTCCACAAGGAATATGAACTTTGAACTTTATTTCAAAGAGTGTATTTATCATCAAGCAATAAACCCCTTCTATCAAAAACAAACGCGTTTTGTTTTGGCCGGACATGGCTACGTGCCATAGCACGAAAATAGTGACAGAATATTTTCGAGGAAAAAAAGTTGATTTCGTCGATGAGAAAGACAGCACCCCAAAAGTACCTCAGTGTCGACCGATTGAATGATTTTGGGCATAAATTGAGAAATAGTACTCTCATGAAAAAAGGACACCAAAAAATTTCGGCGGGTTATGGATAAATTCGTCATATGCGTTGTCAAACGAGTGGCAAAGCGCTCGTGAGGGGTCCTCGGCAAAATTTTCTCTCCACCGGTACGGAAGGGGTATCTGAACCACTGAAGGGTTGAAAAACTTTGGTATTTCCATAGTTCGTATTCCACCAAAGTTTCGTTAGATTTGATTCATGAATTCATTTTCTGCAGGTCAAAATAGTTTGACACTTAACTTCACCGGACAGTCCATAAGTAGCGTTTTGCAATTGATTTGAACGCACACTCTTGACTAGTATGTACACTTTGTTGCGAAATTCCACTAATTTCAGTGAAGGACAAATTTAACACAGTTCAAAGAACTTCCGTTTCGCTCGTTTATAAAAATCCGGATTGAGTATGTACTTGGCTTTACCTGGAGTTCCATGTCTATCGCAACCATCGAGGGCGAACCGATATTGGGTATTAGTTTCGGACCAATCCTCGTTGAAAATGGTGTCCATTTTAGTTTCTTGACGCCACCGCAGGTTCTTAAGGGTAGCAGGTCATGGAGGTTATTATACAGTAATATTTTAATTTTAGACACGTGCATACCTCTTGTAACATCTTGGTGGCGGCGGGAATATCAAAGTTGCGGGCTGTTTTAGAAAATAAATGCGCTTCAATATACATTTTGAGCCCGGCAAAAAGAAGTATTTATAGTTTACGAACCTTTCAGCCATTTTACAAGGTATATGTCTTTCTTCATGTAGTCGTGAGGGAGGTTGGGCTCCATAATTTTCCTAAACTAGGGATAATTTTTAGCGTATTATTTATGTATGTTTACAAATCACTGTTAAGCTATTGCTAAAATATATTGTAAGGAAGTTTTTTTAGGAAGCCAATAAATGACAAACAAGATTCGGAAGACTGTGTTTTAATCTTTTCTACAAAATTGAGAACTCTTAATGCTTTTGATGTTAATATTGAACAGTTCCAGAATAGTTTAAAAACTTCAAATTTTACGACCATGAAAATTTACCTCATCCAATTTTAATTTCTGTTCCCAACTTATTACCAAGTCTTCGTTTTGCGCTTGGCCAAGAATTCCATTAAGTATGAAGAACACTAGCAAGACAGGTGTACACATTTTGCTATAATTGTTTGCTCTTGTCGTGGAATAGTACTGAATCCAGTCGTCGTAAAATTTGCACGATATCTAAAAAACTGAAATCTTACATACATGCACTCCTATATAGAAATCCAGAATTAAAATTATACCAACCGGTGTTCATATATGACTCTGACAAACTGACGCTTATGGGTAATACGATGTATATAGTATTAATAATAGCTTGGTATTAAGGTGTATGTAAAGAACGTCCGGGAATGAATGGGAATGCGCGCTCTAGCGAGTATATTGACAAATCAATAAACCCGCGAACTATAATAATTTAAATTTCTGAAAGCCCACTTCATTAGGGTCAATTTGGTATATCACTCTTAAATTTCAAAAATGGATAAGGGTAGAAGAAGCTTGTTTGAAAGGGAGCTGTTAGCAAAACGAGTGATGGAGTTCTACAACACGACAGCCAACCGAGACTCCAAGGTGACCTGGAACTTTTTTAAGCAGGAAGGAATTCCAAGTTCAAATGTGTATTCCTACATAAAAAAGTTCAAGGATTCCGAAAATGTGCAATTCAAGAAGCCAGCTGGTCGTCCGGCGAAGCTAGCGACCACTCGAGTGAAAAATAGAATTGAAAAAATTTTCAAAACCAAGCCATCAACGTCAGTAGCTGTAGCTGCCAGGAAAGTCAAAATTTCCAAAAGCTACCTGGGGGAAATTAAGGTCCATAAATTAGGAATCAAAGCAAGGACCAAAAAACCTGCACCAAATTACAAGCCCGTACAAGAAAGTCGGATCAAGGATTGCTGTCAAAAATTGTTGAAGAAAATGCGTGGAAAAGTAGTGATCCTGGATGACGAAACGTATGTTCCGGTTGACCCTTCAAATCTTCCAGGGCGTCATTTTTTTCATAGCTCGGATCCCTCTGAAGTGGCTTATGAAGAAAAAGTACGAAAAAAAGACAAATTTCCAAAGAAATATTGCATTTGGCAATGCATCTCCAGTCACGGACATGTATCAGACCCGGTAGTTCTCGAAGGGAATATCAATCAAGATATTTATCTGAAAAATTGCGTCAAGGCTGGATTGGAAGCATTTATTAATAGGTTTCACAAAAATGATAAAGTTTTGTTTTGGCCTGACCTCGCCACTTGTCACTATGCAAAGAAAGTGACCGAGTACCTCAGAAAGAAAAATATTGATTTCGTACCAAAAGATATCAACCCACCTAATGTACCCCAACTCCGCCCAATCGAAAAATTCTGGGCACGTTCTAAGTCAGTATACTCCCGGCTTCAAGATGTGCCTGACACCTTTCGAAAATTCAAAGGACGATGGAAGAAAATCACCTCGGAAGTGGCAAAAACTTCGGGAAAAAATTTAATGAAAAATCTTCGCAAGAAAATCGAACTAGTCGCCAACGGGGGTGTGGCGGCCTTAGCTATTAATTAAATTATGTAGGTACGTATTTGGTATTATACATATGCAAAAAGTTTAAAATTCCGATAACTCATTGTGATTTTATGACCACATTTTCAGACCATTCCCATTCATTCCCGGACGTTCTTTATGTAAAACCTTGTGAGCAGTAAATTTTTACTATCCGGTATAATTTTAATACCAATCGGTAGTAACTTAATACCTAGAGTGACTATGCTAGATTTCTAACCATGTCATGTCGAGATGACTCATGTGATTAAACTGGAATTGCGAAGGTAAGATGTGTTTTAATTGGAGCAGGTACCATGGTAATAAATTCTTGAGACGAGACAGAATGTATGTATGTATGTATTTATCTCTTACATGCAAGATTTTGCATATCTGCCACAACTATTATTATTTGCATGAAGATAGTTTCATATTATGAAACTTCCTCGTGTTCGACATTGACCTTGTCCTCTCGTAAATGGCGAATCACACCTTGCGATGCTATCATCTTACTATGCGTGCATACGTAAATACAGAGGTATTTCTAAATGACAGTGCGAGATTAATAGAGTAGTTTTTTAACCGTTTAATAAGGAAAACGAAATTTTTTTTGTGCAAATTTGCATAACTGGAGTATTGGAACACGTATCCTTTTAAGCAAATAAATGAAAGGTGATAAATAATTAACGACTTTGATGTGAATACAGGTTTATTCTTCCAGGGAATTAGGGTACATAAATACATAAATACATAAATATGTATGTACTTATAATGTTAATATGTATGTAGATACATTTCACACGATTCTCACGGACCTACATACCTAGTTGCTTGAAACATACATATATAAGGTAGTTAATTAACAATAATTAAAAAATAGCGATGTAACGTTCCAAAACGAGCCTAGATAGGTATGTATGTACTATTCGTTTTAGACTTTCCATCCACCCAAAAGAGCTTTGGATCAAGCAAGTCCGACGTCGAAAAAAGGCGTCCAGGCACGACGTCCAAAAATTATGTTAGCCGAGTCAGCCGAATTATCCTATTATTTAACACCAGTTTATTTTATTTTGGCGTTCAAATTATTCAATTCGTGTCAAGAATTTGGGTAATTGAATGACTTCTACGTCAAAATAAAATAAACTGGTGTTAAATAATAGGATAATTCGGCTGACTCGGCTAACATAATTTTTGGACGTCGTGCCTGGACGCCTTTTTTCGACGTCGGACTTGCTTGATCCAAAGCTATATTGGGTGGATGGAAAGTCTAAAACGAATAGTATGTATATGTTATGTATTAAATAAGTATGTAGAAAAAAACGATTTTTGTATTATATAATTTATGAACAGCCCCAAATATGTACATACGTATAGTTTAGATTCTACACTGTAGAACTATGAATTTATTAAGTGCGTGATACTTATTACGATTTCATATATATTTATATACGTATCATAACATTTTTAGGATTACATAAAAAAAGTCCAAAAATTGTAAATATTTCGTTTGTTACATAATACTTAAATTGTCAATGGGAAACTATGTATTTATATTTTTAATGCTAGAAAACAAAGATACCAGCAGGCTTAATATCAAAATATTGGCATATTTAAATTAACGAACCGAGCACTTATACCAGTGTCCCCTCTTTCTGAGCTCGTTACCGTCGACAGGGTCAGGCCCATCGCCGCCCATTTCGTGGCTAAGTTTAGTCCAATCGATGCCATGCTTGGTGACCAAAGCATCCCGCCAATCACTCTTCTTCCTTCCGTAGAGCTCGATGATCTTCCGGACCTCTAAAGGTGCAAATGGTTTGATCAGGTTGGTCCAGATGGGGATTACAAAGTCTGGAGCTGCGTATAAAATCAAGGTGCAAAATTTTAATGACTTCCGAAAAATGGAGGTAAAGTGGTTCATATGTGTTCTTACTATTTAGTACGATCGCAAGATTAAGCAGGTTTGGGAAATGGGCACCCAACGTCTGCACGAGATAGAGGTAGAAAGGAATACCTGCAAAATTTTGAGTGGAAAGGTGCTATATGCATTCGGGATAGTTACATAGCAAGCAGAGTTGAGTCGAGCCATAGATTTAAAAAAAACCAGTCGGTTTTTGGAGTAAAAACAAAATCTGTTTCGACCCCATACATTTTTCTGATGTAAAACAGAACCTATCGCTTTTTAGATTTTCCAAAAATTCCCTGGTCCGTTTTTGGGTCTAAAACATCCCATCCGAGTCAAACTGATCGGATCGCGTGGAGTATAGTTCCGAACAGATCAGATAATTCAGATCAGATATCAGATCAGATCAGATAATTGCCAGATCAGATACCAAAAATATCTGATCTGATTAAAAAATCAGATGACAGATCAGATCAGATAGTCAGTCGTAAAATCAGATATCTGATCTGAATTTTTTTTTCAGATATCTGATATCTGTTCAGATATCTGGTTTTTGGTAATTTTCTGATTCAATCGAGTCAAAACCGCAAGTTTTAACAGAAAAACTGCGTTTATAATGTTTGTTAATACCGTGCAGCTATAATAAACTTGCAAATAGTCCAAATTCTTGGTGTCTCCGTTGATTTAAATATCCAGAGTTCGAATAAAAATTTCGAATAATACAACTGAAATAATCACAAAAATTCTAAAGTTAGACTGAGGTGATCGGGTTATCTTAAAATCATCGAGGCAATTAACCACAGAATTCTGATGGTTTTACTTCAGATTAGTAACAGTCGTGATTTGCTAGAGGATATAATTATTTTGATGCTTGGGTAATTTGATGTAAAATTATTTTATGATATTTCGACCTCAAATAATAATATTCTTTAGTAGTAACTTCTTTACTATTCCTTTATCAATGTGTGAAAATAAAAAGAAGCAAATAAATAATTTAACCTGAAATGTTTTTAGTAGTGTTTGCAATATTGACAATTTTATTTCAGATATCTGAAATCTGAACAGATAAATCAGATATCTGAATGTTCAGATCAGATATGACATTTATCTGATCTGAAAATTTCAGATCAGATCGGAGAACGATTTTGCATATCTGAAATTTTCAGATCAGATACACGATTATCTGATCTGTTCGGAACTATAGCGTGGAGTCAAGAATTCTTCGAATAAACGGACATCCGACTCAACTCTGATGGCAAGTTAATGCGTCCTTCAGTTTTTATCTTATCGTATGTATCATGCCCCAATTAAATGTGCTTATTGGGTAGTTTCAAAGATATATTTAATTTCAAATGTAACCTCTTTTTAACTAGAAGCATCTTGGCAAAAGTTATTTTTTGTCATTACGAAACGCTCAGGTTGAAAAATCAGGTTGAGTTTTCACGGAAATGTATTCTGAAAGTGGCAAGTAACAAAACAGTCTACGTTTCTTCAAGCCCATAACTTTATAGAATTCAATAAGTTGCATTTAAAACTCATGAAATGTAATAGAGTTAGAAATTTTGATTTAAAGAAAAATCAAACAGGGGTAGGATGAGATGAATATTGAAATATTACGGGTCTCAGTCTGAGATTGAAAATTGACCCTTAATTAATCCCGTGTTCGTTAATACTTATGAACATACATAGGTATTCAAGTCAGACTTACATCCTGGACAAAATTGAAGCGGGATATTTAACAAGGCCCCGTCCATAAGTAGGGATGCCCTAGTAGCGTTGGATCCATTTTCTTGCATATTTCTTAACACGATGGCAGCTTCTTCAAAACACTTGTCAAAGTAGCGTTGCATTTTGTCCGACTGTCCTGCCAGAACGGCTTTGCGCAGGTCCCATTCACCCACGAAAATAATAAAAACTGCAGAACAGAATGTGTATATGAAGAATTTTTTATAGAGCAGTTTATAAGTCAGGCCTTTTCCATAGAGTGTCCGAAATCTAGTATATATAGTCAGGCAGGTATTGATTTCTCGGTATTAAAGTCCCTACCGCTTGGTATTAAAATTGTTTAGTGGCCCGTAAAATTTGGTAGCGATATGGTAGACCTTTAATGCCGAGCTATTACTAAATACACCACATTACATTTGGGCCAATATTGATCCATATTGGTAAATACCAAAGTGGTATTTATCACTTTGGTAGAGTCATATACATGTGTATACGAATACTGCATAGTACAATTCTAAGACTGGATTTCTAAGCGTGTATAACAGTGCTAACTTTATTGACACGTTTTCTCGCATACCTGGAGTTCCGTTTCCATCGCAGCCATCGAGTGTGAAACGATATTGGTTGTTAAATTCAGTCCAATCCTCGTCGAGAATGGTGTCCATTTTGTATTTTTGACGCCACAGCAGATTCTTAGGGAATGTAGCCAGTGAAGTTTTCATGTTGTTAATATTTTCATAATCTGTTTTTATCTACACTTATTTACATACCTCACGTAACATGTTGGTGGCGGCGGGAAGATCAAAGTTTCGGACTTTTTAAAACGATGAAGATGTTCATTACATTTTTAACTTCACAAAATAACCCATGTAATTTATAGTACATACACGAACCTTTCAACCATTGTATGAGATAGATGTCTTCCTTCATGTACTCGTGAGGCAGGTTGGGCTCCATAATTTTCCTAAACTAGGATTATTTTCAAAATATTGGGGGTATTCTTTATTTCTTCGTATCCTTAGTATCCTTTGTATCGTAAAATAAATTACGAGACGACGGTTTCGAAGATTTGTAAGCGGAGTAAGATTTTCTCAGCGAAAATTGAGATACTACACTCTTAGCAAAACGGGGAGAAACGGGGAGCCCACATGACTTAACCAAATTGTGATAATGTTTTACCCCACATTGTGATAAATCTTCCCCACAATGTGTTAAATCCTCACTATCTAGTGTTACGTTTACACATTGTGGGGAAGATTTATCACAATGTGGGGTAAAACATTATCACAATTTGGTTAAGTCATGTGGGCTCCCCGTTTGGTGACGATCAACACCAGGTTTTTAAGAGTGTCATGTTACGATTTTTACGAGGCATGATTAAGCATGATGAATCTTATTTTTCATCGTAAACTTACATATTTTACGATGCTAAGGATACGAAGACAATTGTAAATATCCTCATTATATATTCATAATTATTAAGGTAGTTAAGAGAGGTTGAAAGTTTGTAAAAACCAAACATGATTGATAAAATTATTTTATACTTTCCCAAAAAAATGAAAAAAAAATTAAAGTGAGAAAATTCTAAGAGTTATGAAAGGTGATTTCACAAAACGTAGTCTTATTTTTTTGAAAAATGTCCCACATCAAAATCCTTTCTCATAAATGACAATTAAAAATATATTTCAAAATGGATTGAATGTGTTTTTGTAAGAAGTAAATATTATATATGCATACATTTTCAGAAGCATTTTCTGATTTCCACATAAAGCCAGAAATATTAATCAGAAAACACTAAAAACTCGAATGAATTTTAATTTCCTCGAAACTGATCACTACACACGTTGACAAAATAAATTTATTTTAGTTTATCATGAATCTTCTAGAAGGTTAATCTTTTCCACTTAAAATTTTCCCCGTTAATTTTTTTTAATCTACCGAAAGCTTACCTCATCTAACTTTAACTTCTGTTCCCAACTTATCGTTAAATCGTCGTTTTGCGCCTGGACAAGAATCCCGTTGAGTATGAAAAACACAAGCAAGACAAAGGTACACATTTTAATTTAAATCAATTGATCGGTTTTGACAGGGGAAAAAATTTAATGAAGTCGTCTCAAAATCTGCACAGTCTCTGAAAAAATTGCATCCAAGACATGTCTAGACTATGTAAACATATGTATGCATCAGCCTATGATTTAATGCATTAAACGAGACATTTTTTATAACTGCAAATATTATGGCGGGTGTGGTCTCCTCTTAAAAACCATACTATCAACTGGATTCATGAAGGTTAATTAGAGCAAATACATGGTAGATTCATAATAATGGTAATTGTTGAGATGAATGAGACGTAATATGTTTTTGTAAAAAATAGTCTGTCTGTCACGCCTATTTTTGCAAGTTCGTCTGGATCGTCCTCGCGTGCGGGGATTGACCTTGTCGTCTGGGAAATGGTGAGTTGTAGGGATGGTAATCCGTATCCTAAATTAACCGATCCGTAGGATAGGATCGGATAAATACAGGATCGGATCGGATCGGATCGGATTTGCTCGCTTTAGGATGGGATCGGCTCCCGGTTCTACTCGAAATCCGATGCGATCCGATCCTAGGA
Source organism: Folsomia candida (assembly GCF_002217175.1). Lineage (NCBI taxonomy): Eukaryota > Metazoa > Arthropoda > Collembola > Entomobryomorpha > Isotomidae > Folsomia > Folsomia candida. The sequence goes on from NW_019091235.1 coordinate 262,316, forward strand.
TCCGATCGTAGGATATCCGCGGATGATATGTGTGAGACACCTTGTGTCTAACTATGGAAATACTTTACCAGCTGCTTTTCTTTATTTATTGGAACGGTTTTTGGTGAGTTCATCACATGGCGTACATTACCCGAATGAGCCGAATTATCCTATTATTTTACACCAGTTATTTTTATTTTGGCGTTGAAATCATACTAAATTGAATAATTTGAACGCCAAAATAAAAATAACTGGTGTAGAATAATAACATAATTCGGCTCGTTCGGGTAATGTACGCCATGTGATGAACTCACCAAATGTGAAACGAGTTTACATCGGATGATCCGAGGATCCTGTGTGATCCTAGGATCTCATCGGTTAGGATCGGATCGGATTGTCTGATCCTCGGATCCTCTATCCGATCCGTGTGAAAATCCGATCCTATCCAAGTTTTTACGATCCTAGGATAGGATCGGTTACGGATTACCTTCACTAGTGAGTTGCAATTTGTGATTCGCACGTATACATGCATAACATATTTGCATAACTAATAATAATGCAGGTCTTTCACATGTAACACTCAGATTTCCATAGGGAAACACATTTCCAATCTTATTGTGTCCAACACAAAAAATAAGAATACTCGTATTTTTGCATTATTCAGAATAATCATAATGCATCAATTTCACTGAGCGTGAGGTGCGAATTTTAAACTTTTCTCAAGCCAAAACCTAAAGTTTCCAAAATCCCGAAAATTTTGATAAATTAGCAGCCAATTCAAAAATTCTAAATCATATTTCACCAGATGGATTTAAATACCTTGCTTACCAAGTACATATGTATGGTGGTACGTAAAACTTTAATTTCAGAATATTTTTCCCGTTTTTGAAATCCATAATATTTTCCTCAATACGAAAAATGGTAAACTTGCAAATTTTGAAATTTTGAAAACATGTTTTGCACGTTGATTTTAAATAAATCAAGCAAGTCATTCTGAAAAAAATACATTCTTTTCTTGAATTTCTTAGATCGTACTAAAATCAAAATCCTAAATTTTTCAGCATTTTGAAAACCCAAGGTTGTATATGTGGCTGGAAATTGTTTAAGATTCGCGCCTCGCGTTCAAATTGGTGCAATACGAAGCATGCAAATATGCTTATTTTATTTGTTTTAAACACAATAAAACTGGTCACATGGAAATCTTAGAGTTACATTCAAAAGATCTGCATTGTAAGTTGTTGATTAATTATAGTGTGAGATTTACAAGCATAGCTGTTCAAACCACAGTGTGGATCCACAAAGTGGACTGTGGTGTGGAAAGTGGGCACGATATTTTTGTGGTTTGTGGAATTGTGGATTGTAGTTTGTGGAAGGGTTTGTGATTTGTGGAATTGTGGATTGTAGTTTGTGGAAGGGTTTGTGGTTTGTGGATTTGTGGATTGTAGAGTGTGGAAAAGTTTGTGGTTTGTGGATTGTAGTTGTGGAGTCCACAACTACAATCCACAAAACCACAGACTGGTCCACAATGTGGACAGGTCTGTAGTTTATAGTTATGGTTAAGTTTTGAGGCATTGTTGTGAATGATATAGCCTTAGATAAATAGTTAAACACACGTTTCATGATTTTTCAAAATGCACACTGAAAACCATGTTATAATCCGTAAGCGGGAATTTGGATCTTAAAATTTCGCTGTAAAAATGCGAATTGTCGCTCACGTATAACGTTATAACTTCGTTGCAACTGATCATTATGAAAAATTCTGAAACACGTGTTTAATTATGTATGTAATTACTAGTAATTAGCATATGTGCAAACCAAAGTGTGGATCCACAAAGTGGACTGTGGTGTGGAAAGTGGACAAGATTTTTTTGTGGTTTGTGGAATTGTGGATTGTAGTTTGTGGACAGGTTTGTGGTTTGTGGAATTGTGGATTGTAGTTTGTGGAAGGGTTTGTGGTTTGTGGAATTGTGGATTGTAGTTTGTGGAAAGGTTTGTGGTTTGTGGATTTGTGGATTGTAGTTGGTGGATTGGTTTGTGGATTGTGGTTTTGTGGATTGTGGTGAGATGAAATGAACAGCTATGTTTACAAGGCAGCTATCAAATTCTCTTCCTTCATGACAGTATCGCATAGTATTACAGTATTACAGACATAACGTTATGCAAGTTTTCACTTGCATAACTTGCATTTTTTATCTTTATGCTTGAAAGCATAGAAATAAAGGGTGATAATTAAGGACTTTTATATAATGCAAAAAAAGTTTTATTGTATTTGTATTTGCGGAATAAGTGTTACCAATAAATACTTTCAATTATTTAGCTTACATAAGTGTACTCTAAGAAAAATCTGGCAACTAGATAGGTCATTACAGTGACTATACATATATACACATACATATATTTACATATGCACCCTTAACAATCTGGTAAAGTCACGCAGGTAATGATTTCTCGGTAATAAATTTGGTAATAATATTTTACCAGGTAGTAAAAATTCGTTACCATGATGGTAAAACTTTATTACTACGACATTACCACAAGTACAACTTATCATTAACACTTTGGTAGAGTCATATACTTGTGCTTTTCGGTAATGTTTATTACCAGATTATTTACAGTGTGTTATTGAATTAGTTAATTGCCAATAATATTGATTTAAGGAAATCGTGATGTGAACTTTCAAAATGAACCTAAATGCATCTGTATATATGTATGTATCTTATCCGCTACAATTTTATAATCTGTCAAATTTATCACTAGAATTGAAACCTGAAAGTTAATACGTACAAACCTACTTTATGCACTATACGAAAGCGTACATGAAAGCATATACATAAGTTTATTTCTGATTACACAAATAATTTGTACAGTCCGATTGGACGTTATTGATACTCGAATAAAACCGAAGTTATGGGATATTCCAACATTTCGAGAGAGCTAAATTCTTCAGTAAGAGTTTAAATATTTTTATTACCGATATACAAATATGTATGTATACATAAATACTCCTTCAAAACGTTAAAATATTGATTACTCACTTCTCCTAATTTTGCTTATGTATAATGTTTTTGCAATCTTAATTTCCCATTTCTTTTGAAACTCTAAAGCTATAAGTTAGCTTTATCTAAATAATAAATCAGATTACTTCTAGATGTATGTATTGAAACTTAACTCCATGCGGAACAGAGCTTAACTTTTTAGTAGTAAAGTTCCTTTAATTGGTAATTTCCTACTTTTTATCCGTTCTACTTTACCTAGAACAACTTTACCTACATATATGAACGTTGGGCAGATTCACCTCAACAACATTTCACAGATTAAACAAAGCCATACATACAAATTTCGAAATTTTGAAAAATTGAAAACATTTAAAGAAATACACTCTTCCAGTCTAAAACTTACTCCCAAAATGTCAACAGATCTACTTTGGCAAGCATTTTCTTACCATGCCCGTTATTTCCCGTCTGGGGGGATATTCCCCATCGGGCTAAATCCCACAAAGAGAGTTATGTACTGCAACGGGGGAAGAAAAGTGTGGATTTCTGTGGCCACGATTCTCACCGCTTTCTCCAATTTCGTCCTTGTGCCGGCGTATCTGTTAACTTTTCGAGCCTTTCCACCCCCAGGGGACAACTATTCAGTGACTCTGTTGCACGTCGCGTTTGGAATAATAGTCCACTCGTTTACCATCGTTATTTATATTTTCATTTGGTTGTATCATTCCGATACGGTGAAAGGGTTCAACAATATTGTGGGGATGGAAGCTGTGGTGAAATCTGGTAAGTTATTAATGAACACTTTTCAATAAAAGAGGTGGATGTTAATTCAATTTATTACGTTTTGCAATAATTATCGGCACATGTAAATATGTTGTGGGTGAACACGTCTACTTTTAGAAAGTTAATAGGTCATTAGGTAAATTTTTAGGGGTAAAAAACAATTTAAGAATTTGGATAAAAATTTCAATCGAGGTACATTTAAACAAATTAAGGGGCAAAATGCATAATTTTAGGGGGTCGTTTCGTTAATTACATAAATCCTAATATGTAAATATGTTCCATTTTCAGAATTTTTCTCCTCCTCCAAACGTCTCAAAGATGCGAAAATTCACTCCGATCTTCCTGGCCAACTGATCAGCAAGTTTGTCCTCTTCACGTCCGGATTTCAATATGTTGCTGCTTTATTTGTCGTCTTGACTAATGTCGACCCTTTGTACTTCCTTCTTACCAATTTTTTTCCAGGGGACACTCCACTTTCCTTGATTTCCTACGTGATCCGAATTCCCGTCGTGATCTTGTCATCGTTTGAATTTGTCCGGATCGTCACCCTTCTCCTGATGTATTTTACCATCCAGCTCCAAGTCATTTCCAGCGTGGTGGACCAGTTTCATTCAATTAGGGGGAGGATGATACTACCCTGGGGGAACGTGCGACTCCGAGCGCTCTATGTCGGGTTAGGAATCGCTATCGAATTTTCGTCCGGAGTTCAAGGACCGACCACAGCGGCGCTGATGGCGCTTTCTCAAATGCTGGCGGCTATCTGCATAATAGCTACGATCCGAATGCGGGGCGTAATTCCGATGCCGCTTTATCTCATATTTCCCACGATTGCCGTTTTCGTCCCGATCCTTGTGCTCATGTTGTTGCCCAGAGCGTCCAATTGTTATGATAAGAGTGTCATATTGCTCCTAAGCTGGAGAGACGTTACATCGTGGGATTGTGCAAGAAAAGGCGGGATGTGTGAATCTAGAGCTAGGAAGAAGGCGACAGGAGCCTTGAGACCTTACCGAGTTTACGCGAGCATGGCTGGCGTGAAGTTGTACATGATGAAGAGGTCGACAAAAGCGACGTTCCTGCATTCATGCATGGACGCCACGGTGACGGGATTTTTTACGTTTCAGTAATTTTTTTATCATAAATGATTCAGGATGGGAAACGCATTTCTTCGTATGTACGTTTTTCGTTAATTGTTAAAAAGACAAACCCTTTCCGGGCTATTTTCTGGGGTTGTATGTACATATTGTAACGAGCTTGGGTATTGACATGTGCATATCTAGGACATTACAAAATCATTGCATTTTCTTAATTCTGTAATTCTGTACCTTGCAAAACGGATTTCGTCGATTTGAAGTACGTATTTAGTAGCGCATGCAATACTTCAAATGCAAATTACAGCGTTAACAACGCTGTGAGCATTGCATATAGATATGTAATACTCACACTAGCATGCTTATGTACATAAGTTACCGTGTATATTTTCGTCCAATTTATCAGTCCTACATATGCTACATGTAAAGTACGTATTTAGTAAATACTGTTTATATACATACCTAGCTAATTACACAAAGATGAAAATTATAAAGTACTTAACCTGGGCATTGATAACCGCATACATAAATTCTGATGACCATTTTGCATTGAATAAATATTTATATTCAAATGTGTAGGGGAACGATTAGTTTTCAACGTACATTAATTTTCATAATGAATCTAGTACTCATCTGTAAATATGCATTTATGCTTGTGCACATTACGTAAATGTATTCCACACAAATCTCTTTACTCTATTTTCACGGTACAATCCGACCACCAGTGTGTGCATATTTATATGTATTTTCCTCTCGTTTCGACGGGAAATGGATGAGAACTAATGAGAAGTGGATCTTACTTCTAACAATGCTCCAGGTAACAGGGTTGCTGATATATAGTTGATTTTATTTTTTTGTTTTTTGTTGAACATCGTAACCTGTTTTTTTCCTCAGAAGTCAGAGGGAATGCGCACTTGGATTTTATCCGGAGATCTTGAAGTTTTTTAATACGAGACGATATGTGGTATGCCATATGTTGCGGATACCCGTAGTTATATGTAAAAATGATTATAAAGTACATATGTTAATAAAATGTGCATGAAAATTTCATTATTTTGTTTTATTGAATTGGATATTTGTGAATAACAAATTTTTGTTAATTACATGCGAAAAGTTTTGTATGTAAATGGTTTTTGATCCGAGCATAACTTATTTTCTGAACAGGGGCGAATATTACTTGTTGTATTTATGGTACATACATAATGAGTGTGCACGTGATGCATATGTAACAACTGATTCGAAGGTAATGCTGAGAAATGGATTTTGCTGAACAATACAGATTTTTAAGAACCCTGCATGATAAGAACACATATCTAGCTTATGTATTCAGTATTCAGTCTGTGGAACCAAATACAAGCGCATACATATGTGTATGAATACCCGAGCAAAACAGTCCAACTGGTACATATATGTAAGATCCAGTGGGAAAATGTTTATGAAAGTGGAAACAATCCAGATATCCGGAACCTTTATGAAAATACGGGTTCCCATGTCAAAATTCCCATATGAACTATGTGTAAACTCATGTCACTACCTATTTTTTCCTACTGGTGCATTTTCTATATTCATATAGGTGCGTCATCGTCACTCCCATTGGCAAATGAAATTTATTCCCACTTGTTTTTCTATTAAATTCTTACTAAAACAATTAAGAAAATTCAATTGTATGACTTACAGATATATGTATGTACCATTTATTCGACAGATTGAATTATAAAGAAATTAGCGTATAAACAAGTAGAAACATTAGTACAAGTTAAGTATTAATTACTTTGCTCGTGAAAGTTTTTTCCTAGCATCACCAGGGATGTTTTTTAGTTTTTGCTCAAACAGAATGAACTCAACTGAATTTGGTTTGAGTCCGCAAGTCCTAATAGTAAATTCTAATGCATAATAAAAAACAAAATTAATTCAACATTTCGAGATGTCTTTCTGAAGGTATTAAAAATCAAGATTCGTACCTTTTAAAGCTCCAAATCTAACAGGATCCATTGCACATCGCTGAGTTGCTGGAAATAGTGGAGATACTTTTCCAGTCAAAGAAGAAGAAGCAATTTCTTCCAACGTGAAAATTCCTCCCTCGAACAACAGCTTTCGCTATACGGAAGGTCGGTTGATGTAACTGATCTTCGATAATTCGATCAATGAACGGTTTAAGAAAATCCCATCCGCAATTTCAATAACCTCGTCTACCCCTTCAGGTTGTGGTGTTGACGATGCTCGCTTGACAATTCCTTCCCTAATTTAATAACCACAATATATAATATGAAAGGCCAATAGATAAATTATGCAAAAATTACATACTCTTTAAGGATGCCACGTGTTTCTTTAACTCAAAATTCTCCTTTAGAAGAAGAGCAATTTGTTGGTCCTTCAGTAAATTTGTTCTTCTTTCCTCAAGGCTACTGACTTCAACCTCCTCGTCGTTGTTGTTGGACAGTGATTCCTAGGGAGCAATAAGTTAATTAAATTCATAATTTTTACTTAAAACGCCACAGCATGTTCCTCATTTACCTCTCTATTGATGGCAGCTTCAGACGTCCCGGAACCTGGAGCAAGAATCAGGCTATGCTGCTCCTCTTCGCCTTCAGAGTTTTGACGATTTCTTTTTCGTGACCGGGTGCCGTTCCCCTTGTTCTTGTCTTGCTCCACACTTGCTGCCAGATTGTCACTTTTTTCCAAGAACGATTTGTTTGCCGCCTCCTCTGCCAAAGTATTCTGCATATTCTTCATCTGATTCTTGGGCCCTGAAATTGAATTAGCAAGGGTATTAAATGCTTATTATGAAGTATTCAAAGTTTACTTTCCGATAACTACATACAAGTTAAGAAATGCGCTTACCAATACCCATCACTACACCTTCGAGTACTTGCTTATCGACTCGTACATTAACTGTACTGTGGATCACCTGATCGACGGTCTTCTCCCCAAGCTCCACGTTCTTAAGAGATACGAGTGAGTACGAATTTTCTTCTACCCAATGAATGACGACAAAACTTTTCATTTTCAGAAATTTTCATACAAGGGCTAATAATTAAAAATAAAAATGGTGTAACCGTCACGTTGGAATTTGTGAATCAAAAGATGTATGTTGTTCCCACCGACATTTGCCGCCCCACGTGTCTCAATTGGCCCCGTCCGGCAACACTACAGCCGGTGCCCAGTACTCTCCAGTTTCTCGTAATACTTTTAAAAGTAACTATTTTTAATGAGTAGATCAAATATAAAAATTATGAATACCTTCAAACACACATTCACCAAAATTAAGAGAAGGCAGGAGATTTCCAGGAAAGTCAGTTGTTCGTTGTTTAAAAAGGTAAGCCAATAATGAAAAGCATCATAATATTCTTCACTTTTTATTCATCGAAATTATAATAATTTTGACGTACTTGACTAGATATCATCGGAGCATGGAAAGCGACGAAAAATGAATGATGTATTCACTGATTCGTCTGAGTCAGAAGAAGGAATAATAGAAGAAAGGGTTTACACCAGTGAACACAAAGAAGGTGTCAGGAATTGGTGCAATTTTTATATTTTTGACGCACTTTATTGATTTATTTAAAACTGCAGACTCAATGCATCCGGAACTACCTAAGTGGGACCTGTCGAGCGTTAGTGGAAGCGAGGTCAGCCTGGAAGATTTCAACTTCTCCGATTTTAATGATGACGAAGGAAGCAAATGCCCGGTATTTTAGTCAACTTAAATAATAATTATACGCCGTGTTGAAATTCATGTCATAAATCGTCAACTGCTTTTTCAGGTTGCTGACCCAATTCACCCCTTTTCTTCAATTTCAAAAGAGGAAACTGTCGCAGCCGTCGTCCAACTTTCTCTTGCACATAATTTGACCAAAGCCGCGACGGCTGATATCGTCAAACTAATTGCTTGCCACGTTCCTCATGGTGCTGACTATCCGTCGTCGTTTTATCGCTTAAAAAAGGAAGCGTCACTTGAGCAAAACTGGACAAAACGGCACTACTTCTGCGTTCAATGTCAAGAAATTTTAGATTGTTACGACCGTTGCCAGATTTGTAATACCATATATACTAGAAAAAAGCTCAAAAAATTAGGGCATTATTTTATTGTTATGGATCTTCGCAAGCAGTTTTTAACGTTGCTAGAAAATAGTCAGATTAAAGGTTTGATTATTAGTTCCGCACATAATTTATCACTAGATACCGATTATAATAGTATCAAATCAGGATTCGACTACATGAAATTGTCCAAATCGCCCTACGATCTTACATGCACATTTAATATAGATGGGGTTCCGGTTTTTAATAGCAGCAATTCGTCTTTATGGCCTGTTCAAATATCGATAAACGAGCTTCCATTTAGGGTTAGGAAGAAGAACATTCTTCTTGCAGGAATTTGGTTTGGACAGTCAAAACCAAATATGAAATTATTTCTTCCAGCTGTCATTGATGAAATGAACTCTTTAAGTAAAGTTCCGTTAATTTGGAGTTCACATGAAGGGATTAGAATTGTTAGTAAGGTATTTTTCCCTTTGTGCTCGGTTGATTCTGTAGCTAGATGCATGCTACAAGGTCACACGCAGTTTAATGGGAAGTATGGCTGCAATTGGTGTCGAAATCCAGGTAAAACTATTCCGCAAGGCAAAGGTCACTGTCGTGCTTATTTACCTAGTTCAACTTCATATAAAGAGCGAACGCCAGAATCATATCGGCGTTTAGCAGAAACAGGGAAATTTAAAAAGGGTATTAAATTTTATAGCCCATTATTAAATTTAGAACAATTTGATATTGTACACGGATTTAGTGTTGATTGCATGCATTGCGTCTTCCTAGGTGTCATTCGTAGCTTGACCAACAAATGGTTAAAAGGCATTGGCAAAGCTTGGTCAATTGGCATGCACATAGATAAAATTGACGAAATTTTGTGCAGATTTAAGTCGCCATCAGAAGTCGTCCGCACTTGCAGATCTATTATGGCTCGAACACATTGGAAGGCATCAGAATGGCGAACCTGGTTATTTCTGGTCCCAGTGATATTAAAAAATATCTTATCCGAACCTTACTTAGCTCACATTTCATGTCTCAGCCGAGCTATATTCATTTCCTCTAAACAGTCTTTCACTTCAATTGAGTTAGACGAAAGTGAGAATTGCATTTTGCAGTTTTTACGAGACGGTCTAGCATTGTACGGAGAAACATTTTATAGTTTTAATGTTCATCAATTGGAACACCTTAGTAACACTGTCCGGCGATGGGGACCTTTGTGGAATAGTTCTGCTTTTCAATTCGAATCGTTTAATGGAAAACTACTAAATTATGTCAAAAGTGCAACAGGTGTTTTATGTCAAGTGTGTGAGAAATTTGCTAATGAACTTCAAGTCAATAATTTGCTAACAAAAACTAGTAACAATATTTGTTTTGGGGTCAAGTCAGGCGCTTTGCAAAAAAATTTGCATGAAATTAAAAATCCGAAGTCGGTTGCATCGTGTAATTTTTTTGAGAACATGATACCCCAAGGGCATACGTTTTTTAGCTTAAGTAAAAGTAAACGAGCAATAATTAATTACTATTCGTTTTCTACTAAATTTACATCAAAACGTTGCGATAATCTCATATTCCTTCGCGCAGGCGTGCTGGGTAGGATGCAAGCTTTCTTTAAAGTAACAAGTCGACTTGATGAAATCATTTCTGAGAATTATTTCGTACAAGTGTCAAGCTTTAAAGTGACAGAATTGGTTGGGCTCCCGCATATCTACAAATGCAAACGCAATGTTAAGTCAACCTTCGAAATAATGAATTTTAACGAAATTGTACCGAGAAAATATTTTAGTTGTGTTATAAATAACGAATATTTTTATATTGAAGTCCCTAATTTGTTCGAAGTAGATTAATCACAAGAATAAATTTACTTAAAGTTGTTAACAAAATAATAATTTTCATGAAATTATATACAAGAGTTTTGATTTTCAGATACGTACATATATATGCACAAAATCATATTTACTCATTGGTTAATTTCCGATAAGAATAAATACACTAAGTTTCCAATTCGAAATGGAATTTTCGTTGGCATATTTGAAAAAAAATTGTGGATCCCATAGGTAGCAGTGGGAAACCATAGGGGGAAATTTGTCAAATAGGATCCTTCGCTCGAATTTTCCTATTGGACAATTCCTATATGGAAAAAGCGTAGGTTCCAGTTGGCACTAGTAGGTTCATGTGTGGCATTAATAGGCAGATGGGAACCTACGCTGTATTTTTGCTGGGGTATGTATACTTGTTGTACAAGGGGCTATTCACATACTCTGTCGTCAGACATGACTGGAAAAATACTCTGTACTCCTACGTTTCTAATGTTATATTCAAGCTAGGAATTATCAACAAAAAGGATGAATTAATGGCACATTATGTATGTGCCTGACCCCGACGACGCCCAAACAACTTTTTGCTGCATAAACATTTCGCACACTCGTCTCCCTCACCTTCAAAGTTTTATAACTTACCTGTCGTACAAAATTTACTATTTCTACAATACATTCACTTGGTGACTGACCATTCCAGAAGGATGTAGTCCTTCATTTATCACCCATGGAAATTTCCTTCGCATTATAATGTCTAAATTTATCATTAAAACACAAGCACTTAGGATACATAGGATAATATTTGCCAACAAGAGTCTTTTAAGGCAGAATTTTGTCATAGTTTAAATTATTTCATCGTATACTTCAAGCGGAAATGTGAGGGCAACGTTATTAAGTATTTCATCCAAGAGGTAAGCACTTCATGAACATTATTTTGCCTCATCGATTAATGAATACATACTAATTTATGATACCGAGTCCTTTGGAAATTACAGCAGTACATAAATTATGTAGTTAACCAACTCTGCAATGTACATAAATGATGTCCTGGATTTATGTAAGTACTCTCGGTAATGTAAAAACTTTTCTCTAAATATTTGCGTAGCTTTGTTTTATATTTCGACTTTTTACAATGTCATTTATGTACGTACTAAGGGAAGGAGTGAATTGCTTTACATCTTGCTTGCACGGCCAGTGACATTTGTTTCTAGATATGCAGCAAAGTTAAATTTTCTTTATTCGACAGATTCAATTAACCTCGCCTGCGCCGCCTGCCTTAGGCGAAGATGGATACTTCCACTCATCTAAATATACATATATGTAAATACATACGTAGAAAACATGAAAATTATTCACATCATCAGTTCTATAATATCACCTTCGCCCTCCATAATTCTTCTGGCGTATCGTCTTTCTACCATCAAAATTTTATCTCAAGTAGAAACAAGTAACCTCCCATCTCTGGTTTTAGACTAATTTCATGTGTCTGATACAAAATTAAGATTAACTCTGTATGTATTTGCATCCATACCGATTTATACCAAAATCTTACCCGGTTAGTAGAAAATCAGCTTCTATTATTTCAATCGATCTAATCAATTCCCCCAATTCTCAAAAAGTTAAGCATAATTGAAGTGAGAGTTGAGAGTTCTTATCCTTATTTTTGTAATTGCTATTTTAATCTAATGAAACGTAGGTACTAGTTTGGTAAATACTAGTTTTTTAACCTACAGAATGATTTTAAACTTCATCCGTGTTGTTAGATCGAGCCCAGTCTAGCAATAACATCACGCTTTCGTTACTGTTTTTTATGGAATAATTATTATGCAATCAATGATTACCTGTCCACGGATTATTTCTTTAACTTTAAGAATCAATTCAGCTGCATTTTATTTAGGCACGCTTAATTTACTGGTGGAAAAACTCATGAAGGATGCTTACAATATGTACCGTAGAATGAGAGTTGTACACATATTCCAATAATGGTATAGGTGGTGTTTTGCTTTCCAAACTTACTACTATGGAATAATAATAAATCATTTTATCATTGTATGGTTCTGGAAGTTTTGAAATTAGTGATCCAGTTGAATCTAGCTCTAGTACTACACAACTTCACAATTTATCGTAAATTTGATAGCTGCTTATCTCCAAACAGTATTGAGTTTCGTGCATATTTGAACACACAGATTGGACAAATATTCCAGGTTCTTGATTCTAATCTACTATTAAATCGCTATTGTTGTCTCCTTGTTTGAGTGGATATAAGTAACTCAAATTCATTTGCTGGTCAAACCTCGAGTTTCATTTGTCTCGAATATAATCATTAGATTTTCGGGTTTTAATTTGTTGTATTAATATGTTAAAATGTTGGGGACCACAACAATGTATGTATTGTGTTAAACCGGACTATACTTACCAAATAAAAATTTAGCTTAATAAAAGAGTAATAATGCATGTATAATAACAATATAATTGATAATTGTATAATCAGGTTGATTCGTTAGCATGTGCGCAGATGTATTGCGAACATACATGCATTAGTAAAATTATGACAAGAAAAAGTACACATTAGTTTACATGTTTGCATCTCCTCGTAGATTTCAACTGCATTATCTGGAACTATATCGTTGTCCTAAATAAGGATTATGTACATGCCTACTAACTTCAGTAATATCTGCTGGAACGTTATCCGCTTTGGGTTAATTACGCCTAGTTTCAAATCTGTTTTTCCAATTACTCGAATGTCACCTAACTTACATATTTACTAGATAATTGAACGTTTGATTTAATATGATTCTGTAATAAGCAGAGGGCGGATATGTATGTATTTCTAACTTTTTCATATCAAATCAAATCGTACTATCATCCCATCGAAGCGTGATCTCAAAAATTCAAACATTGTTTTCCATATTTCACATATTTTAGGGTTTTCGTACATATACATATTTTCATACATATTTTGAGTTTTTTTCGTACATGCACATATTTTCCTACATATTCGAGCCTTTTTCTAAAAATAAATATTTGAATACATATTTCGAGGTTTTTTATGTGAAAATATTTTTCTTTATTCAGAAATTAAAGTTTTGTCAAAATTAGATTTTCATGATGATCATGATGTTAAATTAATATGAACTACTAGCAAATCCAGTTTGCCCATTTTGCAAGTCAAAAAATTACCCCTGAAAATCTTCGAATGTAACTAATGTCGCATTATGGGTCATTAGATGAAGATTAAAATGATATATTTAATAATTCGTTGATAAGAGTGTTAAAAAGTTGAAAGGTTTGGACAATTAAATTTAAATACAGTAGAAAATTGCAATAGAAAAATATGTTTTATGTGCATATTTTCGTGTTTTTTAAGCACATATTACATACATATTTTGAGGAATTTAAGTACATACATATCCGCCCTATGGTAATAAGTTATAATTTTGCGGTTTATGTTCACATATGTATATATAATACTTATATCTTAAATACGAACATGTTTAATCAAAGTGTTAAATATTAATGTTATACAATTGGATTTAACATGATAAATGACAATAAATAAATGTGATATGATAAATATTTCATAAATAAAGCTTCGTTGCACTATGAAAGTTCGCTCTTTTCAAATTTATTTCCCTTATGGTTTATAAAGTGTGGCACAAATCTAAACTCATTTTTCCATAAAGCAGTACATTCTAAATAAAAATAAGTAAAATTTACTCAAGGTTGGGTTGGTTTCATGAAAATGGTACCTTACACTAAGAATTGCATCAATTTGAGATGTGTTGGAGAGAAGCATGTCTTATTTCTAATGTTTATGATAGCATGAATATGTAATACCCACATTATTATATGTACATACATACATAAGTCATGAAATAGGTAGGCGTGAAATTTTAAAATTTTACATCCCAGACATTGACAAGTGTGCAAATTTCTGGTGACGCTTTTACAAAAAATGAATCTATATTATAAGAGGGAATGTCTGTTGGCAACGGAAGTGAAAGTAAAATTTTCCGTCCCAAAATTCTGTTCGTTAAGGAAGTGAAAGTGAGGAAAGTGGAGTTTCGAGTGGCGCAAAAATTCAAAATGAATTAAATTCAAAACATGTTTTAAACGTTGGAGGAGGGGTGTCATATGTTTTAAAAGGGTCATTATCTAATGGTATGGTGGTTATCTGACGGTAATCGTCTTCGTGTGATTGTCTAAGGGTGGGGGTACGTGAGGGGTTATCTTTGATGTGCGCGATTATCTTAATTTGGGGGAAGTTATCTGTGGGTGGAGTTATCAGAAGGTGGTTATCTTGATGCATAGTTATCTTGGTGGGTAGTTCTTTTGATGGAAGGTTATCTTGGTGGGTGGTTGTCTTGGTGGGTGGTTATCTTGGGGGGTTATCTTGGTGGGGGGTTATCTTGGTGGGGGGTTATCTTGGTGGGTGGTTACCTTGGTGAGTGGTTATTTTGGTGGGTGGTTATCTTTATCGATGGTTATCTTGGTAGTACATAGTTATCTATGGGTGGTTATTCTGGTTATCTGTGGTTGGTTAAAGGTGTTATCCGAAAATTGGTTATCAAGCTCTTGAATATGCTTTTGCACTTCGTAGTTCCAAGTCGAAGTGCAAGTCGAAGTGCAAAGTGAAGTGCAATTGCATTTCACGTCATCTTGCACTTCGACTCTTGCACTTCGTAGTTTCAAGTCGAAGTGCAAGTCGAAGTGCAAAGTGAAGTGCAATTGCATTTCACGTCATCTTGCACTTCGACTCTTGCACTTCGTAGTTTCAAGTCGAAGTGCAAGTCGAAGTACAAAGTGAAGTGCAATTGCATTTCACGTCATCTTGCACTTCGACTCTTGCACTTCGTAGTTTCAAGTCGAAGTGCAAGTCGACTTGCAAGACTACATTCGGATAGATTAGACTATTGCAAGATCATATGCAATGCAATAGCAAGTCATCGTGCACTTCGAATTAAAGTTGCCACCACAAGACGTATTGCAACAATCGACGTGAAATGCAATAGTAAGTCGTCTAGGAATACGACCGGCACTTCAACATGATGACAGCTTGATAGTGTATTTACTGAGTTGCTGGGATTATTTGGATGCTGCGCTTACTGGACCGTAGCGTTTTATGGGATAAAGGGTTTACTGGTGCTTTGTGGTGGTTTACTTGGCTTACGACTTAGATAAGACGTATTGCAAGAAACGACTCGCAAGATGATTTGAAATTCAATAGCAAGACGACTTATAAGTCGTCTTGCAACACGATTGACAATTAAACCAACACGACAAGTTGTATTGCAAGTCGTATTGAAATGCAAGAGCATCTCGATGCGACTGACAATTCGTATTATACAAGGCAAGTCGTATTGAAATACATAGCAAGAGAGGTTGCAATACGAGAGGCAATTCAACGCTGGGCTGGTGAGTTTACTACCCTGCTGAACTTACTGGGCTGATGGGTTTACTTGGCTGGTGGGTTTACTTGGCTTATACATATGCTTACTGGCTTGAGGTGTGTACAGATGGGTTTACTAGGTATATGCTGATACAATAAATAGATAGTATAAAAGTACATTTGAACATCGATTACCACCACTAATCACCATTATGATTCTTTCTTGATGTGCTATAGTAATTACGCAAATTATCTTAATTTAATTTACTTCCGTTGCTGACAGGCATTCGAAGTGTGAAATTCATGGCCCGGCGAAGGCGGGCTTAATAGCTAGTACTTATATGCAATCAACACATTCAAATACCGTATATTCAAATACATGTATATACATACCAGAAAGTCAGTAATATGCATGTTCATGATGAATTTCTAACACAAACAGATATTCGTTTTCATAATGTTTATGCATGCGTGTGAATACATTACATATTTAAATATATATGTGCGGTGTGCGGAAGACTCCAGCCCACGGACCCCAGCCCGTGGGAGTCCAGCCCACCATTTCCAGCCCGTGATTAACTCCAGCCCGCGATCTCCAGCCCACCAACTCCAGCCGTTAATTATCTCCAGCCGTAATTATTTCCAGCCCATAAATATCTCCTGCCCGTGTATAAAAACCTATCCGTACAGCATTGCTTAGCTCGAACCAGGATTTATTAGAAAATTCAAGTTTCTTAAAATTTTCTTTTCAAAAATTTTGAAATTCAACCCTCCTATATTCTAATTTGCAATTTATTTTTCGACTCCATACTAAATTTGAGCTGAATGTATAAACTCTTAGAAATCGGTGTTGGTCACCCGTTAGTACCTCTGGTTACCTTTTGTTCATATTTGACTTCATATTATTTCATGAGAATCCACTAACTATCACCCTGCCGAATTTCAACTTCTTACGACGATTTCTAAAAATCGGTATGGTTCACCCCATAGGGTCGCTCTAGACAAAAATTTTACCAATTTCATTTCATATTCTTTTATTAGGGGTCAACAGCAGCCTCTTTGCCAAATTTCAGCTCGATTGGATTTTCTCTCCAGATGTACATAATGACTGCTTTTTGCACTATAACCCAAAACGGGGTACATGGGTGTGGCTCCCTTGCTGACGACTTGGTTTTCCAGCTTGTGTGGTGGCACAAGGACTAAGAATACTCGAAACCCCGTTTTGATATTCATTTATGTATCGGGGCAGGAGATATTTATGGGCTGGAAATAATTACGGCTGGAGATAATTAAGGGCTGGAGTTGGTGGGCTGGAGATCGCGGGCTGGAGTTAATCACGGGCTGGAAATGGTGGGCTGGACTCCCACGGGCTGGGGTCCGTGGGCTGGAAAAATCCGCAAATCTATATGTGCATACCCCCACAGAGATCATACTTCTACAGCTAGGATACACATAAATAATTCGACCACGTGTTTGTCCATGTATTTTTCCTCCCGTTTCGACGGGAACTAGAGGAAAGCGGATATTATTTTTAACGATTTAGGTCCCGTGCGGCAAGGTTGCTACTAGTTGCTAGATATGTACATAAGAACACTGCTTTTTTGGGGACACGGTGTGTTTTTATTTTGTACATTGTTTTTTTGGTACATATGTATCTACCTGATGTACAAATATGCATCCAGTCAGTACATATATACCAAATACAAATGCATGCATGAATATATTTATTTGTTCGAGGGGCTGTTAACAAACTGTGTCATTGTACATCATTTAAAATAGTTTTCCTGTTTTCCTACGTTTATAATGTTATCTTCTCCCGACGGATTTATGCAGAATGAAAAAATGATTGACTAATTGAATCGATGTCGAATTATGCGACCAGCTGTACCTCCCCATATGGCTCCTGCGTACTGCTGCATACGCTTAAAACATTTCCCACCCTAGAACTCTTCACCTCCAAAAACTTTGTAACTAAGCTTCTGTAATTTACTCTGCCCACCATGCTCGTGGGGATCGGATCGTTCGAGAAATCCGTCATTTACCACCCGTGGCAATTTATTTCGTTATGATCTCAGCATTTCTCAATTTCATGTGAATACCCAAAATAAAATTGGCGAGTAATAAATAGTTTTTATAAGGAAGAATTGTATTACATTGTTAATAAGTTCTTCTTGTGCTGTAAATTCTAGCAGAGATGTGAAGATTCGCAAGTTAAAAAATAATTCATCCAAGTGGTAAGTACATTTTGAATTTGTTGTTTTTCTCCTTGGTTAATAAATACTAATTAATTTGTGGTTAATTAACTTTTATAATTGGAGAAATTTTGAGGGTATTCATTACCTCTTAATGCATTCGTATCGTAAGATAAGTTACGATGGCTACGAGACTTTGTCATAGGATTTTGTCATTTAAAAGTACGTTACTATGATTAAGATTTTTACGAAACTTGACACCTTGATTTTTCTTTTATTTAGTAATTAATAAATTTCATACTTGCTGAGATGAGTTTGCAAAAATATTTTATACGATAATGGTGGATAATCACTAATCCCCAAATTTGACGACGATGCGTAGTACTCAATTAGTAAATTTAATTGGGTTGAAACTTATTCTATGTATTTGTGACTAAATTCATGTACAAAATGAACGGTTCACATACATAATTTCTAGTTCATGTAATAAAAGATAAGATATTCTCGTTTTTAAGTAACAACGTTGAGTCGACTGTAATTGTAAGTTGTGTCTTTTTCCAGCTGCAGAACATTGTCATGCAATTTTGCTGTCTGTTTCTACCTGCATAAATCCCACCCTTTGACAAAAATGTAAAGTTCGAATCATTTCAACAAATTATGCATTCTATTCCTTTTTAATTCTAAATTGTGTACATTTTTATTTTCCTTAGATAATAAAATCATCATGCACATATGGGAACTATTTAAAACTCTACGACACTTTTACTTGCAGCATGTGAAACACCCATACATGTTGAGATACATATATGTACATATGTATGGCGAAATTATGTAATTGGCCAACTTTTGCTCAGTAAATGATGCCCTGGAATTAAGCACCCTATGTAGGTAAGCCAATTTTATGTGGACGTTTTTTGTAGCATTATCTTGATGAGTTGAAATCTTGTGTACTACTTAAGGAAAATAGTAAAACCCTTTAGATTCGGTTTGCTGGGACACTCTGATAACGATCAAAATCGATGTTTGTTATTTGACAAAGATTTTATAAACCTGGCCTGGAAGATTTCCACGAAAAGAAATATGTATGTACATATATGCACACGTACAAAATGTGAAAACTACGATCCACTTCATCAGCTCCATCACTATCATTTCTGGACGACCCTATCCGTGATTCTTCCAGCGTCTCGTCATTCCACCCAAGATGAACTTTCAGTTCAGGTGCATCACACTAACTAAGTAAAGAAGGTATTGGAGCAAATAAAAAACGAAAGCCAGTATTCCGCAGGTCACACGAATTCTATTTTTTATGCCCACCTTTATTTGGGATTGTATGACTTGATGTTATAAAAAAACGTTATGAACATATACATACATATGTACATAAATGAGAAATTGCAGCCTAGTTTTTATGGCCTAATTTCTAAATCAATGTGAAATGATAATGCAAACAATCTATTCAAATATCCTCCTGATTTACAAACGAAAAAATGCAAACGGGAAAAGGTATATCTTGTCATGTCATTATAAAAATGTTAACCTACGAACGCGTGTAATGTTAAGAAGTGTGAGCAGTAGTTACGATCAGAGCATTATTTCATAACTATGTCATCAAATATAAATTGCGCATTGCAACCATTGATTAAAGACGTAATCTCAATTATCCCTCCAACGAGAAAGTTTCCTTCCCTGGAAACTAAAACGGGGTATATTTCAATTAAAGTGTATTGGTTGTAAATTGTTATCGGAAGGCTCATCGTTCTACGCTTGGTATTGATAATCAGGTGGTATATGGTTGACACTACTAAGCATAGAGTAAATAGTAGAAATCATGGTAAGATTATAAAGTTGAGATTGCAAAATGTCGCGTAAAGTCCCGACAAATCATGTAAAGTTGAGACAAAGCATGTAAAGGCGCGACAAATCATGTAAAGTTGAGACAAAGCATGTAACGTCGCGACAAATCATGTAAAGTTGAGACAGTTCGTGTAAAAGCAAAGCATGTCATGAAATATGAAATTTAGCCTCAGCCTTAATATATTGAAGGTTTTGATAGAGTTCTGATAAATAATGTGTTAAAATCACGTCCATGGTAATATGATGCGCTGATCATTAATGGTAAGTGCACCGACAATGAGATCGGGATCATTTTCACACGACGGAAATGACTCAACGCATTAAAAATAATGGATAAGTGGAAATGTGACCATGCTCTCTGTTGGGCGTTTCATCCAGCAATTTATTTTGTTTAAATTTTAGCAATTCAAAACTGTAATTTAAGTAGATTCTTTACTCCGGTTATAATTTTCAAAGCTGTGCCCGCAACATAGAGCTCGGCGGATATCTGGCGAAAACCTTCATATATCCCGATCAATATCAATATCTGTAATGAAATAATTGTTTCACCATCGTCCACCCTCTTCATAGTTGTACGGCTGTGAAGAAATGACTTGTTGTTACCGTTGTATGCGTAATGTTTGATAGCTGACCTTTTAACGGCTTCTTTCACTCCCTAGCCGGACGTGTGCTCCTTGTATCAGTACATCTCTTGCGAGGTCATTTCTAATACATCAAATATACATGTGCCTGCATTTATTTTATATACTTTTAAGTTGATAATGTTAATTTGCACATTTATGTATATGTACGAGTATAATATCTTCTGACATGAAAAGTATACCCCGTATAAAAATGCCTCTGTCTGGTTATGCATAATCCTAAACATTCACCGTGCACAGTCGTCTTGTCATAAAAACATGTGGCATTTTATGCATAAAACTATCCCAAAAATGGCTCTATATTTTGGGCATAAATTATTGTGTACAATTGGTCATAGCATTTCTGTCCAAGGTTTTATGACAATAAAGGCTTGGATAATTATGCGCATTTTGAACCCCAAAAAAATATGCACGATTTTTCTAACCAGACTTGCCATAAAATATTAAGAAAAACATCCAGAAAAGCATCAAATTAATTTATTGGTTTATTCAAGTTCTACTATATTCATTAATTCAGAAATTATTGACAAATTGTCATTGGTGTCATACATACAAATAAATTTCTAAATTATTACTAAGCACTATCTTAGTTTTCTTACTTATACGTACGACGTTAACACTTTTTACAGAATATTTGCCTTCAGAAGTGGTACATTTTTTGGTTAAAAATATTGAAAATTGCTGATCGTCCAAATAAATAATTTTTTAAACTATAAAATATTGATTATTTGATTTAATGATATAATTAGCCCTGTTTTTAGTTGAGTTGTAGATTGTGCTATATAATTTACCGGAGACGATACAAGACTTGAATCCTAAACCTTGACAATGCGACAATCCAATTTTAATTAATTCTTTCTTTTCGCTGTCGCTAAAAAAATAAAGTTTTCCCGAACCCAGCAAAGTAGCATTTCCAATTTTAGTGGAGTTTTTTTCGAAGACGTTGATTATGAATTAAAGATTGGTAAAAATCTTTTGCTACTAAGCAGTTGAATTGTGAATCTGCTAACGTGTACATTTTTTGGGCGCACAAAATCCGTCGAGAAATTTGTGAAGGAACTTGATTCGTTCCACTGAAGCTGTTGCACAAAAAACCATTATAGTTTTCAAGTTGAAAAAGAGAATATCCCCATAAAGGACCCCAATTTTTGATACAATCTACAGCGTGAGTAAAAATATGCAAATTAAATGAACAAAAACTTTCATCATAAAGTTGTGGCATTAGCTTGCAGAATTTCCTTATCAAAGCGGTGGACTTCAATAGGTCTCCTTCAGTGATGGAATCTTGGTTTAAAATTGAAAGAGCACGAACAAACTTGGAGAAATGTTTTAGAAAACAATTGGGTAGTATTCCATTCAATATTGGGACTGCTAAAAGAATCCAATTTTTCCATTCGTTTGCTTTCCAAAACTTAATTTCGCTAATGGCTCGTACAATGCGCTGACATTCCGCAGGAATCTTGCATTTTGAAATTCTACCATTAATTTCGTCGAGCTTATTGCCGATATAATAAGGCTTTTTATTGCTCTTTGAATCCGTCCAGGCAAACAGCATCGTTCTTGCAATTCCCAGCAGGGCAGTATGCATATAATCAAAAACGAATCCTTTGACAATATCAAACTTTGGAAGACACAGAAGCTTCGATGCAGATTTAATTCCATAATGCGATGAAGTTGGATAATTACTGTAAAGTTTTTCTCTTAATTCGTTTAAATGTTGAACAAATAAGGTGTGATTTCTAAATTCAATTTTTTCAGACGAGTCAAATATCCACTTGTGGCTTCTTTCAGATATTTTGTAATTTCTTCCTTTACTTAAACACCATGGACAACTGTATGCTCCATTGAATTGATTTATTCCTTGAATTTGACACCTCGCTACAGAATCCGCTGCTAACATTGGAAAGTAAACTTTGCTTTTAAGGGGTTGGTCTTTATATTTCCATGAGATACCATTATTTGCTAAGTTCAAAGCCTGTTCCACAAATCTTCCGAGAAACGTGTCGAAGTTAGGTTTTTTTTGTCCAAACCAAAGCGCAGCTAAAACTGTATATTTTCTTCGTAAACGGTAATCCAGTTCGTTTATTGATAGCAATATTGGCCAAATACTGAATTTCGAAGAGTTGAATATTGCGACTCCGTCCGTATTAACGCAGCATGTAATATCATGTTTCTGTAAGTTCAGACTTTTGTACATTTCACCATCCAAAATTGAGGAATATGACGATGGCGTTGGACTTGATCTTTTTTTAATATTTTTCATCAGGGACTTCTGTACATCTTGAATTTGAAGTACTTGTTTAATCGATTCTGCAACATCAAAAGAAATGAAGAAGTCCCCGTCATGAATTGCACTTTTTTGGGACACTTCTTCTTTACATAATGAACATTCAGTATGATTTTGTTTGATGACTTCTCCGCAATGTTTACAGTAGGGAATTTTTTGAGCTGCGTTCAGCTTTGTTCCAAGGGACTTTTCTAGTAAATATACCGATGTCGGGATAGATTCACCATTAGGCAAATGGAAGTTGATAAGTGTAAGCAGATCATGTAATAATGTCTTGTTTACATTATGTCGTAAAGCCATGGCAAATATAAGCAAGGAGCTTTCCATCTTTGAGATTCTGGCCCCTGAATATATTGGAGTTGCGCTCTAAAATATTATAGTAAACGAAATTAAAATTTCATGGTAATGAAGGCAAGTTGGTAACTTGTGTATTTGTAATACCTGGCTATCATCAAAATTTTCTCCTTCACTGGAACACTCAGACGAAGTAGCATCATTGTCAGGTAAATCGACATTATCATTCTGCGCATTTCCACCTGAAAAATTTTCCTCACTTCTAATTTCAGAAGATTCAGTTTGTGACCTTGATCCTCCCACGAACGCCAATTTCTAAAGGTAAATATAAGGAATAGTTTTAGCCAACGAAGTTATTTCAAAAGAATTTTGTTTATTTCTACCTTTAAATTGATTCGATGCCTTGTTCGTTGAGGAATTCGTCGTTCGCCAACTCCTTGCGGTGAAAAGTAAGATTTATAATTTGTAGACCTTGACATTATTTTACGGTTTTGATAAGTTAATTGGATAAGATAAACTTATTTTATTTATTTCGCACTAATGTGATGCTAAATGCTGCCCAATGAATACGAGTGGAGCGAGCAGTTGGGTTCATTCTCAAATTCTTCCCACATGCTCTTCCTATCTTCTCTTAAAATATTTATAAATTTTTAAACAAAATCTAGTTTATTTCAAAATGAAATATTTATTAGTTGAATGGGTTAAAGATATTCCGAAGCAATATTCAGTTGTGAGCTTGGACCAATTAGTCGACAATAGTCATCGTTGTCAACCAGAACAAACTGTTGGTAAAATTGTTCAGATCGTATGGACGAGAGGAAAGATATATCCAGGACTAGTGCTGAAAATAGGTAAATTATTGTTTCATAATATATGCATATACATATATCTTGGTTAAGTGAACTCTTCGTTTAATGTTGTGCAACATTTTAATAGGTGATGAAGAGGGTAACCTGTCAGAAGAAGCAGATGGCTTAGCAGAAGCAGCTGCAAAAAATCTAACCAATCGGAAGACGGCGACTGGTGGGAAGAAGAAAGGTAAAGATATGCATGGCATCAATATTTGCTTACGTTAATGATTCGATGCTTAAATAATTGTTCTTTTATATTTTAGGTAAAAAACGTATAAATGAAGAAACCGCCGTAAAAATTGACCAAGTGCTAGCTGGAATTGAAGAAAGAGAAAGAATCGGAAACCAAATCGAAGGCGAGCCCCCAATGGAAATTGAGGAGAATGAAAACACCAATGGTATAGTCAACGAGAATGCTAGTACGGATAACAATCTGGTGGATGATTATAAAGGTGTGCACTTTTATTTCATAGTAAATTTTTTTTATAACTAATAATATAATTGTCTTTATGATTTTAAGAAAAGTATTTTGCTCTAAAAATTAAGTTTAAGAGGCTCAAAGTCAAATACAGAGACCTGAAGCAACGAATTCCAGAAACTAATGAGGTATGGTGCTTAATTGCATTTAATTGTGTAGAGATATTTCAAACCCGTTATTTTGACATATTGTGTTATTAGGTGGAACTGTATCCTGAAAGTGGCGTTACCCTCGCTTCATCAGATTTGGCTTCAACTAAAATGGCGTCGCCGAAGCCAACGATACAGGCGAGAAATTTATTCCGTCGACTTTTTTCAGCAGCCGAGCTATCAGGCCACTCGCTTCAGGGGAAAAAATGCAATGCAAATCAGGACAAAGCAACGCTGCCAGCAATTGACTCTGTCAGACGGGACGCAGTAATAAGTATGTTTGGGAATTAATTAATTACATATGAAAACGATTTAACTTAAAAAAAATTGTAATTATTTTGGTGCTTTTCCAGACTTTATCTTAAAAGAAGAGGGATTCGACGGACCTCCAGCAACAGGAAATCTTGCTGCGGATAAAATATTTTTGAAGTCGAAAAATACCACCAGGAAGGAAATTGTGAAATCTCTCTCCGAATTTCTTCGTGAGGAAAAAGCTGGTAAATCTTAACTAATGAGGACAAAAATTGTTTACAAAAATTTTCTGAAGCCTAAAATAAAGAAAATTTTTATCTCAAATTTTTTATGCCAAATTTTTTCGCCATGAAAAGCAGCCAAATTACGACATATTCCTTTTATGCATAAAATATTGGACATAAACACTGGCCATAATTAATTATGCATAATTACTTGGGTCAAAATACTTTCTGCATAATATATTTGCCATAAAAACCAGCCAATTTACGACACGCGTTACTAACATAAAATGCCACAATTTTTATGCATAAAATGAGGTAAAATTTTTATACGGGACAAACCTAGCTTTGAGGTTTGTGTTTTCAGTGTGATTAAGGATTAATTTCATGGCTCGATTTTTTCAAACTGTTTTCGATTGCAGCCAACAGCACAAACTTATGCCAGAAATTTGCCTGAATAGGTACCTATATCAGATAAGGCAAACAAGAATACCATCGGACATTAAATATGGGTATAAAGAATGTCACTATCCTTATTTAATGATAAATGCAAATTCTTGTCTTTAAATTTGTCAATTTTGCTAGAGTTACTTATCATAAGGTGATTTGCATTACTTACTATTATATTATATATTCCTATTTAGTAATTATATCTGCAATATCAACCTTGATGAAAATTTGTAACTATAAAGATTAAATAAACTTCAGTACCTAAATATGTGCATATGTACATCCTATAATCCAACAATGTTCGCTTAATATTTTGAATGTTTACACTATCAAATATTATGTTATTAGGATGAATCAGCTTACATGTACGAATAGAGTGAACTTGACAATGTCAAGTTGACACACAATTATATATAATATACATACATAGTATATTATACTACAAATTAGAGATATTTTATTTAATGCCCATCATAGATGTACGCATTTTTCCAACATTTTTTAATTTTCCTGTAAAACTTGACATTTACATGAAACCTAAATTCATTGCCATTGTGCGACAATTCACAGAAAACAATGATTTCTAAACGTTAGGCCATTTAGAATACTCGAATGTTTTTTTATAATTCTAAATACTTTTAATATGTAGTCCCTACTACGGTGATAACAAGTTATTCTTTAATATGTAACTTATGTTAAACATAAAAATGGCTATTTAAAAATTCAAGTAATCCAAGTTGAGTAGAATGTCGTTGGATTTTTTTGGTTTCATTAATACATGATGGTCCATTAAGGCAAAAATAAACCGTCGTAAACGCACATAAGGAAGTAGCTTCAGACGTACTTCACCGCAACCACTCCCACGACATCGAGGGAACACTCAATTTCACTGTATTTCATCCATTGATTCAATTTTTTGAAGAATCTCATTTTGCCCCAACCACACCCACTGGCGCCCAGGGGGTGTGGCACAACGGGGGAACACAAAATTTCACCCTATTTCATCCATAGATTTAATTTTTTGAAAAATCTCATTGTCCCCCAACCACACCCCCTGGCGCCAAGGGGGTGTGGCACAACTCGGGAGCACAAAATTTAACTCTATATCATGTGTAGATTAAATTGCACTAAGAATCTCATTTTGCCCCGACCACACCCCCTGGCGCTGGTGGGTGTGGTCCGGTTGACCCCTAAAGTTGATAGGATCCCCCCCTGGGGTCCTATGTATGATGGCGAAACCCGATTTCGATTATCTCGATCCGTTCTCCCGTTATCCTGCTGACATACGGACAGACAGACAGACAAAGTCTTCGCATAAAGTAGCTGAAGCTACTTAATAAAGTCCACTTACGCGTTTCACATTATGTTTTCTTAGTTTGTTCTTTAAGAAACGATGGAAAATATACTGCACTTTCTTACAATAATTAAGCGAATTTAATTGGTTTAAATTACAAAACATTCATTCAATATTAAGTAGCTTCAGCTACTTTCTGTGGAGACTTTGTCCGTCTGTCCGTCTGTCAGCAGGATAACGGGGGAACGGATCGAGATAATCGAAATCGGTTTGCGCCATCATACATAGCACCCTAGGGGGAGGATCCTATCAACTTTTGGGGCCAATCTGACCACACCCCTGGACGATAGGGGGTGTGGTTGGGGCAAAATGAGATTTTTCCAAAAATTGAATCTATGCATGAAATAGAGTGAAATTTTGTGTTCCCCCGTTGTGCCACACCCTCTGGGAGCCAGGGGGTGTGGTTGGGGCAAAATGAGATTTTAGCAAAAATTGAATCTATAGATGAAATACAGCGAAATTAAGTATTTCTGTGATGTCGTGGGAGTTGTTGGGGTGAAGTGAGTCTGAAGCTACTTCCGTATGTGCGTTTACGACGGTTTATTATTTATTTCACTTATTATCATTGCATACACATTACACAAATTACACATCAGAAATGCTGACTATAAACGAGTCGTAGATTAAAAATCCCATACATAATAATTTGAATTGATGTGTATTATCTGTTCAATTTTAATCGTTGTGGGAGATTTTGAGTGGGAACGGTGGGAACATTTTTTAAGGATTGTATTTGAAATCCATGTGACTTGCGGTCGACGACGGTTATACATATGTGTGTTGATTTGTTTTTACTCAAATCGATGTGATTGGCGACGGTTGTGTAGATAAGTAGAGGGGTCGCCCCGGGAAGTGGTGGTGTGAAATTTGTCCTTGAAAATGGTCAAAACATGATTCCAAAAATGCCAAAATGATGAAGAATATTCGAAATATATCTATCGTGAGATATCCGCAAACAGCGACGACCTAAGTCCATTGTCCATCTTGTATTTAACTATTTTTATCACGCCCGCCATTAATGTTTTTCCGAAAGACTTTGCAACTTCATTGTTAGTTTTCTCAGACCGGAACTTAAATTTTTTTAAAGTATCGCCTGTTTCACAAACCTCGAAGTATTTCTTCTTGGATGAAGTCCAAATTCTAATTTTGGGGTGAAGATGATGGACGTTTGAGAGACCTTCATCTTCCAACCCCAAACTGACATTTTTGTCAATTTCTTCCTTCGCAGATATTGCGTGCTGAATGATGGCAAAGTTCGGGCCAAAATATTACATTTTATGTTTTTGATACTCCTTGATGGAAGGAATCAGACGGTCCGTCTCGCATTTCTGAAAATAATCCTGTACGCCCACAAAGCCCCTTTGAACTTAAGGGTCCCAAAAATATCCAAATTGGACCAACGCCGACCAAATCTGGGATATCTTTAGAAATTTCCAAAAAAAATTTATTTCTCTTCGGTTCTCAGTTTAGAGATATATTTCCCATGAAAAAAATTCCTTCCCGGAATTTCTGTCAAGTTTTTGAAGATGTAGGACTCGTCGCCAGTGACCAACTATTTTGGTGAAATTTTGTTGGAAGGTTTGGGAAGCCTTGCGTTCACCGTTTTTTCTTGACCTTTCGTATGTTTTGTTGCAGATCTTTTTGCATACGCTTTGACCCACAAGTTATGGGCCTTAATATGATACACATAGTTTCTATTAATTATTGACTTCATGGCCGCATCAGGCACGAAGGTAGATGGATACTTTTCAAAAAAAGATTCAATCATTTTTCACCTTCAAGGGGTAGATATGATAGGTTTTTCGCAAGCTGATTATTTGAAGTTTACATTTTTGGATTCTCCATACTTTTTTATGTATATCTTAATTTTTGCACGGCCACCCCCTTCTCTGTTGAAATGTGGCAAAGACTTCTTCGGGGCCTTGTAACTCGAATTTTGGTACTTAACATCTCTGAAACCATTGTTTACTACCCTGCTACTAATTACAAACTGATCACCACATCCCGGGGCGACCCCTCTATGTTGATGTAACTCAAATATGGTTGTCATATGAGAGGCTTCGGTAACTTAGTGTTGAGATGATAGTTATGTATTTACATATCAGGAGCATTGTATTGTGATAAGAACTTATCCAACACTTGTAAGTACTGTTGAGCTTGACTAAAACCTACGACTCTCGCAAAGTATATATTTATTTACAAAAGGTTAACGTCCGGTAACAGCCTCTTACCGTTTGCCTCATCTCCTATTTGCTTCATTCTATAGCCAAATGTTCTACTTCCTTCACAGTTTACAAAGTCATAACGAATAAACCACCAGTCGAAAGGGTTAAAAATAATACTCACCCTCGTTGATTATTAAATTCTTATAAAGATACACGTTTGTAGTTTCATTTTAAAAATGGAAGACATCACGAGCGCCGCAGGTATGCACGCAGTTCTAAAAAATGCAAGGTGAAACTTTGGCTAAATTTTAGTAATGGTTAAGGTAATTTTTGCTGGGTGGAGGTTTGAAGAAAAATTACAATTTGCACATTTAAGTTGTACTTCTTTAATTAAAGATGGCTTAGCACAACTTGACGTATCTAGTGTCGTGAATTGCTCTTGCGCCACACCCACCCCTTCAGGCCAATTCATTCCTATAACCTTGACGACCCAGTTAGGGTCCACACCTACCGCAGTCTCTGTCGCTAAAACGTCAATCACTCCTTCTTCTATTGATTCGACCACACCCACCCCGGCCGATGCATCAGTCCCTCCCGCTCCTAACATGGACTTAGAAGCTGGAGATTCAACTGGAACTGGAGGTATGTAATCATAAACGCGGGATTAATATTATTACGAGAACAGAGTTAATTATAATAATTCCTATCTCACAAATTTCTTAAAACTGATCATTATTAACGTTTCTTCCACGACGTAGTTGTTTCAAAAATATTTCGCAGGAAAAATACGGCGCGATATCTTTTCATCATGCTTTATTTTCCCAAAAGTCATTTGTTTTTTGTTTATGACAGAAAGTGGGGGGACACGCATTCACTATGTACCATATTGCATTTATTGTAAAATCAGTTCTATTCATGTTATTACTCAATGCACTAAAATCTAATGAAATATTTACACAGTTGGCGGGTGGCCCTGACATAACAAATCTTTTCCACGCCACTTATTTCAGTTTTTAAAGCTATTTTCTAAGACTTTGAAATCGAATTTTAAAATTCTTTCTACTGCTATTGTAGACAATTATCTGATTAATAAGATTCTCTTGAAAGTTTTCAATTTCGATGAGCCAATTTTGCTGAGGTACAAATTTAATATAACGGTTGGTCATATGATTTTTATATATTTCTTGTACCTCGGCTTTCAAAAACCACCGAAATATTGAATCTCTCTTCTTCGAGTATGACCACAACGGAATTATCTAAAATAGCTGTAGAAAGAATTTCAAAATTCTTTCTGGTAGCTGAGAAATAATTAAAAATGTGCGGTTGTGACGTCGTTGTTGTGACGTATGTATGATGTGACTAATGGAGTCTCACGCTACGTTTACCCAAGGTTGGGTGAAAAAGAAGATGACACAAAAATTGGGTATTACGGTAGCCACGTAACCTTGGTCAGGCCACCCAACAAATTTATGGTCGAGTACACGGGGATTGTACCTAGTCGTATACACTCAAGTGTCAATAGCTTATTGCTAAAAAACTACGCCGCAGAATTAAAATCTGATAAGTGCATTAGATTCGCCATGCGATTTACATTATGATTCACTATGGACTTCGTAATTTTTGAACATCTGGATGAATATATAAGAAATTGAAGAGGAGCGGGCGGCGATAGTTTTTCACAAAAAAAATCCAAGAAAAATAGTGAATTTAACATGTGTTGAAAAAGTCAAAGGTGTACTACAATTTAGCCCAACGGACTATAAAAAGGTTCATGGGGATCGAATCGACAAAGAACAGTCGAAGAAGAATTTTTTGAAAACCTCCAAGGACCACACCCATCGTGAAGCCTCTAAAGCCTGGAATCCGAAGAAATTCACGAAATTCCAACGGAAACCGGGCTCACTGCTGACGGTGTCGATGAAAATTATCCAATGAGTGCTCAAATTGAAGCTTGGGCTTAAGGCTTTAAAATGTGGTACTTACCACAGCCTGATCGTACCCCAAAGGAAAACCAGATTAAACGAATGCAGGAGGCACCTCAACCGGTACGCTCCAAAAAAGTGAGCAGGATTCTTTTTACAAATGAGGAGATTTTCACATCGGAAAAATCTTTTACCAAGCGAGTTGTCATAATCTACGCAAAATCTGTCAGAGAAATCCCCCGATATAGACAAAAGGTCAGAAAGTCACATTAGCCAGGTTTTTTGATGATTTCGGCAGGTGGGAGATAATTGGGGTGATTCCTCTACATTTTGCTGAAAATTGGGGGGAGGTGGGGGGATCAAATTTCTTAAAATATGTTTTTGAGTCCGTGGTACATCCAATAAGTGAGATCCAATTCAATGGAATCGATAGGACCTCTCAGCAGGACTCAGCACGAATTTATAGTGCAAAAAATGACCCAAGCGTAGCTCAAAAAACAAATTTCGGTCTTTATCTCCAATCAGAAATGGTCATCATCCTTGCTGGATTTGAATCACCGGAATATGACAAATGGTCAAAGTTAGGGGCAAAGGTGTGTTCTAAGCCCCGTAGAAGTGCGGAGGCTTGGAAAAAATTTCTGACCCCGGAATGCCACAAAATGTCCCTGGAATCTGCGCGTAATTCCATCCAGGGGTGATCGTCTCGTCTTCAGCGTGGCATTAACGCAGGAGGAGGAATTTTTTAAGACTAAAAATTGTTTTTGATTTGAAATTTATCTGGCTTTTCGATAAAATAAATCAAAAACTGCTAAGTTGAGAATTACAAAAGTAATAAAGCTATATGTCATTGACACTTGAGTGTATACGACTAGGTATGAGGTGTTGTACTCTGTTTAAGAAAACAACATGTGGCAATCCATGAAAAAGGTCTATGGTCAACCTGCCAGCTTTACCGGGGTACGATATCCCAAGGTGAGTTGCACAGCTCATCCAATCCCCGTGTACTCGACCGTAAATTTGTTGGGTGGCCTGACCAATGTTACGTGGCTACCGTAATAAAATTACACAACCGGTGGACAAATTTTACTCAACCGTTTACCAAGCCTGAATGATTTCAAAATTCTTTCGATACGAAAACCCCGCTTATTATTTGCTTGCTGATTTTGGTCGTCTCTGAACAACCTATAATTAATCCAATCAAAATCTGTTTCGAACACCTATACTTCTGCGTATGTAGTAACTTTACGCTAAATTACACACGCCAAGTGTCCCTATGTGATCGGTAAAAACATGTACGAAGGAATTGCCGTGTTACAAATTATTCGATCAAAGTTAAATTTCGACACTTTTACCCGTTTTTTATAAAAAAAAAAAAAAAAAAGGTCGTCTTTATTGATTCCCAATTTTAGCCATTACATTTGAATTACAAGTGAACCAAACCTCACATAAGTGAGAAATAGATGGTCACAGGTTCCTAACTATGGTGCCCGTAGTGCAATGGACACCGCACAGACCTGTGCAACAAGTCAGAGAGGAAAACCACAAGGGAAAAAACTCTCAGCCAGTACTGGGAATTGAACCCAGAACCTCCATTCGGCTTGAAGCACAGTGTGATGACCACTCGGCCACCACTGCCTGCCTGCAAGTCTTAAGATTCTCATTGCACGAAATAATTTGTTTACTTTGCGGCGCGCCGAAATACTTGCGGCGACGGCGAGCCGTAGCACGCCAACGATTTTTGCCAGCGCCGGCGAACTATATCAGGAAGCGCTGGCGCTCTGTTGCAAAACCGGCCGCGTGGAGCTCCGAAATATTAGACTACATTGTGTATACCCAATTCTTAATTATGGAATTTTTCCAGATGGCGACCTCTACAGAATGTCAGCATTGTCTACCCGGCCTACAACTGAGTCAAATATAGACTACCAAAAATGGCTCGGCCATGGTGCATTTGGCATAGTATTAAAAGCTGTAGACACCTCTCAATCTGCCACTGCTGTGAAGTTTATATTTCCATCAACAGACCAATCAGATTCAAATGAACAAACCCAAATAGCTCGAGAGTATAAAATTTCCTCTGAACTAGCACCACACCCAAACATTGTGAAAATGAAAACAGTTGATGAACGCAAATTTTCCTTGTCCGAACTCACAGCCATATTCTCTGATTCGATTTTACAGACCGAAGAGCAGAGAAGATTAACAAGTTATTATATTGATACAGCCAAACGACAAGATGGAATTATTGTGGTTCGTATCCAGATGGAAATGTGTGGCGAAAACTTACGGAAATGGCTAAATTGTCATCTTCCTGCTAAGAGTAGAACTCTAAATAGTTATCAATTTACCATTATTAAAAATCTTACTTCCGGTTTGAAACATTTACACGATAATAAAATTATTCATCGTGACCTGAAACCGGAAAATATAATGTTCTCAAAGAAGGGATTCGAACTTCCGGTAAAAATTGGTGATTTTGGTCTTTCTCGAAATATTCACATGGCGGAAAGCAAAACCAGTTCGTTAACCAGTCGGGTTGGGACGGAAGCTTATATGGCGCCAGAAACCTTCACGAGGGAGTACGACGTTAGGGCGTACTTATTTGCTTTGGGGCTCGTCATATGGGAGGTTATGCAACATATTCCATTAAACGCAAGGAAAAGACTTTTCGATCGCCTTGTCAACGATAGGGAGGTAGATTTAGTGAATAATAATGTCGCCTTTCCAAACGCATCTCAGTTAATCGTGCGTTTAACCAAGCGAAAGGTTGAGGACAGGCCGCAACACATGGGTGAGGTCACTAATCTCGTCATGAATTGGGTACGGCCGAAATATAGCCTTTATCAACATGAAGTAAGCACGACCTTCGAACCATCGGAAGGACGTACCGAATTCATTGCTAGAAATAGCTACGAGCTACGTACTTGCTTATCAAAGGCAAACAGTGGATCAATAATCAGGCTACAGGAAAATAATTACGTTGGAAAATTTGTCATTGACAAAGATCATATTACACTAATTGGGCAAGGACCAGCAATTTTTGTTAATGCTGAAACATCAAATGAATATTTCACTGTGTCAGGAAACAATAACAATATTTCTAACATCAAGTTTTCCTGCAGAGCAGATCAATCTTGCTTTTGGCTTTCTGGCAACCACAATTGTGTGAGCGGAGTGAAATTTACCGGTGGTAAAGTGGGAATTTTTATTACCGGAAACGAAAACAGACTGGAAAATATATCCAGTACGAAGTGTGATGAATCTATTAAAATCGAAGGATCTAGCAATATTCTTGATGGCATACAATTTGATTCCATTAAGGGTACTTGTATCTATGTGACAGAAAAATCAGATGGAAATATGATAAAGACCATTTCGGGGATAAATATTCCAATGGGAATCATGTGCGATGGGAAGAACAACGAGTTTACTAAAATTCGTTTTTCTAAAACAATTCATACCCACCGCTTTTGCGGTGTCATGTTTAGCTCATCTGGTCATTCGAACCGTATAAATGATCTAGTTTCTTCGAACTCTGGTGAAAATGATTGGGATTTGGTAATTCAGTCAAACAAATTTACCGCCACAGATTGTACGTGCAGCAAGATCCTTGTGTATGGCGAAAATGTAACGCTGGCTAATGTCAATTGCAGTGACAAGATTCTCGTGGAAAAATATGCGGTTAATATCAACTTGCGCAATTGTCGGGGCAAGCTATTACAATTAGAGTCACCGGTTATGCAGGAAGACTGCCTATTTGAGACAACCCTGGACACGAATTCTACGAGTAGTTGGGCAGAATGGATTGCTCAATTATTTTTTTATGATCTTCGTAAATCAAACTCATAATTTGATAAGTTAAGAATACTAACATCTTTTAAAGGAGGGACTTTTAAACTTTTTTTTTAAATTGTTACTTAAATGAAGAATTAAAGATTAAGGTTAAATATTGAAGGATGGTTACGGTTGTGGATGTGTAGTTTAAATTAAGCACAATAACTTTTTTATGATTTCTACGATTTTTATTCAGGCTAGGGATTTTTAATGTACGACTCCTTTGTTAGTCAGCTTTTCTGATGTGTAATTTGTGTAATGCAATGATAATTAGCCAAATAAAAAGACATTAAATTGCGCACAATAACATAAATTTAACATTTTGCAGCTTTATGTAAAATTGACTTTACAGAAAATTATCATAATCAGTCTTTATGCTACATAATCCACTGCTGACATTACTTAGCAAAAAACCGAAATGCAAAATTTTCAGCTGTCCTAAAAATACTTATGTATGTGAAGAAAATCCAACCATTAACAAGTAATGCATGATGTTCAAACGAAAATATTTATGTACATGTATTTAGGTTTGAGGTATCTAACTAAATATTATGTTCTTTTTACTGTGTGAAGGGCGAGATGAGTACTTGAATTCAGTATTTAGAAATGTTTTTCATACTAGTTCTGTGCGTGCTGCATTTGTGATCACCAACAAAACTTTTCTATGCATACTTATGTATAGAGGGTCCACTATCGTCGCGGACTCCCCCGTAAAGGGCGCGGTAGGCGGGAAAAGAGCGAAATTAAATTTCGAAAAAATAATTTTTGAATAGACCATGTTATAAGCTTTCCATTGATATATGTCACAAATTATTGAGTCATGGCTAAGCCTAGAAATACTTTGGTTGAAAGGCAAGAGTTGGAAAAAGAGTAATTGAGTTTCACAAAAATCGAACAAACTATGATTCTAAAATCACTTGGCACTTTTTCAAGCAAGAAGGTATTCCTCATTCAAATGTCAACTCTGACATAAAAAAGTACGAGGAATCCAATGAACTCAAATTCAAAGTCACCACTGGTCGACCTGTAAAGCTAGAAACGACAAAAGTCAAAAATCGGATAAAAAAATCTTCAAAAATCATCCATCAACGACAACGGCTGCCGCGGCAAGTAAAGTCGAGATTTCAAAAAGCTATCTGAGCAAAATCAAAGTCCATAAACTATGGATTATAGCCAGGGCAAGAAAACCAGCACCAAAATACAAACCAACACAACAGGAAAGAATTCATGCGTGCTGGAAGAAATTGTTGAAGAAGAATTGGGGAAAAGTGGTCATCATGGACGATGAGCCTCACGTCACAGCTGACACTTCAAATCTTCCAGGAAGGCATTTTTTCCATAGTTCCAACCCCTGTGAAGTTAAACATGAAGACAAAGTCCAAAAGAAAAACCAATTCCCAAAAAAATGGAAACCCACCAAATTTTCCTCAACTGCGACCAATTGAGAAATTCTGAGCGCAGACTAAATCCAAATATTCTAAGCTTTCAGAAACGCCAGAGACCTTACGAAAATTTAAGAACAGATGGAAGAAAATCAGCTTGAAAGTAGGAGCAGTCTATGGGCGGAATTTGATGCGAAATCTGAAGAAGAAAATGCAATCTGTAGCAGATAGCGGAATTGAATCATTAAAATTTTAACTGTATTGCAATCCAAACCCTTTGGTAGTAAGCATATGCAACTTTTTTGAAATTGCATTAACTGTATAAAGTTCTGAGCATTTTATTCCGTTAGTCCGCGACGTTAGTGGACATTCTTTATGTTTCTGTGTGTGTATGTATACGTATGTAAATATATATACAACAACGTATTAATGTGTTAGAAAATAAATAATAAACATGTCATGTACTCATTATGTAATTTATAAACGCAAAAAGTACCCCAATTTCTATAAGCGATTGTAAATATTTGCAAATATTTTCCCTTTCCAAAGGGACAACTTTTCCCTTTGAGAGACATTTAAACCAGTGTTTCTTTTTGTGCGCACAAAATTATTTATATGCATGCACGGTGCATAAAAATGCTCAAAAATGCATAAAAACGGATAAAAATGCACGAAAATGCATAATAATACATGAAATGCAACTTATGCAGGGAATTTCATATTTTCAAGAAATTTTATATTTTCCTACCCTGTCAAATTGGAATTTGTACACATATCGAATAACATGAAATTATTATTCTTAATTATTAAGAAAATTATTAAGAAAATTTCAAACAAATTACAAGCATTTGTTTTGCAAGCCCGTATTCAACCGTACATAAAAATCGTCATGTTCATTCATTTTCATTTTCAAAATTTTAATTCATTTTTCGAATTGAAAAATAAAAAATATTTGTTCACTAAAATACTAAAATGACGAGAAAAATATCTTAAATAGCACGTCGATTCCTCAGTTAATCGAATATTTAGAAAAATTTCATTATTCCAATACTATTTGCATGTAAATTATATTCGTGCATTTTCGTGCATTTTCATGCACTTTTTCGGATTTTTAGCAGGGTTGGCCAAGATAATTTAACAAGATACAAGATATCAGATACAAGATACAAGATATATCTTTATCTTGTATCTTGTGTAACGGAGTTTATCTTATCTTTTATCTTGTATCTGAACGTTTCGCAAAAGTATTTTGTATCTTGTATCTTGTATCTGGAGAATTTATTTCGATCAAATTTTATTTGAAATACTAGTCAAGATACAAGATAAATTTTTTAGTGAAAAACCGGGAAACTTGCATATTTGGTAGTATTAAAACTTGGAATTATGAAGATTTGAAAACCTCAGTGTACAGCTTTGCCGAGCCGGACGCAAGGTTCTGTTGTATAACGTCGTTATATTTATTTATCCACAGTAAATAAACCCTCGCACGTTGGCAAATTTTGTAATTTGCATTATATTCCTAATTTGTACCACCATTAGAACAATTATTCCTAATTTCAACGGAGTATACTGGTAATAACAATTTCAGCTCGATAGAATAATTTGAAAAAAATCAGTATAGGTCACCACATAAATATCAAATTTTGGAAATCCTCATTTCTTTATAAATTATAAACAGAGGGTGAGGACTTGCATTATAAATTATAATGCAAGTTATGAGTCTATACTATCCTTATTAACAAGTTACTCGGCTACAATACAAAAAATCAAGTGGTGCTTCGTTATTTCATGTTTTTTTTTGCAAGCTCCGAATAAAGTATCTTGTATCTTCAAAAAATTATTTCAAATAAATATCTTGTATCTTGTATCTGGGATCACAGCAGATAAAATTTATCTTGTATCTTGTATCTTGTGTAACTCTAATTATTTGTATTTAGTATCTTGTATCTTAAGGTTTCGTTCAAATATTTTTTATCTTGTATCTTGTATCTTCGAAAAAAAGTATCTTGGCCAACCCTGATTTTTAGTGGGTGTTATTAAACGTTTAAAAACATTTTCGTGCACTATTTTCGTGCAGGTGTTATTTAACAGCAGAAGCACTGATTTAAACCATCCTGTAAATATATTGTTTTTGCAATACTAGAGAATTCATAGCATCATCTCCTCATTAATAAGTTTCTATTCTCATTGAAGCACCACAAAAAAAACACGTACGGCAGTAAATGCTGTAATTTTCCTTCTCACATTATATAAAAATTTGTACCTCTTCTGCTTTTTGTACTTCGTAACACATTACGTCTCCTGGAAAATATTGCACGGTTAATTTCGCAAAGAATGGATCACGTTCTGGAAGAAAAGATAAATTCCATTGAAACAAAACTGCTGCGTCATTCTATTCCGAACTTAATGATGCAATGGTTTCCATGTCACCTTCGCTAGTGGCGAATCGCTACATCCTGAACAATGAACCTGCCCATCACTTCATTTCATTTCTTTTGCCATTTCGTTTTTTAAGAGTTCGAATGGTACTCCGGGCAGGATTTGCAAAACAAAGTAAGCTAAATTGGTAGCAGAACTTGGGAACCGTGGAGAAAATAATATTTAGAAAAGGGACGAGTTACATAAGCACTTTACAAGAATATGAAAATCCAATCCAAGCAATCCTTGGTAACTTTGTAAAATCCGTAAATCATGTAAACTTACAAATACAAAATTTTACAAATATTTCTAAAGAAAACTAGCTTACAAATTTTTGGAAACTTACTCAGATCAAGGGCATCTCTTTATTTTATAAAATTATTGTACGAAACGTATGGTTTTTCCAAGTTACCAGTGACTGCGTGAATTGCTTCTTCATTTCTAGGAAAGTATTACCCCCGATGTCCCCAAAATTCCGCAGCCCATTCAGATATGGTTTTACCCAGGTGTGCATTGTGAAAGTTTTTTTTGCCAAGAATACCATTATTTGTAAAGCTTTCTGATTAAATTCTGTCCAGAAAGGGGGACCGTGCATAAATAATGTAATCAACTGGATGGGTGGCTGTTGGAGTGATAATTTCCTGTCCGATATTGGTCACTCCATTGTTAAAATGGTTCATGTTCTCACAAAAACCGACCACATTCTTTCTACACGGTCTCCGATGGGGATGACTGGGCAGAAAGTTTTACTGCGAAGTAGACGAGATTAAAGCGTGGATTGACATGCCTGGAGATGATTTTGATATAAAAGGACGACATAACGATGGAGACGGGATCAGTTGCAAATTCTGTGCGAAATTATTTAGAAGTAAAGAATAAAGATTAAAATGAAGACGATTTTTGTAGGAGTTGTGATAAGTTGCATAATTGTGGGACATGCTCAGGATCTGAGTAGTTCGTCGGGAGAGGGAAGATATCTAGGTGAGTGATAATAAATATTCCAATTTTGTGTAAACTGTGTAAACTGCATAAAATTCAAAATGAGAAATTGAAATATTTGGAGAAATCTTTTTAAAATATGTTTTTGCTAAAATGTCTCAAAATTTCGGTCTATGTTTTACATGATGCATAGAAATTGCCACATTTTAAGTACATGTAATGTTACAAGGATAAAAAAATCATGATAATAATTTAAATAACAGCAACACTCGCCCCGAGAAGAAATACCTGAAACCGCCCACAATTAGAAAGAAAAATTGCAATTTAATCCACATAAATTAAAATTATTAACTTTTTTTAGTTCTCTATTGAGTTTGGATACCCTTGTCCACACACTTGTATTCATATGATCTAATTTTTTTTATCTTTGATTTCTTTCGTCACAATGTTTCAAAATTTGGATAATTACTTATGAAAATGGTTGTACTTCTAAATACCTGGAAAAATTTCCTAATTTCATCCCCAATTTTGCAAACTGTCGAGATTTAAATTTATTAAAACTAAATTGCAATAGTTAAGACAATTTACTCTGTTTTATGTATGCATTCATAAAACTGCTTGAAAACATAAATGCGTTCAAAATGTTTGACCAGATTTTCTTTGTTTCTTTTAAAATTGTTTGCGTATTTAGGGTCTACAGTGTTACAAGGCTAAAAAACTTTCCAGTCTTCTCCTTCATTAAACTTGTCCACAGTTTACAAAGCTTATGTATAAAGAAACAATTCCTGGTTTACGAATTGTATGATTTTTACAGAGAGGGTGAAACGACAAGGATGGGGTGGAGGCGGTGCAGGTAAGCTGAAACAACCAGAAAATTTAATATGTATTTAACATTGGGGGTACTCATGTATGTCGTGATTCGAAGTATGATTTTGCCCTAAGTAAACATGCCCAATACTCAAGGCCCGTCTTATTAATTTTGACTTTATCATGAATCTTTAGGATACGGGGGTGGTGGTGGATTTCCCATTGGTGGGGGTGGTTACAGTGGGGGTAAAGGATTCGGCGGAGGCGGTGGTTACGACCAGAAAGGCTTTGGCGGCGGGGGTTTCGGCGGACAAGGTGGATACGCTGGAGGAGGTAAAGGTGGCGGGTTTGGGGGAGGTGGATTCGGCGGTAGTGGCGGGGGCTATGATCAAAAAGGATTTGGCGGTGGCGGCTTTGGAGGCCAGGGAGGATATGGTGGGGGCAACTTTGGCGGGGGTGGAGGTGGTTTCGACAAGGGAGGATTTGGCGGTGGGGGAGGATATGGGAGATAATTCAGTCGGTTAATTTTTTGCACGCGTTAATTAATAAAGTCATGAATAAATAAATGTTTTATAATTTTGGGCATCCAATTTGGCAGCATATGTAAACTTGAAGATATGTATTTGCATAATACTCCCAAAGTGAAATTACCAGAACCATATAAACCTCAGCAGATGTAAATGAATAAACGATCAGAATTCCATGCGATTTAATTTATTTAAATTTTAATTGCACAGCAAACGCTATGTACATACGAAATGCAAGCACAATGTGTTAATGTGTATGTAATATACATCTAATTGAACTACATATTATGTATTTCCTATTAATGACAAAGTTTCCACGTAATGAGATAATTTTTGCATATATTAATTATGTAAGCATCCAATTAAAAAAAATGTTCAATATTGTATTTATATGTGTATGCAATTCGTGGACGGGTACATTTTAAAAAGGTGTTTCAGGTCGTTCCTTGATCCATTTTGCAATTCCATTCAGTGCGAAAACCTTCTTCACAAAGCTTCCCAAATTTGGATAAGCCTCTTGCAAAATATCTTTATCATCAGAGCTCAAAAAGTTGGCGAAGTTTGAGAGATGATTCGCGGCGTAGATGTCGACCCACGTCAATGAGTCGCCGACCAGCCAACCCGTCTTGTTTCGGTCGAGAATAGCTTCAAACTTTCCAAAATATGAGGGGGCATGTTTTTCCTTAATTTCCAGAATTTTTACCGATTTTGCTGTAGCGTCGGTTGCACGGAACCAGGTGACGAACTCTGTAAAGTACGTAAATGAAATTCAGACCGTCAGTTAAGTAATGAGACAATTAAAATAATTCAATTAGCCCTATGTAACACTGTAAAACCGTAGATTCCGTAAACTTACAAAATTTCTATAGGAAATGTGCGTACAAATTTTTGCGAATATTTCCATGGGAAATTAGCTTCCAAATTTTTGCCAACATTTCTATGGGAAACAAATTTTTGCAAGCTTCCTAAGACCAAGAAGTATTTTTATTTTGTAAAAATTTGCAAAATTATTCTACAAACGTTACGAAGTTAACAAAGTTGCAAATGACTGCGTGAATTGCCCTAATATTCTGGAAGAATTTGCATATTATCCAAAATGAAAAAATTCACAGTGCAAAAATGAAAAATCACAAAATGGCAGAAGTGCAATTGTACATATACACAGCGTAAGGGTGCACAGTGTAGGAGTACACGAAATGCACGATTTTTTGCACGATTCTTGCATGAAAAATTTTGCAAGAAATTTAAAAACTGGATTAAAAGCTTATTTAAAAATGTTAATACCTAGCTGAAAGTCTTTCAAGGCGTCCACATACTCGTCACATTTGGCCACATCTTCCTCAGTTTTGGCATCTAGTCCGAATTTTTTAGCGAGAAATCTTCCAATCGCGGCGGCCTGAGCGAGCACGAAGGAATCCCCCGTTTTACCAGGACGCACCTCCAGAACGGGGAGCGTACCCCACGGGAGACCTGACAAAATGTGGTACAAATTGCACAGATTCACACAATAATGTCGGGAATTAAATAGTTTTTGTTATAGCTATCCAGTATCGGCCAAATTTTCATGAGAAATTTTAACTTAAAACGCACATGTGCTCATGTGCAGATGTGCTCAACTTTATAAACTTACTACGTATGTTAAAATTATAAAGTTAAGCTATAAATATAACTTTCCTTGTCAAATTACAAAATAATGTATTTTTTTGTTCAAAATATTTTTTATGAGTTGAATGATACGAATACAAATCTTGCATGGAATATTTGAATATCTAAAATAACGCTAAAATAATGTGACCAACACGTTGCAAGAATTATGCTCAATATATGTATAAATCACTGTGAATTTGCTAAAAAAAATAGGTTAAAAAACACCTGGCGGAAATTATATAGTGCACGCAAATGGTTTTAATCGTTTAATAACACCCACCAAAATCTGCACAAACAAATACTAACTGCATGACAATGCTTGAACATGCATAAAAATTATTTAAGTGTAAATAAGAAAAGTGAATGTTGCCCTCATTTGACAAAGTAGGAAAATATAAATTTTTTCAAAGTATTTAATACATGCAGTAAATAAGATCCTTACATAATGAAATTTCATTTCATGCAGTTATATGTACGTATGCCTATTCATGCATTTTACGTGCTTCTATGCATTTTTATGCTCCATGAACGCATAATAATATTATGCGCACAGAAATAAACACTGATAAATAAAATAAGATAAAATAAATTTTGAAATTTTACTTGATTTTTTCTCCGGCCAAGTGTCATCCTGGGCGACTCTATCGTCCGTATAGGCGATCCCAGCATACGCAAACATTAACCGAATCGGTTCCGCAAGTCCACGGAAATTGAAATATGTCAGCTTATAAGTTTCTTGTTGGGAACTCATTTTTTAAATTGGGCAAATATTCAATGTATTTATTATTTTTTAAATCAGTTCACCTGGAATTTTACAAGGTTACTGCACATTAATCGAAACACTGAATGGCACAGTCTACACGGGAATAAGTTTGTGTTTGGGCCAAAAACTCAAGGTTAACTACATCCGTATGTTGATTGTGGTCGGTTTTATCAGGGACCATGCATATAGCATGATGTACATTTGAATACGGTTTACATAGGTCAGGATAGGATAATCGTCCCACGTTAAATTAGCATTGTGGTTTGGATAAGCATAGCATCAGCTTTATGACGAGATGGTGATAAAAATTATCCGAAATTGTACCACATTTCTTACGCATGGATCTTTGTCAGCACAGACGTCAGACAAAACATAACCATTATTAAGTAGCGTCAGCTACTTATTGTGATCGTTTTGTCCGTCCGTCTGTCCGTCTGTCCGTCTGACCGTAAGCAGGATATCTCCAGAACGAGTCAACATAATCAAACCCCGTTTTCGCCATTGTGCTTCTAATTTTTAGTTCTCAGTCGAGTTCGAAGATGGGGTC
The DNA here is from genome assembly GCF_002217175.1 of Folsomia candida. Lineage (NCBI taxonomy): Eukaryota > Metazoa > Arthropoda > Collembola > Entomobryomorpha > Isotomidae > Folsomia > Folsomia candida. Next base: position 306,365 of record NW_019091235.1, read on the forward strand.
AATCGGACCACACCCCACAGCGCCAGGGGGTGTGGTCCAAATTAAATTTAACATTAATTTTCATATGGGGTGTAATTTTAAAGGAAATTTGACCAGGAATTCAAGGACGTTAATATTTTTGACCTCATAACCTTGAGGTCAAGGTCGCAGGTCAAAAAGATACTTAATTGTCATATGGGGTGTTATTTTAAAGGAAATTTGACCAGGAATTCAAGGACGTTAATATTTTTGACCTCATGACCTTGAGGTCAAGGTCACAGGTCAAAAAGATACTTAATTGTCATATGGGGTGTCATTTTAAAGGAAATTTGACCACGAATTCAAGGACGTTAATATTTTTGACCTCATGACCTTGAGGACGAGGTCACAGGTCAAAAAGATATTTAATTGTCATATGGGGTGTCATTTTAAAGGAAATTTGATCGCGACTTCAAGGACGTTAAAATTTTTGACCTTATGACCTCTGGTCATATATGGAGAAATTTTAAAGGAAACTGGAATCGGTCTGACGCTACTTATCTATATTCGTTTGGAGGGTTTATTTTCATAAGCAGATTTGCATGCAAATTGAAAACTCATGTTACTCATTCATACATACACGTGTATGTATAGCCAGTCTGCCAAATATTGCATTTTGCAAATGATGCTTTCGTACATACATATATATACAAACATTATATAATCCCACCTTTGTAAATATTGAGCATCTCTGCTTTTTAGGAAATTATAGGCTGGATCAAGCTTACGATCTTGAACAAGGAGGTACAAAATTACACGTTTTGTCTTCGGGGAAAAATGGAAATAACATTGTTATGCCTTTCATAAATAAATATCTAATTGTTTTAATTTTATTTATTTTTTGCAATGTTTTAAAATTTAGGACATCAAATTTGGAAGCACAAAGTGTACATATTTGTATCAGATTACCTCAGAAGATGTCAATCAATAAACGAGAAGATGGTATTTTTCAATTTATTCGAATTTTGAACAATAAGCTAGCGAGAACCATGAAATGCAGAATTTGTATTTGCCAATTTATCGATGTCAAATTTCCCACAGAACATGAAAACTTTTGTATTTCTTACATAAGAATGAAACGAAAAAATATCCAACATCGCAATTCGCACATTTCAAAACTGCGTTACAGGTCGTTTCTCGATCCATTTTGAAATTCCGTTCAGTGCGAAAACCCTCTGCGTCAATTTTACCAAATGTGGATAATCTTGCGAAATGTCGTTATCCTCGGTACTCAAAAATTTGAAGAAGTTGGAGAGATGATTTGCAGTGAAGATGTCGACCCAAGTCAGCGAATCACCGACCAACCAGCCCGTCTTGTTTCGGGCGAGAATGGCTTCAAACTTGCCAAAATATGAGGGGGCATGTTTTTCCTTAATCGTCTGTATGACTGCGGCTTTTGCTTCCTCATCGGCCGCACGGAACCAGGCAAAGAACTCTGTAAATTAAATTCAGACCGTGAGCTAGATATTTAATGCAAGCATTCCTTGCAAAATCCGTATACTCCGTAAACTTCGCAAACATTTCTATGGAAAATTAGCTAAATCGCAAATTTTTGCAAACTCAGACCAATACTTCTTTTTATTTCGTAAAAGTTTGCAAAATTATTCTACAAAAGTTACGAAGTTAACAAAGCTGCAAATGATTTCGTGAATTTTCCCAATACTTTGGCAAAATGGGCATGTGCCCAAAATCAGAAAATTCATAGTGCAAGAATGGAAAAGCGCAAAATTTCCGAACTGTAAAAGTGCACTTACTGCACTATTTTTAAAATCAAATTTTTGCAAGGAATCCAAGAAATGGGCTAAAAACGAGTGACATAAATATGTAAATACCTAGCTGGAAGTCTTTCAAGGCGTCCACATATTCGTCACCTTTGGCCGCATCTTCCTCAGTTTTGGCATCAAGTCCGAATTTTTTAGCGAGAAATCTTCCGATCGCGACCGCCTGAGCGAGCACGAAGGGCTGTCCCGTTTTACCAGAACGCACCTCCAAAACGGGCAGAGTTCCCCAGGGGAGACCTGAATTAGTGGAATTATAATTCAAAGTTTAGTACATGAATGAATCATGCCTTAATTTCACTGGCTAGAAAAATATAAAATGTCCTGAAAATATGAAATTCCATGCATGGCTTGCATTTCATGCATTTATGTGCATGAATGTTTTCCTTTTTTGCGTTTCAATAGATTTTATTCACTTTTATTCCCCCCCACGCATAAAAATAGTGTTGTGTGCACAAAATGAAACACTTACATATACATATGCATTTAAATCAAATAAGAGTAAATTTTGAAATTTTACTTGATTTTTTCGCCGGCCAAGTGTCATCCTGGGCGACTCTATCGTCCGTATAGGCGACTCCAGCGTACGCAAACATTAACCGAATTGGTTCCGCGAGTCCACGGAAATTGAAGTAGGTCAGCTTATAAGTTTCTTGTTGGGAAGTCATGTTTATTTTAAATTGTGGAAATATTCAATTTTTCAAAATTTCCAAGAAATCAAGTTTAACTGGAATATTACAAGGTTACAGGTGAACAATGACCGAAAGACTGAATGGCACAGTCTACACGGGAATGCTTTATGTAGTGTTTGAGCAAAATAAATTCAAGGTTAACAACATACTTTGTTGATTGTGGTCATGTTTTATGAGGGCCGTGCGAAAAACATGTTTCAGATTTGAGTGGTCAGGGTATGATATGATAAGTATAGCATCAGGTTTATGACGAGACGGTGATAAAAATTTATCACATTTCTTGCCCATGGACCCTTGTCAGCAGAAACGTTTTTCTGAAGTTTGCAAACCTCATGAGGTTTTGTCTGCAGACAAAACAACTATCCGGCGATGATTTAGCAGATTTTGCATGCAAACTGGAAACCTCGCGTTAGTGAGTCACATGGATCAATTATTTTCATGTGCTCTGCAAAACTCAAAGTCATGTAGTGTTGAGGCAGCTTAACTATCCCAGTGGCGTATTTTCGTGCACCCACAAACCCGTTTTTGGAATAAAAATTAATTTTTCAAAACGAATAAATATTATTTTAAGGATGTATTTCAAGTTTCATTAAAATTGGATTACTTTCATTTCTTAAAGGATCAATTGGTTGATTTACGACACTTAACTTTCTGCCAAGTGACTTTGTGTTTTTTCGTACATGCGCCACATAAAAGCTTATTACAAGTTTTCCGATTTCGGAAATTTGAATTAAAAAACGATTTCATTTTCCGAGATCGATTTTTTTCATATTTCTACATATTTTCAGAAATTTTACCTCGGGAAATGAAAGTGTTTCTGCAAATTGACTATTAAAACAGCATTTTTCACTGTATTAATATTGTTTAAATCGAAAAAAATTGAAAAAATTGAATTTATGAATTGGGTCTTAATGAAGATACGAATAAAATAATATATGGAAATTTTTCTCTTTGATGAATGGTTTATTCCTAATTTGAAAGAAAACGTAAAAAAATAAAAATTGAAAATTCGCGATAATTTTACGAAAAATTGAAATTTCGAAAAATGACATACATAATACTTCACCCCATAAAGAATTAGTGTAAAATCAAAATGTCTAAGTACACTCTTATAGAAATCCAATATTAATATAATCCCAGGTGGTATTCGTATATGACTCTACACGTGGTATTGCTGAATAATACCGTGTAGTAGTAACCCGGTATTAAAGTTTTACAATATTGGTATCAAATTTTTACGGACGGTTATAAATTTAATACCAAGCGGTAGCAACTTTAATACCGAGAAATCAATACCTGCGTGACTATACCGGATTTCTAACAGTGTACGATCTCAAATTTTGATGCGCTCTACATACGTCACCAGTACCTGAAAAAAGTTGATCCACACCTATATATATGTATATATTTACCTACATATGTATGTATGTACATACATACAAACCTATAGCAAGTACATACACAACATGGCATTTTGCAACTGATGCTTTCACAAATATGTATACATACATACGAGTACATGCATCGTATAATCGCACTTTTGTATGTAAATACTGAGCATCTCTACTTTTAAAAAAAATATAGGCTGGGTGAAGCTTACAAAATTGGAAAACGAAGAACAAAATTACGCGTTTTGTCTTCGGAAGTACAGATTTAAGTGGAAATAGGCAGGTATGGCAAGCCTTTCATAAATAAATATTTAATTATATTTATTTTATTTTTTGCACGCGTTTATACAGTTAAAAATTAGTAAATAAATATTTTAAAATTTAGGGCATCAAATTTGGAATAAAAATATACATATTTGCATCACATTGTCGTGGTGATATTACCTCAGAAGATATAAATCAATAAACGAGAAGATAAGTATATTGCATTTAAATTTATTCAAATTTTGCACAGTAAGGGAAGAAGAATAATGAAATGCAGAATCTATATTTGCGAATTTATGTATGACACATTTTCCTCAAAATTTTTGCATTTACTACGAACGAATAAAACCAAAAAATTCAATATACTAGGTATATAATTCGTAGATTTCAGAATTGTGTTACAGGCCGTTCCTTAATCCATTTTGCAATTCCATGCAGTGCAAAAACCCTCTCCGCTAATTTTCTCACATGTGGATACTCTTGCAAAATATCTTTATCTCCAGAGCTCAAAAACGTGGCGAAGTTGTAGAGATGATTCGCGGCAAAGATGTCGACCCAAGTCAGCGAGTCGCCGACCAACCAACCCGCCTCGTTTCGGGCGAGAATGGCGTCAAACTTGCCAAAAAACAAGGGGACGTGTTTCTCCTTAATATCCTGTACGACTGCAGATTTTACCGTCTCATCGGTTGCACGGTACCAGGTGACGAACTCTGGAATTCGAAGTTAATTAATATTTTGACATAATTTACGTAAGAGTAAAAAAAATGTAAAATTGGCGTTGAAAAAATTCAAGAAATTGGCAAAAGACGTAACGAAGGATATATTTACCTTGCTGAAAGTCTTTCAAGGCGTCCACATACTCGTCATATTTGGCCGAATCTTCCTCAGTTTTGGCGTCAAGTCCGAATTTTTTAGCGAGAAATCTTCCGATCGCGGCGACCTGTGCGAGCACAAAGGACGGTTCCGTTTTACCAGGACGCACCTCCAAAACGGGTAGCGTTCCCCAGGGGAGACCTGATCAAGTATTGTATGTACAAAGTTATGCAGAGGTTCATCATATTTATATCGGAAATTTAATGAGGTAATTCACGCGTCGCATGTATGCAAATGGTGTAAATTCTGTAAAGTTACAAAGTTTTACAACTTGAACAATCATTTCTAACGAAACTTTTTGTAAACTTGCCCTTGTATTTTTGTAAACGTACGCATTTTACAAGTTTCGGCTGCGTGAATTGCATTTTTGTATATTTTGCAAGGTTACACACATGCGATTTTTGTGATGCGGCTTTTACATGGATTATTTAAATGAAATAATGTTCACAAAATGACACCCACATCGTCTCAATATTTTGTTATAAATTAAATAAGAGTTAAATTTACGTGATTTATGTTCCGGTAACGTTTCATGGGTCAGTCTCTCGTCGATATAGGCGACTCCGGCATACGCAAAAATTTGCCGAATTGGTTCCGCGAGTCCACGGTGACTTAAATATGTCAGCTTATAAGTTTCTTGTTGGGAACTCATTTTATGAAAGTGTGGAATATGTAATTTTTTCAAAATTTGTAAACAAATCAGAGTTCAACTGGAATAAATATTACAGATGATTTGTGTGTGCACATGAATTGAAAGACTGTCTGTCCAGACAGGTTTGGGTTTTAAGCAAAAACATCAAGGTTATTATACTGAACGTTTGGTTCGTTTTTAATGACTGACTGTGGTCCGGTTTCACAGGGACCGTGCATAAAGCATTTTGAAGATTTGAGTGGTCAGCATACATACGCATGAAATCTGTCTTATTTTTAGTTATATTAAGTTTCTATGTTTCTATTATTAGTATAGCATCAGGTTTATGACGAGATGGGGCAAAAGTTCTTCGGAAATGGGTCACATTTCTGGTGCATGGACCGTCTGCACAAACATCTGGCAAAATAAATATAATTATATTTGAAAAATTAGGTGGCTGCACTGTTAGAACTGTAACGTTGTTCAACAATTTCGATGGCCGGAAGTTGCGTGTGCACACAACGTTAATGAAAAAGTGTCAACAACGTTGACACCAACGTGCACACAACGTACGGCAAACGGTATATTAACGTTCCTCTCACGATACAATTCATGACGTCAACGTTCCCACTAAGTGCTACCTACGTTGCTGGAATGGTTATTCAAATGAAAAATAACTTTGCATCAACGTTATAATCTCTTTTCAGTATTTTTACAATTTTATTTACTCGCTCAACTAAAAATTTTTGTGCATAAATATATAATTATGTCAATTGAATCAAAATATTAACTTATGCCTAAATGCATAAACTATTACTATAATAATTAGATACAATGCACCCTCGTCACTACAAAATGGAAGCAAAGATACTCATTTTCTACAGATAGGGGAAGTATAATATAAGTTTTAGACTTAAATCCTTTTTACAAATTAACCGGCATCGTACAGATAAGTGATTAACTACATAAATTGATAATTTCGAACTTACGCAAGGAAAACTTTGTTCAGAATGAACTGGGAACGTGTTGAAAATTCATTTGTACCTTCTGCATTATTATAATAATTTACAAAATAATACTTGGAAAATGATAAGGACCCGTATTTATGTAAATACTGTACCTGTTGCAGCAACCTCGTGCGTGCGCAAAATTGACAAACATTTGTCGTCCTCGTGATCTGAATTAATTTGTTTCTTCTTGGAAACACGTTTGTTTGGCAAAATTGGATTATTTTCCCGCTCGGTGGTGTCTTCAGCTTTTCTGGCTCTTTCGACAGCAGCTTTGAATGTATTTAAATATCAAAAACAAAAACTTTAAATTAAAATGTATGAAACACCAGTCAATTTTATTCCTACCAAGTTCGCCTAGAATCCTACATACACACTTTCCGACTTTCCTCACAATGGCTGAGGGAGAAATCCGTCACAGCGTATTTTCTTTAAATTTCTTGCATTGCAACGAGAGGCCCACTAACACTAGTGTTTCCAATCAACTAATTCGATGGAATGACATCCACAGTAATTGAATTTTCTGTAGAAAACTCAACTACGGGATAATTTTTCACCGTCATGATCGGAATAAAACTCAGGCGATCGAAAGTAAAGGCATGGTTGGAATGGCGACGGTATGCAAGGGACAATTTGCGTTGAGGGAACGTTGGTTCAACGTGAAAGTCACATTACTTGCAGTCGGCAATTTCATGCTACCACACTGTTAATTTTCCAGTAATAAATGTTGTACCAACGTGATTAAAACTTTAGGGCGCACTGTGAAATTTCGTAGTTAAGGAACGTTATATTAACTGAGTTATATTAACTGCAATGGAAAAAATGTCACCCAAATATCACGTTCACTTTCGTACAACGTTTCATATGTTGGTGCAATGTTGCTGTAACATACCTCTTCTGATTGGGAACCGTCATTCAATTCAACGATGCAGATTTGCATGCAAAATTGAAGCCTCACGTTACACATTCACACATCCATACACCATACATCTCTTGTCAGCATAAATTTTAGACATGTCAATATATGTACGTATGACATAAGCATCGTTCAGTGCAGTTTCATATGCAAAAAACCACATGAGACATTTTCATACATATGTACGTGTGTATATATGTATGGCAAGTGGCAAATACCGCATTTGTGAATATGACGCTTACAAAATTGCGTACCCGTCGTAAGTCATTTTGCGATACGAATAATACTAAGGATCCGAAGAAATAATGAATACCCTCATTGCATTGCATTTATAAAAAAACTCAAACTTTTGGCCGATTTTCCGTGCATGTATTTTTACGCAAGCATAACCCTGGTGTAAAAAATATACTAATGCAGTTTATTTTGCAGGTAACTCATCTTGAAAATGTCTCCCGAGCAATCTTTAATTATCTCATTTGTCCTCATATAAATATTTTCTTGGAAACCTCCATTGAGACAGCACATTCTGGTTTGTCATGAAAATCAAAGGAATTATCCGTGTACCTCGTGCGACAAGAGATTCACCATGTTGGGTCATTTGAAATGTCACGTGGAAACTATGCATCCGCCGAACAAGGATTTCTTCCGTTCCTGCGACAAGTGCGAGTACACAAGTCACGTGAGGTCTAATTTAGCGCGACACGTGAAACGACACAATTCAGCGAATCGACATGAGTGCTACTTTTGCGGGAAGAGATTTTTCTCCTTTAGTGAAATGGTCAGTCACTTTGGCAGAGTTCATACCATGGAACAATATCTACATAGGTTCATACTTTAGAAAAATGAATAATTGAATGAATGAATAAGAATATTTTTGAATAAATGAACATCAAATAAATATTCAGTTCGTATTAATGAACACTTCTTAATTTGTGAGGGGACACGATAATTAATCAATAATGAATAAATATAGTAAATCCTGTTTCACAAATTTGGAATACATGAGTAATCAATGAACGAGTTCTTTTTTTTAAATTTTGAAATGAATTTGAACAAATAATATTTTTGAGCATATGCATTCCTAAAATTTCTGCATATTTGGAACGTTAAAATTATTCGAAATAATTCGAATAAAAATATATCCTTATAAATAAATATTTATTTAACATATAAATTTGTCCTTAAAATGTCTAAACCCAAGAATAAACTTGTAACAATAACATTATTAATTCATACATACTTGAAAACATACCAAAATAATGATTTAGTCATTTTTATCAAAAAATTACATATTTAGTCAGAAGCTGGGCTCTGTTAACAGGTCAAGAACGGGGCGATTCTGAGGGCCGTGCTTTTTTCTCACATGCTGAGTAAGACCAGATTTACTCGCAAATGATTTTTCGCAGTAGAGGCAAGGGTGCATGATCCTGTAATGAACGCCGTTCAGGTGCGACACCATGTTACACTTTTGTCCAAACTTTTTGCCGCACTCTGGGCACGTGATGGGCTTCCTCTTGAGGTGAACCATCTCTTTGTGCTTTATCAGGTTTGATTTCTGTCTCACAGCTTTACCGCATTCATCACATTTAAATGGCCTCGGGTCGGCGTTGTGGAGGCTTATGTGGTTTCTTAAGGCGCCCCTAGAATTACATTCCTTTCCACACTGATGGCAGCGAAAGTGGTTCTCCTTCGAGTGGGAAGTTTTTGGGTCCTAGAGAAAATATTGATAAGATAACAATAATGTTACATCATTAATAAGTAATTAGTCTCAAATTTCAAATCAATTATTTATCTCGTACTAACATTATAGTGTCGCTGTGACATTGCAAGGCTTGCTGCGAATTTGCTGCGGAAGTGGTGCTCTTTCGGGTGTAGGGGCATAGCCGAAGATCTTGAGCCCTGGAGAAAATATTAATAAGGTAATTAATTGGCCGCACCTTTCAGGTCAATTATCTATCTCTGACTTACATTAAAATCAGAATTTTGAGGAGTTGATGCATCCACGTTTATTAGTTTGGTATCCTGCTTCTCGATTGTAAGGGTAACGTCAACCTGTAGAGATACGATTTAGTCGTTAAGATTGTCCTTGGGCAGGGGAATAAATAAACTAGGGGCATAACAAAATTTGGGAAACCCAATTTTGGAAAATTCAAGATTACCTTTCGTCGTTTATTTGCTGTTTGTTCGAACAAAATTCGTTTGGGCGACGGGGGCGTAGGCGAAGTTTCCTTTTTGGTGGGAGGAACGTCTTCGTGGTCACTTCGGAGCAACGGGACATCGCTTTCCTCTCCATAGACAAGGGTCAATACGTCGTACGCATTGATTTCACTTTCTTCTTGGTCCATTTCTTCAGCTTTAAATTCATCCATTATTACCACGTCGTCGTCATTGTCGTCTCCATCATCAGAAATTTTTACTCGAGCTCCGTCAATTTGGGATTCATCTATGGAAATGTGGTAATTAAAATAATTAACTGTAATTCTTAATAGTTCAATTATAAAAATTTTCATAAAAAACCACCATGTGTAAATTAAAATATAAGGTTTATAACCTGGTAAGGTTTTCAAAAATACGTGACAAACTTGTAAAACTACAAAACAATACAAATCTTCATATGCTGGTTTGAAATTGGTAAGATTTTGTTGTCCACCTTAATACACTTACCCGACATTTGGTCGAATTGAGGTGGATGTGCTTCAAAAATTGAGTCGAAAGCGGGCGAAGGGTCAAATCCTATAAAATAAAACGATAATTTTAAAACTTCCTTAAATTTGAAGCCATTTGAATCTTAATTCTGTATTTTTTAACGCCTTACGAGCCACAATCTGTCTTCTCAACTTCCCGAGAACATCTTCCCCCTCGATTAGCTTGTTTTTACCCAAATTTTCGAACGTGATGGTGTAAATTTTAAGCAATTTTCGCTCCAATTTGTGCACCAGTCTGGCAGTCTTTTCCAGCCGAGTGCCGCATTCTTGACAGCAATGGAAATCCTCGCGGAGAAAATTACCCTCATATTTGACATTACTAGTTTTCAGATAAGTTAAAAATGGCGGAAGGTAAACCGAGCAGCTGCACTTTGACCCTGAATGACACTCAATTTTACGGCAAAACAAACAAGCTTGAGGAGTTGACATGGTTAAGCAAATTCGAGTGAAACCTTTTGGACTTTATAAAGTTATAAAAATCTCAAAGTTGGTTTTTTGTTTTGTAAAAATTTATTGTTCAAATTTAAACTCAAAGGTTTCATATTTCATATTTCCAAAATTGCAAATTGTGAAAAGTTCCAACGAGGAAAATCTCCGGGGCTGACTCCTGTTTTCAATGACTTGGGAAAAATGAGAATCATACTTTCCAGATTTCGTTTATTTTTATTATTTGCAATTTATTCAAGCCATAGTTACAGAAATTTATAATATTGCCGTTGGAAATACATATTTACATATTGTGTTTAAAAATTGTGCATGAAACATGAAACATGAAAAATTGTTACTGTATATTTTTGTAAATTTAGGAACAACTGACAAATGTTTTATCCTGACAATGTAAAAATGAACATGTTAGGATTGATAAGAACAAAATAATTAGTCAATTTCGATCGATTGTCACCTGCTTAATTAATTAGTTGGACCACCAACCCCGAGTAAAATCAATGGGTGTACCACTGCCTTCCAAAATGGGTCGCATTTCTTCCATAGCTTCAATGTCCTGAATTTACATATTTATGTAATTGGAAATTTAAGAACAAGTTCTCATATATGCAGATTAATACGCACATACCTGCACCCCACATATTTCCACGCTCTTAAATCCTTTACTGTGCAGAATTATATCTGGAACGCAGGGAGCAAAGACGCCTTGGTGTTCTATGTGCATGAAGCGGACGGATTTGACGCCTGTCCAAAATATTATACTTTTTAGCGAGATTTTTCACCATTACTATTAAAATTATTAATACGTATTAAGTCTCGTCACACCTTTCAAAGCTGACAAACTTTTAAGGACTGGACCTAAGAAGCTGGTGTCCACAAACTCCACGAAAACGTGAGACTCTTTAAGATCCCACTTTTGCAAGGGTTCAATCATCTTTTCGACGTCCGCGGGGTTCACATTGTCCAGGATTTCCATCATGAAATCAAACTTCTTAACGGTGGGGAACAATTTTCCAATTTTTTGCCCAAATTCGAATCCGCTCTCCATACAACTCCGACCAAGTGGCAACCATAGGGATTCAACTCCTCGGTGTCGCTTCCATAGATTTAAATAGCTCGACAGGTCGGTCGCAGTGCATCGAAAGTGGCTGAAATCGAGGTGTTTCAATTTTGGGAGGTGTTCTTCGTCAAAAAACCCTTCCATTAGGTACGCCTTTACGAAATTGATGGAGACTGAGGTAAGTTTTGATAACACGGGAACGCTAAGATTCTTGTCCTGCGAAAAAAATATTTATGATAAATAATTTACCCCGTTATTTGTACATGTTTAATTTTTACCTGAGACACGGAAACACGTTCACCTCCAGTGTACAACCTCAATACGGTTAAAGAATCCTTAACCTGCGCCAGCATATTGATCACTGCGCCCAAGTTCAAATCAGCGCATGCAGTATGATCACAAATTTTGAATTGAAATTCCAGAACTTTTAGACTTGTGCACCCTTCCAAATTCGGGTAGAATGGAGCCACGACGATCAAAGAGGTCAAATTTGGTGCAGAATCGATCAAAATTTGAAGGGCTGGTTGAAATTCATCACTTCGGCCGGTCTCATGCCAAAGGTCGGGAGAAGATTGGAACTCGAGCGAGGTCAAACTAAGTTGAACGGGGAGTTTTCCACACGCTTGAATTCGACGTTCATCGACACATTCGCCCAAATTGGGTTGAGGAAGGAAGATTCTAATCGTCTGGATTTTTGTGGATTTCAGCGTCTTCATCCCCTCTAGAAAGACGGGGATAAATTTCTTCTCGCTCGACATAAACGTAATTTCGCGTGTGTTCTGTTCGGACAAGATGGTGAAAACCTTGGAGATGACGGCAGCTCTCTTTTTAAAATGGATTGAGGCGTCAAATCTACTCGAGATGATGATGTTCCCCATCAGTTTGGGGTGAACGGGGGTGATGAGGTGTAAATCCGAGGTGTGGTAGCAGAAAAGTGAGTTACTTTCGATACGACCCTGTTTTCCTAAGAGGGTGGCACCAATTTCGCTCCATTCACGGCAGACGAGACGGGCCGTCTTCAAGTCGGAGAGGCCGAGATGGGCGAAAATAGCGTTCAGAGCCTGACAGAAGAAATGGTAATATTTACATTAAGTTTGACGTGCAATCGTGATGAAAAACAGTGGCCGCGGAAGTGTGAGGACACAGGTACATTGTGCGATGTCCCTATCGTTTGCTAATTATATAAACCCCTCCCTCCGATATCATGAAATGTTACTGTCCCCACAGGTTCCGCGGCCACTGACTGATGACGGACGAACGTACGATCGGATTCAGTAAGGCGGTCGACATGGCGAAATTTGCAATCGTCTCGACTTCCCGGCCTGGAATGAATGTTTAATTAAATTAAATCCGTTCATGCAATAAAGACTTCAACAATAATTTAAGAATTAATAAAGACAAAAAAAGAAAAGAAAATATTTACCTGAATTTGGAGAATTAGACGACGACGGCGACGATAGCGACTGTGAATTCAAACCCGAATCCATCTGAGCATTTGTCTTGGTCGAATTTGGAGTCCTATACTCGACTTTTATTTTATGCTAAAATAAATGTGAAATGGTATGAATTAATCACACATTCATAAACATGGTAATTACTAATTACATAAATAGTGTGTAGTGAAGAGTTAACAATGGACCAAAATATTTAGTTGGATTGTTATTCATAATTAGGGTCATTTAGGGTCACGCAACATTGAGAGTGACTTAACAAATGAAATAGAAAATTGTGAATAAGGACGACTTACTACTTACCGTTCTTATCAAAATATGTGCAAAAAATATTGTACGAAGAAAAAAGAAGTTTGTGTGAATTATTAGAAGTCGGCTGAAACTGGCTGAAAGTAAAAAGTCTGAGCCACTTTGAGCGGGTAGTGAAATGAGAAATTTGTCGCGGTTTATAGTCGTCTTCAAAGACGACATATATTTACGACAAATATTTTTAACTATGGAAGACGGGAACTTTTGAATAAAATGAATGTGGATGTGGTGAAATGAACTTGGATGACGACGACACAAATTCATGATTTCCGTTATGGTTACCTATGTAGCTTCGTTAACTAATGAAAGCTTAAAACACACGATGAGATATGTTGCTTTGTTAAATAGATAGCCCGATTTGCCTCAACTAGAGGCGGTGCACCGCCCTTTCAAACACTTAACACCAGAGCACGTCCACACAGAAAAGTGTGCATCATATTACAACACAACAAATGATCTGAACGAAAATCATTCATTTTATGGGTTATAATTTAATCAAAATAGCGGAAATAAGTTTTCAATTTTTTTGCGGCGGTCTCGAAAAACAAAAGTTGTAAATTTTTTAAATTTGGTATAGAAATTATGGTAAAATTGCAGTATAGCGTCCTAGTTCGGATTTGGGTGAATTTTTTTGTGTGAATACCCTAAGGTCCCCTATGCATAAAAATACCTTTTTTCGCGACGGTTTCAAAAAATAAAATTTCTAGGAATTTTGTATAAAAACTACTTTTCTCTTAGATTTTCATGAAAATGACTTTTGTCCCTAGCTAGTCGTGCTACCTAGGAGAGCTAGCTAGGAGTGCTAGCTACTAGTGCTAGCTAGTTGTGATACCTAGGAAAGCTAGTTAGTAGTGCTACCTAGGAGAGCTAGTTAGTAGTGCTACCTAGGAGAGCTAGTTAGTAGTGCTACCTAGGAGAGCTAGTTAATAGTGCTATCAAGGAGAGCTAGAGCTAGCTAGTAGTGCTACCTAGGAGAGCTGGAAACTAGAAATATCATCTTACCCCGAAATCTGATTTTATCACAAAATATTCCTATAGTGGGGGAAAGTGAGACAAAGTCTTGAAATTCTCTGGAACGTCCATCAAAGAAAAATTTGTATACAAAATTTCAATAATTTATAACTTTTTTTTTTACTATTGAATGTTTTTCAAAAAATCATTCATATTCTTGTTCAGCATAGTTTAATTAGTGTATAAAATCATTTTCATGAAAATCTGAGGCAAAAAATAATTTTTATACAAAATTTCGAAGCTTTCTAGAACATTTGTTATAATTTATAAATAAACCGTCGTAAACGCACATAAGGAAGTAGCTTAAGAATACGTCACCCCAACCACTCCCACGACATCGCGGGAATACTTAATTTCGCTGTATAATACAGCCTGTATTTCATCCATAGATTCAATTTTTGAAAAAATCTCATTTTGCCCGGCCACACCCCTTGGCGTCCAGGGGGTGTGGCACAACAGGGGAACACAAATTTCACTCTATTTTATCCATAGATGCATTTTTTGGAAAAATCTCATTTTGCCCCAACCACACCCCCTGGCGCCCAGAGGATGTGGCACAACAGGGGAACACAAAATTTCACTCTATTTCATCCATAGCTTCAATTGCACTAAAAATCTCATTTTGCCCCGACCACACCCCCTGGCGCCCGGGGGTGTGGTCCGGTTGGCCCCAAAAGTTGATAGGATCCTCCCCCTGGGGTATTATGTATGATGGCGAAAACCGATTTCGATTATCTCGATCCGTTCTTTAGATATCTTGCTGACAGACAGACAGACAGACAGACGGACAGACAGACAGACGGACAAAGTCTTCGCATAAAGTAGCTAAAGCTACTTAATAATTCTCTAGTATAATTATTCGACTTGAGGAAATAAGAGGAGAAAAAACAGAACGAGAGTGGGCATGGATGAGTGCTCAAAAGTTGTTTTCCCACTTCCAAAAAGCATCCTCGCGAAGCCGTCAGTCTATTCCTAATATACCCTGGTCCTGTGAGCTTAAAATACAAAAATGCTATTAAACTGGTTGCATAATATGCATTGCATATCTTAACAATAATAATAATCTGATCACAATTTTCTCCACTTAGCACATTTTTTTATATTTATTTTACGAGAAAATATTAGCAATTCATTCGCATTTGGTAATCCATAATTTGAATATCAATAAACAATTACAATTCCTGCGCCCACAATCATTTTAAGAGATAACATATGTTGGAACTATTAATATGTACTTTCACCAATTATTCCTGAATGTCAAGTAATTTCCTTAAACAAGCCATAACACAATCTCTCGCATTAGGAAAAATATCCAAAAGTCGGACATACACCCCAGCCTGACCTCTAATATCGTACAAGGTCTCCGTATCCATTTCTGTCATTTCAGTAATTTCCTCATGATTAAAAGTTCTGACATCAACCTCCCTCACAGACTCGACAACTTGACGATTATCAGGAAGGAATGAGTCCCCCCTGACAGACTCACCGAAAATTTGCAAGACTTCCAAAACTGGGAAACCCACGGCGTAATCAATCGGTCGAAAATATTCTGCAATGTTGGTCTCGAACTCGACTATTGCCAGGCCACCATACTCGACGTGAAGTTTTTTCAAGGCTGGAAATATTGGAAATTTCCATGTAAGCATGCGCCAACTGGTGACGAATTTCACGTAGACCCGAAGTTCTTGCAAGGTGGGGGCGTGTTTCTTTAGGAATTTGTACAAAATTGTGGGAACTTCCTCGACGCGATGGGTAGTTTCTTCAACGTCAGTGGATGAACCCCCAACAGTAAGTTTTTTTCAAAGTGACAGGAATTTTGAGTAGATGTTCCATTCCATCGGTGGTTAAATTTCCGTTCAACTCTAAGCAAGTGAGGGATCTGAAATAAAATCAGATAAGTATGTACCTGAATAAAAGCAATGTAGACAATTCATTATTCCCCAGCACCCAGTGAGACGTCCGTAACGGAAAAATTGTGATTTTCCATAAGATTTCCAAATGCTTGTTAAATTTAAGATTGTTTTTCTAGCAAAATTTTTGCGAAATCCCACAAAACTTCGCAAGTTATATGTTGCTAGATATACATACTCAATTTGCAAAGGTTGCCGTAAGTATGCAAAATATGTTATGTAAACCCCTCAACTTACTGTGGCCAACTTGGTAATGTTCCACCCTTAAAATTCCACCCTTAAAATTTGCACCATGTTGTCGCACATTGTCGACAGATATTTCAGATTTGGAGAGGATGTCGTCACAGCTTGTCCAAATCTTGTAATGGCAACGTCGGGATGAAGGCGATGATTGACGTCTAACTTGACCAGTTTTGGGAAGACGGTGCCACCCAGGGAGGGGAAATCTTGGGAAATCTCTTCCCCCCAGTCTTCCTCCTCGGTCCCATCCAATTTTAATTCTTCTAGCGACTTGACCGCCGACAAGATCAGTTTTGTGCATAATTCCTTCTGATCATAGAAGTGATTCTCGATAGTGGAGAAGGACACCGGAAACTGGACAGTAATTCACTTAAAATTGTTGACTGGAGGAAATCTGGAGTAATCGAGGGGAGCAAGATTTTCGTCCTCGGTGTATGGAATTGTTATGAAGATATTGGCAGGACGGAATTTCAGCTTTTCCAAGACCTCCGAAACTTCCAAACCTTCTGACGGGTCGCCATGCTCGTCATAAATTGGTGAAAGTTCGAGGGTTGTTCTTGTCCTGGATTTTAGAACAGGGGTGGACCCGTAGTGCCAAGAGGACGATACAAGTCGGCATGTCTTTATGTCCCGGGTGGCGAGGTGTTTGCAAATTTGACCAATTATCTGAGAAAAATGTAAAAAAAATACAAGTGAGAAAACTTTACGTCAGGATTAAGAAACTGCTCTTCCTGGACGATAGTTGCGTCATCTTGGCTGGAAGTAGGCATCGTGGTATCTTCTTCCTTTAAATAATGTGTAATGTGACAGGGAACAATTTTAAAGTGTTAAAAATTCCAGGTTTTTGACAAACTTACCTCCAGCATGGGCTACTCTACACAGCAGGGGCAATTTAAATTAAATTACAACTTGCAAATAATAACATTAACTTAATAGTAGTAGCTAGTTTAATTTGTCAATAAATATTTTATTTTGTCTTCCTCCAGCAAAACACGTGTAACGATGCGGGTCAAAATCGGGAGAAATTTCTCCCGCCTCAAGTACATATGTGCAATGTACACCACGAAACTTTGTCCTCGTGCTTGGCTCTGGCTTCAATTTTTCATGCATTTTTTCATGCGAACACAAAGTAAGTTTACATCCGGACATCACGACGGCTGTTATGTATGTATTTATATCACAGAATATAGATTCTACCAGAAGAATCGATCTTATGTATTCGAGTGACGCTTATGGAAGAACGGGGAGAGCCAACCAAATAACTCGGTGTACATTTGGCCCACCTGGGGGATGGCACCTCCGCATCATTCTGATCTGCGTCTCCACAAATTTGATGCTCTACGAGGGTGTGTTCTGGTGCACAAATGGGGCTGCCACCGCCACCTATGTGCTTTCATCATCATTTTTTGATGCCAGGAGATGTGGTGATGATGATGATGCGGAGGTGCCATCCCCCAGGTGGGCCAAATGCATGGAATATGAAATAAACTAGGGGAAGAGGAACGACTCATGCAATGTATTTGAGTGAAGCTTATGGAAGAGCTCAGCAGCCAACCAGCGGAGCTTAATATTATTTTGTTCTTCCTGCAAATGGGCGGCTTTAACAGATCGGCCAAATAACTGTGTGCAGTTTCAGCATGAGAAAAAGCTGATGCAATTCAATCACCACCACATGGTTTCCTTTGCGTGGCAAAGAAAAATACAGTTCCAGTCCGATCGATTTTTAGCCAGCTTAAATTTCTTCAATTAATTATTTAAAAAAGTTACTTGCAATTAAACAGTGTACCCCTCGGCAGTACATGGTAAGTACACATATCTATTTGCACATTAAATTATATAACACACATGCACACGTACTGTAAACATTACTTGAGCAATTTTTTTTAAAATTAAGACATTAAATACATTGGGTTAATATTTTCCAGCCTCCACGTGTCCCTGCCTTCAAATGAAGTGACCCAGCCGTGGGGGTCACCACCACCAAGGACACTGAAAATAACCTGTTGTAAATATCCAAGGTGTGCTAAAACAAAACCGGAACAATAAAAATCCGGAAGCTCAGTTTTATCAATTTCCATCCCAGCCAGACAGGTCAGGCGTGTTAATAAATTAAATGGAAAATAATTTTGGCATTCTAATAAAGAATATTAAGTTGCAATATTTTCTATCGCTTAGATTCAAGAAGTGGTGTGAGTATTTGGATCTCGATTGTCAAAATGTTCCCCCCGTCTCCATGATTTGCGACCTACATTTTAAGGATGATCAGTTTAACAATTCTAAGAAGACTAAAACCATCCGCCCTTCCATCAAGATTTTTTGTGTCGCAGGAGCAATTATTAACAGCTTCTACACCCAGTGAAATTATCCGACCTAGTCCCAGTATTAAATTCATCCCTATTTTACCAAAAGAAGTAACATCAATTGCCGTGTCACCGCCGTCGTTGGACGTGTCGCAGTCGGAAATTAGTGGAAGCTTCGAGTCGCCTTGCTCCCCATCGTCATCCGTATCTAGTCCTCGACCTCAATCCAACATTTCGTCACCTGAAACCAGTCCAAGTTCAACCACGGACAACAAAAAAAGGATTCGCCAACTGCAACAGAAACTTCGTCCACCGAGGGTAAAAGTATTTCTTTTCCATCGAGTGTTTAGTCTCACGCAACCCTTGTTCAATGTCTTTAAATGTAATTTCTAAAATGGCATCAACTTCATTGGTGTTGAGATAAATGGGACGTTTCATATTTTAATGTAAAGCTAATTTTTGGTACTACAAAACTTCGATGTTTTAAAAAATTAGAAAAAACATCGCTTTTGAAGAAATTTAGTGTGCAAAAATAGCAAATAAGTTTTAATTTTTTTTAAAACACCAAGTTTGTGTAGTACCAAAAATGAGAGAATCAAGTGAAACGGGGCTTGTGCATATTCCTTGCACGATTCGGCAGTACCATAAGATCCGCAAATGTTCAAAAGTGCTTTGTTCCCTCTTTTAACATGGAGTCGGGTAGGGGAGAAGGTGTTTCGCGCAGAATTACCGCGCAGAGATACCAAATATTTCGATAGTTTGTAGTGGATTATCTCCTGAACCAAGCTAAATAAGCAAATCCGGTTCCGCATGTCTTCCTGTAAATCCGAGTACGTATTCCAGCATTGCAAAACATTTAGATTTACGGAAAGCATTTTTCTAAATTCTACTTGCATAGATTTTTTTAGTAAATATACTGTAAATGGATTATATACACATATGTATATAATATCTGTGAATATATGTATATGATCCTTAAATATGGTTTTCATTTGTACATAAATTACATGGTAATGGGGTGCTTCGCATGCAATTACACTCTTAATTAAATGTGGTTAAAATTTACTCAAGATTGATTAAAATTTGAGACGACACAACATGTTGTGCAAGATTTATCCAACGTGTTAGGATTTTCGCTTAAACTTCAGCAAATTTTACCTTTGTTTGGTAAATTTTATACGAGTTGTGTCATCTCAAATTTGTCTCAGCTCAATGTGGTTGCACAATAAATATGTATGTATAGTGAAATTGATTAGTAAGATAAGCCTGTTTAGTGGTTATCTATAGCGATATTGTCATTGTCATGGAACCGTTTATCGTCTTGACATGTGCACTCTTAAAAAAATTGATACCAGATCGTTACCAGGCGGAATGCATATATGACTCTACCGCGTTGGTAATGATTTCAGCACATTGTGGTAAAGATTCACAAAAATTCCACAAAGTGATGATTCAGCTCCATGCGGTTAAAATTTAACTGCAACCAGGCAATCACGTTCAACATCGCACAGTAATCAGTTTTTACCCAATAGTTATGTTACATTCCTGAGTTATGTTGAAGGTGAGTACCACTTGGTGTTATTCATTACTAAATGGTACATATAATATTACCCAATTTTGTCAACTTTGTCTTCATCTGGAATCGATTCGTTACTCTCGAGGTAATAATTTATAACCCCCTGCACTTAACATTTGACACTATTTAGTGAGGATTTATTTATTTATTTACTGATGACAAAATTAATTATTTTACAACGATTAAAGTGTACTAACTTAAATTTACCAATGACATGTTCGAATTAATAATACATTATGCAATATAATTAAAAACTCGAAATTTTGTAATATACATTCAACTCGTGTAAATTATAAATGATGTCTAAGAACTAAATATAACGATTCATTGCTACAATTTCTTTGAATTTCAAAACAGTCATGAACCACTAAATCTGTAATTGAAATAACTTTGAATATATCAATTTTATGTTTTACTTTAAACGCAAAATAATGGCGATCAAAATACTCCACATCTAGTTCCTTAAGAAGCAAATAACAAGTTTTATCGTTAGGCAAAAGAAACTCATTAATAATTCCAAATTTTGGAAATACGTTACCCATTTCATAACAAACTACAAACCCCGTCTTATAATTATACCCTCGATACCAAATCTGGTTGGTTGTATAGATTTGTGTTTCTCCGTCACAATTTTGATAACAGTCAAATAATCTTAAACTCTCAATTAAATCGAATGAATCGACAAAATTACTAAGATTGACAATAAATATATGATCAGTTTTAAGACTATCGCTTGATTCGGAGGACTGCATCATAAATGCGCTGTATTGTTGATGCCTAAATGCTAGAGAGTAACAAATATTTCTGAAGTTTTTAATATGTGCAGCTAATTGTGCAAAATAATTGTGCTTTGCTTCATATCTCATTGTCCAAAGAGATATTAATGGCCCAGTTTGTCTAATTACATGAGAGTAGTGGCACATGAAATGATGTTTCGGAATTAGTCGTTCATGTGGAAACAAAAAACGAAACAATTTGTGGTGTGTCATTACTTTCTGGTCGAGAATTTGTAAACTAGAAGATGAAAATTTCCTACAAAACGTTAGACTCATTATTTCTAAAAGTTGAATAATAAGCTCCCAATATTTACTTCCTTCCTCACTAACGATTAGATCAGCCAGAATTACTGGTAAATGCCTTATTAAGCACCACGCCTGTGCCGCCTTTTGACCAATTTTGTGTCCGGTGCTATCTAAGCGAATTGGATTTGGTCGATTTTTGGATTCTAAATATCCATAGTTATGGGCCATAAGTCGCTGATTTACAATTTCTAAGCTAAAGCAGCCTAAAGATATGAGTTTTTGCAACACAATCTTGATCTCAAATGGCACAACCCCTTCTAATAAATCGTGCATAATATCCACTGATGGGGAATTTAAAAAATCGAAATATTGCAGCTCATTCAATGCACATTCGGATTGAACCCCAAATTTGTTTTGTCTCAAATGTTGTTCGTAATCAGGTCTACTCCGAATGTGCATCAAATTGTGATCAAACACCTCTTGTGCCTCCGTCTTCGACGTGCAACATATTCTACAATAATAATGCGAGTTAAAAGATTCTGAAAAACCTAATAAAGAGTTCATCCCCAAATTATCACAAGATAAACTAGAAATCGTTCCGTAAATTGTTTCAGACCCATTCACTTTTATCCCACTGCTTTCTAGTAACTTGATATCCGGAATTAAATATTTAAGAATAGCGTTCATTCCATATTTTTTAGCATCTTCAGTATAAAAAAGAGCCAACAAATGAATTTGACTTAATTTGGAATTTATATAGTCCGGGAAGTTTCTTATTGTGAAATAAATTCCCCCAATTTTATGTACACCACGCTTCGACCCCAATGGATTTACTGTTTCGAAGTCATCGTAGAATAATTGAATTTGAATCGAATTAGGAAATTTGGAGAAGAGAATATTATTTTTGAAGGACTTAGAATCGCTAAAATTTTTGTAAACATTTACCTCATGCGAATTGGAATTATAATTTATAAAAAACTTTGAATATTTTGGGGAATTTACAATGGATTCTAAAGTTTTGAGCAATGGGACATACATGAATGTATCGGGAACAATTACTTGTTGTCGTTTGTTATTTTTCACTCTCAATTCAGTTCTACTACCTAATGACAGTTCTCTGGGTAAGATTGGTCTGGCCGTTTTCTCAAACATTTTTTGTCTTTGATATGAAGATTTAATTGTGGCAAAAGCTTGCATTAAACCTTTAGTTTGACAACTGAAGAATTCAAAATCATCCTTACAAAACTTCTTCCCTAATTTTAGGACTAAACTAATTACTTGTGTAAAACTAAATTGTAATTCCTGAACTACAAAATCTACTGTTGTGTTTGTTACACCCTTTGCTAAAAGTGAGGAACAAAAGCTACTTAAAATATCCGACATAATTTGAATGCCTAGTTCAACTGAGATATCTTCTACTACTTCGTCTTCATCCAACTTATTATTATTATTCGTCGGAAGAGATTCCAATGCTTCGTGACTAACTACCGCATTAATTACTTCACTAACATTAATTGCGGTCGAGACATCGTGTGATTTTAAATGCCTAAGATAACCACTCCAAGAACTAAGTTGAACGGAACAATTTATGAAGGGGCAAAAGCTTTTCCTAAAATTTGCACTACCTATATTATGAATGTATTTTGTATGAACAATAATATCTTCTACCCGAGTAAACGTATTTCTGCACTCAGAACAATAATACATTTTTACCGAAATTTATATTATTAAAATTACTGGTCAATTGCTTTCCGAAAGGCTTGAAAGTTGTTGGAGGACTTGTTTTGCTTTGCGCGGAAGAGTTGTGTTTTGAATGTCTAATTGGAAGACGTGAATTTGCATAAACTTCCATAATCCATCCAAATTTTGGTCGTATTTTGTCCCGATCACATAATGAGCCTTAAAAAGAGAGTCGATGGCCTCTGTAGAATTACTGGCATTCAGCGGAAGGGCCAACTTGTCACAAATGATGAAAAATGTCGACGGATTTGTTTTATCGTCGCCCAAGTACACCAAAGTGGGTTGACTGATATCCGAATCCCAAGTATCTAAAATTGACTGCAATGGCGTTCCACTCTAAAAGAGTAAGAATATTTACAGGTTATGTTTCTATAAAACAAAAACACTCAAAGCAAATATGTTGTAAATGTGTACTTTAAAATATTTTACAAGTCTAGATTCCGCATCTTCAATTTTGCACCGCGCACCTTTCCCTCGCCCATGCGCTGTCGGGGGGATTAAATAAAGCAGGGCCAACAATGCGCCAGTTGACCGATCCCAATTTCCTGCAAATAAATTGATTTTCCAGCAGATTATACGAAATAAGCAAAATTAACGAAATTATAACCATATTATATTCATACCAGCATTATCGTTTATGAATTTATGAAGAGCCGTCGATTTGCTGATTCTTTTACAGTTTGTTAATATTTGCTCCCTCAATGTTTCCCACGTGTCCAGAAATTTGGCCGCATTAGCTGGAAACATCAGCTGGAACTCGAAGTTAATCTATCATAATTTGTGTCAATAAATTAAGGTAAAAAAAAATCTAAATACAGTTAATAACTTTGTAGTAATTACCAGAAATCCGCATTCCAAGAATTTTCGATACACCCGGAGGACTGAGTTTTCATTAGTGCCTCGCAAATAATTTCTGTGCTCCAAGGTTTGTATCATGAGACGCCTAACTTCGTCCTCCGGAAGTGAGGAATTTAATTCCGCGATGGCGATATCGTCAGCAGCAATTTGAACATGTCCGTCTTGCTTATTGGAAATGGGTGCTCCAGCTCCACTCGCTACGGGTCGCTTCAAAGATTTTAGAGGGTTTTTTTCTTTAACGTTTCGGTGAATCCATCGTAAACGAGTCTGAATTAAGCCGGAACGGTTCACAGTATCATACAAAATATCCTGCAATAAGGGAATAATAATATATACATATATTTAAATTCAAATTTCTAGGGAAGCTATAATTTTGCACATACAATTCCATCAATTGAATCCGGGTATTTCCAACACGGAATAATTTCGATTATTGCCTTGGCAAATCGCAGCTGATCAGAGGTGGATGGTAAATCCCTATATATTGTAAAGTTAATTTGATTAATTTTATAGACAGATATTATCTGCTAATAACAACAAGGAAAACTTACCCCCTTAAATCAATTAACACCGAGACAAAATCATTTATGAGTTTCGTTGCGGCCGCCGAGTCTACCAATCTCTCTGCGTTACAATTTGACACTAATTCCTTCAAGTCTGGTTTTCTCTCAATATAACTTTCTAAAGCCTGAGAATTTGCAACATCATTAAAATTTACTTGATTCCGCATTTTATTTAATTCCATTAGGATACATATAAATACATCTAGTAAGTATGTACCTGTTTAAAATAGTCTTCCCCTTGGGGCGACGCTGGAGTTGCTGGCGATTGAGGCGAAATGGGCGCAGGGCTATTAACTACACAAAAACGCTACATATTTCTTTTGCTTTTCATTGTTATTTATTATATTATCCAGATTATAAAACTCACTGTAATAAATTTGTTGACATTGAGGGGTGTACGATCCATCACTAGCTGCGTCTTCCCCCACGATTTTGAATGTTATTGCTGGGATTATGCCTTGATCCAACAGAATAGGGAATACTTCCTCATCAACTTCAGCGCCATGGTCGTCTTCCAAAATGATGTCGTTGTCAGTCTCGACTTGAAATTTGGTCTTCACTAATAATTACACACATTTTAGATATTTTTGAGTTATTTAATGCACAAATTTAAAACACGCTCTCAATTTAATGGGAATGATACTTACCACTACGCAAGAACTGTTCATAATCCCCAGAAGAAATAATTAATTTCTTTCCCCTGGCTAAATTACAAACTCTGACCAATTTGGTCATTTTTACTTCGCTGACTTTAACGGCCAAGGTAACTACAAAGTAGATGACGAGGAATGATGATGGCTATGGCGTGAATATTCCGTCCATGTGGTAACAGTTTTGGTTCTACCAGTAATATTACAATACCAAATTATGAAAATTGTTTACACCGTTTGGTGTATATTTGTTACTCTTTAGTAAAATTACATCGGCATTGACTGTCAGCACAATATGGCATTGATTCAATTCCTCGCGGAGTGGAGTCATCGCCACTCGGGGAAAACTAATATTACCATTTACCGATATTGTCCATTACCCAAAATTTATAAAAGCTGGTAATGATTTTATTACCGTGGTGGAATTAATGGTTATTACCAAACCCTCGGTAATAATATTTTTTATTAAATTATTACCAGTTTGCTAAGAGTGTGTGAGTGATTGTTTTATAGCTGGAATCAAATCATTTTAACGAGTGTTTAATTTTCTTGATGCAAAATTTCTCATTCATGCATTTTTTATTCAGCAGGGAAAGCCCGAAAATTGGCATAGTGAGATTTATGCAAATGAGGCGCCTAACCATGCTGAAAATTAAAAATATGGGAGATTTCTCACAAGCGGAGAAAGCAAACCCCGCTCCTATTTCCTTGAATCATTTTTAAACTTTAACCTCGAATAAGTTAGCCAAATTCCGACCATCGCACAAACTGCCTCAAGAAACGCTGGTTGCATTGACTTGGACCACATAATTTTAAATTTTCAACCAAACCGGAGGGTTACACTTCACAACATCGTAGTGTACAAACGTGAGAGCATAGTAAATTAAATACATAATCGTGGAATAGTATTGCTCAAATATGTATGCATATTTATTTTATCTTTGTTCAGATTTCATTGCCTTTAATCCTCAAGAAATTCACAATTATGTGCAACTGGTCATTGACCGGTGCACCTGCAAACATGTGCAAGACTATCAGAATTCATGGCGGAACAGTTTGGTCCAAAAGCCTCGCATCTAGTGTCGAAATTGCCAGGCCTTGCACCGAGACAAGTAACCGAACTGGCTTCGATTTCCATGACAAATGGAAGTGGTAGCCCAGCATCACCTAGGCAGGCGGTTATCATCGTCAAGCAGAAACCTAAAACAAGTGGAAATGTTAGAAATATAATACATTATTTATGCACATCCTCGCTTGGAGAACATGCTGCATATAAATGGGCAGAAATCACAAGTGAAAATGCTTTTAAAAACGAAAATGAACAGGAAATATACAGTCAGTCCGATTCCTATGTATGTTAAATATGTATACTCGGACAACGGGGGACGAAAATTCCCACAATCAGAGCCTAACGATGGAGCGAAAATTCCCGAAAACTTTCCCCCGCTTTCGCGTTTGTACGGCAAATCGAACCCACAAAACGTAAATACATGAAACGTAGATTATGGACACAAGGAAATAATTGGTTTAGAAGTTCAGAATACGCGTTATGATGTTAGACCAGTAGCCAAAACCGTTCCATTTGGTCAAAAGCGTAAGAATGTAGGGTTGCGAAAGCTAAAAAAGCGCTTAGGTTATTTAATTTCAGGTGTATTTATAAAAGAGACATGTATATAGACGTATTCTACAAATAAATAAATCATATTATTGTAAATTATATTACTTTTATAATCCTATGCTCATTAAATATGGTGATAGCAGCTCATCTAAATTTGTGGTAACCACCATCTAAATCGGTGGCTGAAAAGGCTAAAGTTGGAAAAAATTCATCCGGTGGCGAATTCAGCTAAAATTTGTGGTAGATTTCAGCTTATTCGGTGGTGCATTAAATTTAACCCAGGTTACAACTTCTTGCATTTCTCGCACTCCTGCAAGAAATAAGTCTTGCAAAAAATCATTTCTCGTAGGAATTTTGTTTATGGCAAACCCTGGTAAGTAATTATAAAGAGCTACGTGAGAACTTTAAATGTGGGACACCGTACTTACTTGTTTACTTACATATTGCATATGACATTGTACCTTGAAACGTCTGCATATTTACTTAATACTTAATTTACTTCATCGTGATGGGTTGATTCTTATTTCTACTTTGCCTGTCTGACATGTGTACGAGGGGGGGACAAAAAGTAATCGGCCTCACCATGATCCAGTAATAAATTTGGGGTATTTGCTCTACAACTTTTCAATGTAGTCCCCTGCAAGGTCAACACACTTGGTCCGCTAAATTTCATATACTCTATCCCGATTTTATGTTTTCGAAAAAAAGTCAAAAACGCTGTTTTCACCTCATCAATCGTCGAAATCTCCTTCCCCTGAGGTTTTTTGGAAAATTTCGAAATATACAGCAGTCACTGGAGGCCAGGTGTGGACTGTAAGGGGGATGAATTTTGACATTTTTTGGTTTAAAATGGTAACCCTTGAAAAGTTTGGAGTTTTTACTGAAAATTCGTCGTGAGCGTTTTCGTGAGCAACGTGATTTATGTTCTCGTCTTTTCTCTCCAACGGCTTGGCTCAATTTTTTAAAATTAAGGTACAACAGGCACCTGGTCTCGTCGTTTTCGGAGCCGAAGCGTCCAGAAGCAGAAGTCCTTCTGAGTGCCGAAACCGGTGGCCAAAGCCATCATAGCAATTTCTGTTCCCGGTTTACTCCTTTATGGGTGGGTGCTTCCACTGTTTGTTGTTTTTTCTAATTTCAAGGTCATAACAATGAACCTAGGTTCATTACCCAGTGACTAAATGCATAAAGTACATGTTTCCGTTTTGAAGGTCCAAATCTACGTATCAAACCTGGGCTCAATTTTTTCGTTTTTTTTTCGTTTCGCTGTTTTTGATCACATCAGACGATCTCCTCGACTCGGCCGTGACCGTGAATTTTTAAGCTATGAGATCTGAGATACATATGAGTTTATCTTTCACTCCAACAAAAAAAGTTGGGCAAAATGACCCTCCTTCTAGGCGAGGCCGATTACTTTTTGTCCCCCCTCGTATACGCCTATAAGTTTGCGACTAATTTGCTGACATCGTGGGGTACCAGAGAAACACACCTAAACAATTTGTTGATGTGCGTGCAGTTTTAGGAAATTCGCAAATCTGAGTGATTCAAGTTATACCTACATGTAGAATGTGAAATTGACATTAATTGAACGACGTATAAAGAATTTGCGATTTTAAATTTGCAATAAAAATAAGTATTGTTCATGGTCTATTAACTTAATCAATAGAAACAAGATTGAGATGACGATTTATTGAGATGATATTCCAGTTGGCGAACTCCAGTAAGAATTAAATGTTAGAATTTTAACCGTACGAAATCTTACTTGACACAAATCGACACTTTAATTTACGCGTGTTAGTTAAAAAAATATACTGAATCCACATTAATATTGTAGATGATAAAGCTCATTAAATGTGTTTTGTGTTAAGTAGCGCAGCTTGTACTGTGCAAATTGGAACAAATATGTATTTAGGCCTGGTATAAAAAGGAGACTGATTTGCATTTGAAAATCATTCTGCAAACTTCTCTTCAATCTATCAATCAAGTAAGTGCATCTTTCAATTTTTTAAACCAGGAAATTTATAAATCATCTGATTTTGGAAATTTAATTGAAATTCGTACAGGTATTATCTGGCAAAAACCTGATTTGCGCATCTCGCCATAATGAAAATCGGGTTTATCCTCATTATATCAAATCTTCTCATCAAATATTTCCTTCTCCCGTTTTCCTCATCCAGTGACTAAAGCGTTACGCTTGATAAGGACACCCGTAAAAATTTAAAAAGGCTCGAAAATTTCCGAAAACTGTTCAACAATTTCTCAAAAATTCTCAAAAACTTTCCCGTTTTTTCGACAAAAGAGTTTCCACCACAAGTCGAAACCACCTGTATTTCTAACGATCCGACCTACTTTTAGATTTCTGCGCCATAATGAACGCCGCCTGTTCTGGGACACGGGAGAAACTAACAAGTTGTATAACAAGACGAGAGAAATCGATGACTTGCGTTGAACCGAAGGATGACAATTTTGAGCAAACGTGTAACGCCTTTGTGACAAACTGTGCAGTTGAAAAGGATGGGATTGCACAGATCTGCAGGTGTGAAACCACTTTAATAGGGGACATATTTGGTAATCTTATGTAATCCTTTCCGTGCAAAGTAAATAAATCTGGACAAAATAAATTAAATTGAGCAATATTCTACTAGAGTGTATGCGAGAATATTTATTTGTAAGGAACTTTTGTTCCGACATGGCATTCTGGGTCGTTTATAAATTACGTTAGGTGAGAAGGGGGAGGGGGGTTTAAGGCTCCAGTGATCATGGGACACATTTTAATTCGGTGGGGTCTAAAAAAATGTGTGCGCTAAGTAATTTATGAACGGTCTTTGGAAAAAAAGTGCTAATTTATTTGGATTTCGATAACGCGACAACTTTTGGGGAAAACATTGTCTTTGTATGCATACATACGGCATGTTACCAAATTTTGCTTAAAATCTGAAAATAGTATTAACGAATGTTAACGGAATCCCTCTTCTTGAACCTCAATAAGATGTGATAAATGATAACAGGCTCCATATAATTTTACATGATTTCGATTCGTCTGTATGAATCTATACTCTGTGTGTCGAAACGCCCAATAAAAGTATAACAAACTATATTAATCTTGTATCCTCGTGACCTGGTTGAAGAAGTTACATCTTTTAGGCAAGCGAGTAGTGGACATTTGTAATTTTGTATCCTGTGCATTGATCTTATGTATGTATGTATGTACATATTGGGAAAGTATTTTAAGATGCACTTGTACATACTTATACTAGTTTTGAATTTTTTGCGTCTCAACCTTCCCTTGTTTTATGTAATAAAATTAGGAGGTAAATAATCAACCGCGGAGGTACTATTTATAGCGCCCTATTTTTTTAATGATTACGGAGACGTTTTGTTACCAAATAATCCCAATCCCATGCAGGTGACGCCACTATTTAAAAAATAAAATCTTTTATTCATATAAAATAATCATTTTTTTAAATGATTGCTGGCTAGGTTAGGTTAGGTCCGACGGCATTATTTAGTAACACCGTCAATTATTTATTTTTCTTACAGCTTGAAAATAAAATCTATTTTACATATATTTAAATAATGCATTCGTAAGGATTTTAAATAGACTTCTGCATTACTTGCGCATTTATTTCACACAGGAAAGAACTGTGAGCAACTCAAGAAACAAGCGCCAGCTACGGGTCAATATCTTTAGAGAGTCACGGATTCCTCTGATTAGGGTAAATCCCTTATAGTACACTTCGTCCGCTAGATGATTTCTTACGGGTGGTTTTTCTAAGGGAAACACTGGTAGATATGCATATGTATTAAAAATGAACTATGTACATACATTTGTGAAACATAGCACAACGCACATACCTACTAACTTAAAAATGTGCGGACATTTCTAGGTATTTTAATAGTACAATGTGTGTACCTCGAGAAGTCTGCATATTTTTTAACGCTCTATTTCAACTATATTGCATTTTGTTTTCGCATGCTTTTCGTTTATTATGTATTCGTGTATGTACATATGTATATTTCTGCATACACATAAACGTACATAAGTTGTGTTAAAGTGCTTACATCGCCAGGTACCAAACGCACCATAAACAACTTGTACACTCATATATAATTATGAGTACAACATGCACCTAGGTTTAAACCTGAGTGTATAGAATGTGTAAATGATTTAATTAATTTAGTCTTGCCATTTAAAATGAATTTCACACTAGAATTTTCACCGTACGAAACCATACTTAACAAATTACTGAATTGACAAAGATGTACGTACTTTAAGTAACGCTACAACAAACGCCTAGATAATGACACGTCTTTAATATAAATAAATGTACATGTGTATCGTCATTATTAATAAACTATGTATGCATAATATTAGTTGGTAATTTTTATTGAATTTAATGAGCTGCGTATAAAAAGGAGGCTGATTTGCATTTGGAAATCATTCCAAATCTTCCCTCAATCTATCGATCAAGTAAGTGCATTAATTGATTGTCAAAATTTGTGTTCCCAGCTTTAAACTAAAAATAAAACAAAATGATATAATTAATTTAGATTTTTTTGATTTTGTAAATTTAGTTTCGGTTTCACTTCTGGAAAAACTTGATTCCCGCATCCCGTCATAATGAAAATTGGCTTTGTCGCCATTTTCGCCATGTCGCTGATCTTCTCAACGGATGCGCAAGTCCCACAAGGTAAAATCCTTATTTTTATATCATTCCGCACCCCCCTCCCCTTCCCTCTTTAGCATGAGCTAACATCAGTGTTTCGTTTCTTGCGGGTTTTTCTCATTTTTTGCACTGCAAAGCAAGAAATGCAAGAAATGCAAGGTGCAAGAAATGCAAGAAAGTGCAAGAAACACAGCGCCATCTAGCGACGCGCCTACAGAACTATGGCGGCGGGAAGGAGTTTCTTGCACTTTGCATTTCTTGCGGGTAAAAATAGCTGCAAGAAACCAATTTCTGGCGGTTATTTCTTGCAGGTGGTTACTTGCACCCGAAACACTGGCTAACATGTCATTTTGATACGTGCACTGTTACATAGAAACACAATTTTAACTGATACCAAGCAGTATGGACTTATCAAAGTACACCTGAGATGAAATGAATGATACGGTGTTATAGTATTTCGCATCGATGCCACCGAATTTAATTTAAAAAATTGCAAAATGAACTGCGGTTGCATGGATCACCTTACCATAGCTATTTTTGAATTATATGCAACCACCCCCCCTTAAAAAATGGGGGTAAAAAATTGGGAAAAATGAGAAAGCTAATGTACCCTCCGTAAAAAAAGAATTAGACCTCAAGTTGTATTTGACATTTTAATTCCCCCATAAATACAAACATTTTGATGCAGAAAAAGTTTCAAAATTTGAAAATCGGCGGTTTTTTTGCCTACATACAAATCACTAAAAAACTCCTTGTTTCGGTCATTTCTAGTCTGACAACCTGATGCCAGATTTTTCTCCTTGAGAAGAGCTACATTTTCAGCTTTTGTTGGCCGAGTAGAAATGACCGGAACAATGAGTTTTTTGGGGTCAAAGTTTCGGTCTGCTTATTATTCGAAAATTTTCAAAATTTCAAAAAAGTTGAGATTGCCACTGGATATCATCACACAAGTATCTGGGATCACAAAAATGTAAATTTTATGAAAATCCGAGCAAAATTGGATTTTTGGTGACAGTTGAAGTACACGAAAACAGGGCTTTTTTCGTGTTTTTTACACCTTTGAGTGGGTGTGGCGGGCGCAAATGGGGCCATGGCATCAAACCACTTCAGGGTGTTAGTAGACTCATAGGGTACTCCAACATATCCAAAGGGCATCAAGATCTGAAGATGACATGTAGAGGGTCTCTCCTCCTAAGCCAGGGCGGAGTTTGAGTGCACAAGAATCTTCAGCATGTACATGGACCATACCAGATTTAAAACAGTGTAGAATTTAATGTACAATATTCAAGAAATTATACCAGTTTCAAGTTCCCAGTTTACGTGTGCTTATAGAAAAATTAAAAATTAAAATTCGAGATTCAGTCAAATTAAAAAATAATTAGATAAGCGTATATTTTCCTTTTTTCGGGAAAACTTTCACGCGCAATTTCCGCCTGTTTATTTACTTATATGTAGCATGTTCATCAGGTGAAGGATGTGCAAAATGTATCATATTTCTAATCTTTCCGACTCATTTAGATTTCTGTTCCGAGATGACAGACGCCTGCCTTGCTGATGGTGGAGTTACACTTATAAGATGCGGGGATATCCAATCCAATACGGTGATTTGTACCAATCCGCAGTCTGGCGGCAGTTTCGACGCGAGGTGCCGCGCTTTTGGACCGAACTGTGTAGTCACAATGGTTGGGATTGAGCGTTGGTGCACGTGCAGAGGTCAATGACCAATTGTCTTTGGAAGTTTGAACTTGTTTGAGGATTAATGGCAATGAGTAAATCTGGACAAAAAATAAAATAAATTTATTTGAGCAGTACGTACTATTCGACGATTATGTACATATGTATCATCCTATGTACTTAGGCGAGCAAATGTCACCACATTTGCATAAATCTCACTGTGCCCATTTTTGTCAATACATATTTCATGCTGAAATAAACTATCTGTCTCGCGAATGCGTCCAAATATGCAAATGAGGTGACTAGCATAAGTAATTTGACTTTATGTTTACATTTATTTGTACAAAACCTTTGGGGGATGAGACATTGAAAGAAGAGAATCGTTATATGCGTTTCGATGACATTAAATACATGCATAATTTCGGTTACTGTTTGGAACTATGTATGATGGTTTTAGCAGGGTTCGGAACCCGGGGTGTTTTCCAGAAAAACCCAACTCCGTGGGTTTTTCCGGAATTTTTGTGGGTTTTTGTAGGTTTTTGTAGGTTTTTAAAGATTTTGGGGCAGATTGAACCAAAGTTCCTAAAATTATGTATTAAGGAAAAACTTATTTAATATGCGAATTTATCGTGCAATTTTAATCATTATCATTAACTTTTAAGGCAGTATTTAGTCTCATGCCAAAATTGGGTTGTTGCTGCTCAGTAATAGTAGTATCTACCAGCACAGTAGAGTCATATATACAGTATGTAACTTATTTAATGCTACGATTTTTAATTTCAAATTCAACTTCAATTTTCCCAAGAACAGGTTGATATTTCAAAATTGTTTTCATACCAATTCTTCACCATATATTGGACTACATTGAGGCCAATTTTCAGAGGGATGGAGATAAAACTGTAGAATACACAAATATTTTAATGTCAAAATATTGCGAATGGCACGTTACATAATTAATGCTACGATACACATCCGGTACAAATTTGCAGTCTTTCCTAAATACAGAGCAGAATTTCGAACGGATAAACAATTCTGTAGTATTTCTGCTACAAATGAAAATAATCTGCCGAATTAAAATAAATAAATTACAAAGGACACCGTTCTCAATATCAAAGTATTGGGAAAGTGACCTCCCTCCATTAATAACGCCTAACTTTAAGGAAACTTTGGATACAATTTAAAATACACGCAGGATCTGTTCCAAGGCTCACCGGAGAAACGGAAACTACAGGACCTGTAGCGAATTGTAACCGTCAGGGTCGTAAACCCGGTAAAACACCACACCCGCACGCGACGATTGTAAAAACAGTGACAATGATGCTTGTCTGTCCGCGCCAGAAATTGTGAAAGATGTTCAAAGTGACCGTTTTACTGCTGTACAACTATGAATGATTAGACACAGGCTGATATTCGCAGGAATATCTGGGGAAATTCCAAATTCCACACAATACATCTTAGCGAATAATCACAAGAAACGCTTTGCGTGGGCAATGTAAAGAGAAGATGATCCCATGGCTACCGGAAACAATTTTTGTTCTCAGATTAGACCCTAATTCAACTTTTTAGCTCAGATGGAACGATAAGAGTGCGGAAGGAGCCCAAATAAGTCTTAAGAAATTGATTTCTGAGACAAGCTATTAAACATAGCAGAGATAAGGAAATCAGGGCTATTTGTACCGCCAAATCCTGATGTGAAACTTTCGAAATCTTGCAGGGAGATAAAGTTTTGGGGCAGTTTATGTTGCCTCAGTGTAGTAACATTGACGTGCGTCGCTGGGATCATGACCAAAGAGGTTTACCTTGATTTGTTAGAAATAAATATTGGCCAATTCTCAACAAAGACAGACTTTGGTCAGAGATTTATTTTCAGAAACGTCGCATATTAGACAAATATTACAAAAATCATCTCAAAATGCATCAAGGACAATGATACAAAGGTTTTGGACTGAATTTCAAATTTCTTGACCTCAACTCGATCGATCATAACCCAAAAATTCTGCAGCGTCTGGTGACAGCATTAAAACTGACAAGCACGGCTCCCCGGCACACCCGTCATCACAGAAAAGTTAACAAACATCGACCGTAGCGTAACCGAAGGGTTTGTGGATTAGATTACCAAACGATTTCAATCAGTTATTGGGGTCTGACGAAATATTGAACCGCTAATACCCCCGTAGCATTAATTATGTAACGTGCAATTCGCATTTTTTTGATATTAAAATATTTGCCGATTTAACAGTTTTATCTCCATTACTTTGAAAATTTGCATCAATGTAGTCCAATATATGGTGAATAATTGGTATGAAAACAATTTTGAAATATCAGCCTGTTCTCGAGAAAATTGAAGTTGAATTTGAAATTAAAAATCGTAGCATTAAATAAGTTACATACTGTATTTACCGGGTGGTAATAAAATTTCTTACATAGTGTAGAGTGTACATACATATATTCCGAAATACAAATGTTGAGAAGATTTTTATTTTTATGGTCTTTTTTCGCACATAGCTCATAAATATTGTGGCGTTATTTAATAAATATTAAATATCGATTCACATGTCTCATGAGATTTTCCGTTAATGCATAGCTGCCCTTTCATGATTAACGATATGTAACGAAGAACATCAACGATAATTTGAGGAGATGATTTTATTTTAACAATTGAATACTTTTAAAAATACCTGACAAATAGGAAAGTGTGAATTAATTACTTATTCATATCGTATGGTGGAGTTTGCAGACTCAGAATGATTCCCACAGGCCTTCATCGGTTCCTTAGAAATCGTTGCTAACGACTGCAAACAATTTCGACCAGGTATTTTGTCGACCATGATAAATTTCTCATAAATATAAACATTACTTAAGTACCTTATAATTCAAACCCTCATAGGCGTCCAAGATGGCGCCCGTACTTTGAAATACAGTGGAACTAATATTTTTTATTTCATCTAAGATTGCAACCCGGTCCAGCTGAAACCTTTGAAGTTGTTTCACAAATTGGCATGTCTCATTTAAAGATGCCTGTATATACATAATTAAAAAGGTATTACTTATTATTTCTGAGACGCGCTCTAAAAAATTAGGTGACATCCACTGCCTACTGGTTATTTGAATGTGTCCGTAACCGTACTGCCATGTAATATATGTTTACCCCACGGTTACATTTAATACCAGCGCCTCAGAAAATTTACCACAAGTCAGTAACAAATTTACTTAACAATGGTAAATATGGTAATGCCTGGCTGCCGGATTTTTCAGAGTTTAAATATTGTTGCACTGCGGTCATACAGAATTTTTGGTGATATTTTGAACCCATAAAGATGTCTGTATTTATCTGTATATAATTAATAGAGGACGTGACATTTTCCTTTTACGGAGACGTCCATAAATTATGTCAAAGCATGATATCATTGGACCCCCTTCCCCTCTCGAGTGACAATTTATGGAATGGAAGATCCCTAAAATGAAAAACCGCGCGTATACACATACCATTCGAACTTCCGAAATTAGTATGCCCAATCGGTAATCTGACGCTACAAGATCTGCCATCTGAAAGGTTAGAAATCTGTGAATTTAAAAATTCAAAGCGGGGAGCTTCAAAGTTAATAAAAAGTTCATAATTTTGACCCAAACTCACGTCTGGGGAGATTAAGTCACTTCTGGAGTGATTCTTATCCGTGAAATTTTTACAATCATCCAACCTGGTCTTGAGTAGCTCTGCCGAATTTTTAACGTCTGTCTTAAAACGCTCCAATATCTCGTGGAATGTTGCATTCAACACTGCCAGATCGCCCCTCGTGGGAACATTTGGTAACTGTTCGGTACTTTCTGCAGGTGGAGTGATCACGTTGACATAGACGTCTTTATACACGTATCCGTAAATGTTGGTAGCGTTGCAGCCGTAATTTCCTGCACACAATGAGTGATAAGCATATGAAAGTTCAACGGACGGTTTCGCCCTTCGTAATTATGTATTTACTACGTAATCCAAAGTCTATCACCTATATCTGAATGCGCAATGTTTCGAATAATAATCTTTCAACTTCCAACTTTCTCTCTCCTTGGATTAGGTTCTGCTTCTGCTAAATCTTTTCCGTTATGGACCCATTTAATTTCTGGGGCCGGTTTTCCCCCGTTGCACTGAAACTCGACCGTTTCCCCTGTGCAATTAAATAGATAAAGGATAAAATGTTGATTTTTATGCTTATTGTTTTTTAATTTAAGGACAAACTACACTATTAGAAATCTGGTAAACTATAAATTTTTTAGTATTAAAGTTGTTACAGCTTCTTATTAAAATTATACCGGGCCGTAAAATTTGCAGCCGATTTGGTCAAACTTTTGTACGAAAGTATTAGGTAGTAGTACATACACGGTATTGCTTATCGATACCACTTTGGCCAAGTCATACACGAATAAGTACCTCTTGGGATTATTTTGACACTGGATTTCTAAGAGTGTAGTCTACCAAGACCTGGCAAATACAAATATTTGCTATCTTTCGCAACATTCTGTATTTCTGGTGCAACAATGAAATACGGGGCGGCTAAATGAAAAATAAATTATTAAGACAAGATTAAACCATAAAAAAATGTCGGATGCCAACCGTTGACGGTCAAGTGGACCGAGTAGGATATGGGCGAACCAACTCCGTTCGAGGCTTCCTGAGAACGTAACACAAACGAGATAAAAATATACATATTTACTTATTTATCTACTTGTGCTTGTGCAAGTTTTTCCTTACACAATTATAATCTCCTTCATCTTCAAGTTTAGGATCATAAAAAAAATATTCAAGTTCATTACCGAGTTTCTGTTTCAACATTTTTAAAGTGACAAATTATAACTACAAAAGGCGTTAGGACATGGTTTTGACGAATTCATACCTTAATTGCGGGATGGTTTTTAGTCGTAGAGATTTCTAACTTTTTTTATGTGAAAGCCCATGTCTCAAACTATAGGTAAGCATATCTGGCTTCCGATTTTGTGTACTCTGCGAAATGAGGCAAGGTCAAATTTGGAGAGGTGTCCTTTTTTAGTTTTCCAAACCAGTGTACTTATAAAATGGCGTTGAACAAGATATTTTTTTCTGAGGTCCTGATGCAAAAATCGTCTTTGCGACTATTATTAAGGGACTTAGCATGCTTTTCACTATATAATACCACGTTTGCCTTATGTTTATCTTTTAAGTCCGTTTTGCAGTCTAATTTCATACTTGTCCTAATGGAATGCGCTCTTTAACGCAACTCTTCCACTTTCAAGGCCCCCACATTTTACGACTTTTATGCTAAAAATCCCTAACGTGGTTTTTATCCAAGGTACATATAGTATATTGCACTGTAAGTACTTTTGACAAAATTTTGATAAGTGGTTACACCCCACGGACTGAGTTTTCATCAGACCTTGTAAAATTATTGGAAAAGTTCCCGTCGTTTTCGATGTCGAACTTCAGAAATAATTTAACTAACCAAAACGCAATAATTTTATTATTTTGTCACTTGCACCTTGTAGATAAAATAGTTCTGCAGTAAGGGACACAAAAAGATTAGTAAAATTTATTTTCGAAAAAATTTGACCATTAATTTACCAAATTAGTTCACGAGTTTTTTAGGATTCCGCGACAGCTGATTCGCTAGGTTCCTGCTCCAAAACTGTTTACACAAAATCTTCACTGTTTAATTTAATATTATTTGGGACACTTAGAGCTTTGCCCTTAATCTTCATTTGACCGAGTGGATCCGCATTCAAGGTCAGCAGGTCAATTTTCCTATGCACGGTCCGATTGATTACTTTTCATGAAAAAGTATCAGCGACGATGGAGGCCCAACGTTATGTAATTCATTGTGGATTATTTTATAATTAAATGCAATGATTATCTAGGGTGGTAATATTAATAATCATTCACCTCTGACCTCTTAGGTTATCATGCTATATGAGTAATTCAGTTTGGAAAGTGTTTTTTTGGCTCCTTCCAACTCTGGGGGCACTGGAGGGGGCATTTATAAAGCTATCGGCCTAAAATTTTAAACATATCTTTTTGAGAGTATTATCTTGCAACTGACCAAAAATCAGTTCAAAATTCAACTCCCCGCCAGAGATATTCACCCGCGAATTCGTCAAAACCATGTCCTAACGCCTTTTGTAATAATTTGGGTTTACCTTCAAAATCGACATTGTTGAGTGTCATCGTCTTCCCGTAGTTAGTAAATTGGACATCAATGGGAAGAAAGGCGCCCTTCTTCGTCCACTGTATCTCTGGCAGGGGTCTATGAAGCAAGAACAGTTACAATTAATACCATAGTTTTTTTCTAGTGGTCAAGGCTACATAAAATAAATCTTTCTCACGTTCCCCCACGATGCACCAAAGCGACTTTGAGCTTCCCTTAAGGGCCGAAGTGTTTCTTTCCGTGACGTATTGCAAACTCGGAGCTGTGGAGGAACTATTGGTGTGCAAGACATGTAACGACACCATGCTCCCGAGTCGATATTCACCTCTGTATGGGACAAAAAAGTAGTTATAATTCCATTGCATGAGGGTTTTGAACTTAAAGTTTTATGTCTCAACTTTGCCATCTTCCATTTACATAGGTTCAAATGGTGATTTTGAAATATGTTCATCGCCATGCATTTTTTAAACTATGATTTTATCTCATCTACACATCGTTAGTGTTTAGGTTTGCAATATTATGACGCTAGAATTTTCATTCTTTTATCTTTTTTCATAGAAAAAAAACTAAGATTCTAAGTTTGCAATTTCTAAAAAAATTATTACGTCTATTGAATAAAATTTACATTTTTTTCAAAAAAAGGAAGTGAGCATGTTATAAAATCGCTATTTGAACAAATCTTACGACACCTATTTTATGATGCAAGGAATATCCCTCTACTCACCCGAATAATGAATAGGCGGAACCTGTAAATTAGACGAAAGGAAGTTAATGGAATGAATTTATCAGTGTACACTTTACAAAAAATTAATACTTTCCGTACAAGTGTACCAGTACTCGGAGGTTCTGTCATTTCGAGTTACATTTGAAAACCAGAGGGTTCCCTCAGGGTCCACAGTCATCCGAGACGAGTTGATACTTAGAAGGGCTCCTTGCGGGGTCTACAAATTACACGGAAGTTAGACTACATAAAACAAATTGGATTGTATTTTGAGTTTTACAAATCGTTTTTGCCAATTTCTTTGTTTTTGGTGGTTTTTAACTTTGTAAATTTGTTAAATAAGTTACGCCCATTAATGAATTGCTAACTCAGATATTTTGTCGTAATGCATACTGAACTTTGGGGGAAACTTACACTCAAAATCCAGTAGATCCTAGGCTTTGGATATGCATATGGAGGATCGCACGTCATCTTGAACGGAGCCCCCTCTTCTGCCGTAGTGGTGAGGGGTCCCTCATCCGTGTTGAAGGAGTCCATTTGAGCTTTCCTCACATTTACTGAATTACTTGTGGCTGTCCCTAACTACCAAGAAATTATTAAAATACTCTAAATAGTTTACAAAACTTTGATTATTCCAACATGACCATGGTCAGATTTGCATTTCTATTTAAATAACTTGTAGACAAGTCGTAACCCGCGGATGCACTACAGTGCTTTCTTGTTTTGGATAACGATTAAACAAAGCCGGGATGAGAACACCCTTTGAAAAAGTTTTGAAAGTTTCAGGGAATTTTCGACCATTTTAAAGATATTTTCGAACCTTTTCAGAATTTTTGAAATTGGTCTGGAATTTTAGCACATTTTAGAAAAATCTTGGCCCATGTTTGGGAAATTGGTTGTGCGAATTTTCTGGTAGGTTCTTCCCCCCATTTTCCAGAATAAAAATATTTATTATTTAATAACGACGTAATGACTGTTTGGTGCATGATTTTTTAACTTCATTTTGATTTACGACAAAACATTTCTGTAATGATTACTCAAAGATAGAGCTTTTTATGTCTTCCGGTGACAATTTATCTCAAAATTATTTAGCCTGTAAATAGTTATCGATAAGCTATTTAAAAAATTTAAATATTATTGGCCAACCTTGTTACTTGCAAAACATTGATATCTCCCGGCATCCTCATTTTTGGGGGCAGTGATGATCAGCGTGCCACTTCCGGATCGTTGTGAAATCCTACCATTTTGTTCCAGCCAGTTGAACTCTTTTCCGTTCTTCGTCCATCTGTAGGCAGGGGCTGGATCACCGTCTGCGTCGCATTGGAGAATGAACGGCTGGTCTGTCTCGCCTTTTCGGGGGACTTGGAAAAGAAGCTCGTCGTTAGGAGGCTCCTTTTTTATTGATGGAGGTGATCGGACTACATGCAAAAAATTGTAACAATTACAAAAAATTTGGATTTCCGTACAATGTTAAAAATAATGCTATCCTTTTGAAAATTAACCGCCATCTTAATTCTAAATTAAATAAGTCATACATTTTATCATGACTTAAGCAAAGTAAATTATACTCTAGATTTAGTATAGCTTAATATAAAATTTGGACTGAATTTATGCACTTTTCAAAGGGGTAACATTATTTTAAATTGGGTAATTAAATATTTTTTGTACCCATCGATGTAACTTGCGAGAAGGCAATTATCTCTAGAAGAATTAGGAATGCAGGTAATATTAAGGATGGCATTCTTCTGCGGAATATATTTATTTTCGAATGGTAATTATTTTCCTCTTTGACCCTATGTATGTATCCTTTACTAAGGAGTAAAATAAATAACTGGAAATTGAAATTCAATTGAAATCGGATGGGACCCAAATATGTAAGAATGAACTACGCTGTGAAATACTTTTTTCCACGTATGAGCTACATATTTTATTTAGAACTTTACACGACCAAAACACTCTTGCAAGTGAGGATTATCTAGCTAACAAATACATATAAGCAAACCTACATACATTTGTATGTTGCTTTACTACATATAATTAAATACACACGTGCCCATATGTTCATAGTATTAGCATAAATTATACAATTAAGATCGTATTACACTCGTTACCAGTTTAAGATACAAGGCTTTTAAGACAAGACAGAATATATTTAGCACTGCATTTGTGTCCAAGGAGATTATTATTTAATAAATCAGCGAGGAACGTCCAGCTTGATTAATTAGAATTAATGGAACAGTTTTGCAGATAGAAACAGGTTCGGATAAACAGGCTACGTGAACAACTACCTATGTACATACATATGTAGATCTCTTCAAAGCGTCCCTAAACCGGACGGTAATAATCTTATCCACCATCCTAATTTACATAAATACATACATCTTGTTTTATACTAGAGGAGATTTTTTTGCATACAAAGCTAATGGCAGACAACCTCATGTTTCAAAATTAAACTGGTTTAATTTTCGTAGATGTGACTAGCTTCCGCTAATTCATTTTAGTTTGGTGTAGAATTAATTAATTGCCACCACATATGCAGTTGGATATTTTTCTTCACAAACAAACCAATATGTATGTACTAAAAAGTGATTTTTATTGTTTTTCGTAAAAAACCTCAGAAATTTTAAAATTCTTAGTATATATTTACTAATCACACGTCACATGTGTGTACTAAGTATGTAAATATGTATTTATTATTTCAATATCATACTTAATGGAGATTTATTTCTTAGAATTATGATGACAGCTTTCCAGATTGCAAAACAAGCTGCTGGCGTAGATATTTTCACAAAAAGTTCATGTAAAAATGTAGATGCATTTTTCCTTGCAAAGAACAAAACTTGTCCCACAACTTTGGGACAAATTTTGTGCGACGCATAAGTAATGCTACTCGGTTTTTAAAATAATTATGGAAAATGGGAACATATTTATCATAATCAGTACATTATTGATTGATTGCTTACATTCATATTTACATAATTATTATCCATGTTCCATTATATAATTACAATAGACAAATGGAGAACTTCGCGACAATATTGTTGATACAGTCAAAAGCAAAACTTTACGACATATGGAAGAGACTTTTGGGACATGTTATTCAAATGGGGAATTAAAGGCCGTAAAGTTTTGCACCGCGTACCTTTCCGAATAATTTTTTTAACGCTGTGATATAATTTTTATTGAATAAAGCGTGCAAAAGTAGGGGGTGACGTGGTAAATTATTTTTGTCGCCGAATTTTTTTCAAGGAACTACAAGGAGTTGAAAGAATTAATTTGGAGGAGACTTTTGGGACAGCCATAAGCACAATGTGTTGTCCCAAAAGTCTCTTCCAAAATTAATTCTTCAGAGCATACTCACATCATGCACCCACTACGTCATGGGGACCACTGGCTGCTGACCACGGTCGAAGTGAAGACCAGAATTCTTCAGCTGTATGATCCTTTGGATCACGACAAAAATTATCTCAAGAATATAACAGATAATTTAACCCACTTGTTTGAAGAAGTTTTCATCCAGAGAAGAGTTGGCGAACCCCAAGCAAAAAAAAAATGGACGGTGGAATTCCCAGGCTGTCCTAAACAGCGGGATTATTCATCATGTGGAATTTACACAATCAAATACGCGCTACAATACTATCAAGCTTTCCCACATATCAAGCAAATTGAAATCCACCAAAATGAAACAGAGGATCAGCTCAGAATGAATATTGCAAAGGAGATGATTAACTCCGAGGAACGCAAACCGTTTTTGGCAAAATTTGGAGAGGATGCAGAGTTATTCATCAAAAATCTAAAGTTACAAGACCCCAGCGTAATAAAATCTCTGCAGAGCAAGTAAGTAACTTATTTTGGAAAAATTCATTAAAATATCATAGTAACTAGTTCGTGAAACTTATTTAGTGACCTAAAAAATTGTGAAACTTATTTAGTAACCTGAAAAACTCGAGCAAACCCAGTATGCAAAGCGAGAATGCCAAACAAACAAGACGAAGGTATGCCAGTATAAAAGCCAATTCATTTATCATGATGCAATATTTTATTATAAAATTGTGTAAAATAATTAAATTAGTAGAAACTCCCGAAATTCGCAAGCAGGATAAACGACCTCGAAGGATTTGTATGCATTTTGTAAGTTCCATAAAACATTTACCAATTGTTTGCAGACCCGAAATGCAGAATTCGTCCGGAACTGAGGGTGGTGAAATTACCACATCCAATTTGGAGAGTAAATTTCGAAATATAGTTTCGGAAATCTTAACTGACCAACA
The DNA here is from genome assembly GCF_002217175.1 of Folsomia candida. Classification (NCBI taxonomy): domain Eukaryota; kingdom Metazoa; phylum Arthropoda; class Collembola; order Entomobryomorpha; family Isotomidae; genus Folsomia; species Folsomia candida. The sequence goes on from NW_019091235.1 coordinate 350,883, forward strand.
TGGAAATTTGGGTAGCATTACATACAGACATTTAGAATTTACATTAATCAAGTGTCATGAATTCGCATAATAAATGTTGGAAATACTTTTAGCTAAGCAGAGGACAAGGGTTAAAGCTCTAGGGAAGGACCATGTAGCTAAGGAGAAAGAGAAGTACCGGCGATATAAGTACGCATCCTCTATAATTTAATTCATAGCGGGAAAAAAACTGAAATCACTTTTCCACGGTCGAAATGAAGACAAGAACCCTTCAACTATACGATCCTCTTGATCACGAGCCAAATTATGTAAAGAATAGCACAGATAACCTAACCAATTTTTTAAAAATCTTTCACCCTAAATGGAATTTGCGAACCACATACACAAAAAAATGGACCGTCCCAACAAACAACGGGATTCATCGTCTTCTGGAATATACCTGATCAAATACGAGCTGCAATACTTTCGAGCTTTCCCTAACGTCAAATAAATTGACATTTGCCAAACATTAGAGGATCAACTAATAATGGATATTGCGCAAGAGATGATCAATTCCGAGGAAGCAAAACAGTTTTCCTCTAAGGCAGAAAAGTTAGTAGTAACAACAGCACGCATTTTGTAAGATTTAATGTTTACCCAGGGACAAATTTTGACAAACTTAGTGGATAAATGGATCGCTCCAGAATCCGACCACTCCTGTAGAATATGAACGAGGCAAGTGTCATCGCTGAGGGTTTTCGTGGAACGGACTATCAAAAATACCCCAAGCACGAAGGTTGATAGAAATCAAGCACATGTGAAACAGATTCATGATTCAACGGGTAGATGTTTATGTAGCCGTGGATAAATATAATTACTGGGTGGCTTTGTTATAGATGGACTTCATTTGCCAAGTCTGCAAATCATTTTTTTTACGCAAATGATATAATTCCTGGCGAATGAAATCATATACATCGATGTGCGGAAAAAAATTGCTAATGCCCATTTTCGCACATACATACCTTCGCACCACATTCTTTGCATTAAATAAGGAACCTCCGAAAGCATATATTAACCGAATTTATGATGCAGTCATTGACAAAAATCCGGCGAGCGTAGTTAATGAGAATTGTTCTGCTCCAACCATTTAATTACTTCACACTGTCATCACATTATTTAGGCGGAAATGTATGGGTTTATCACCTTAATTGAAGTAAATAACAGACAAGGGTTTGGGGGTACGTGCTCGACGATTATTAGCCTATTTCGCCTGTTTGGAGACAAATCATTGCCAGAAGAAATGTTCAAAGCGTAGTGGAACAAGTTGGAAGGATATAATCTTCAAAATCTAATGGCGCCCGAATGGTCTTCATCAGACACACGATAAACCTCAGGAAAAACGCGTTGTCAAAATTAACATATCTGGGGTAAAAGAAATTGGTAATACCTTGAAGGTGCAACATCTAACCATCTGGAGCATTTGCAAACTATCCGAAACGTTGACAAGGTAAGCGAGGACGCTTAATCCTCCAAAAAAGACGTAAACATTCCCGATTCAATTGGGGAATCCAAGATGATGATTATGCGTGTACTTATATACATTTTGAGCTTCACAGGTTGGCAAAATCCCTCGCCAACCCATAAAATGCAGGCGTAGATGGGTAATTATTTCCACAAAACACGTACCAGCTGTTTTGCGTACATAGGCAAGATATACGATATGATATGAGGGTAATGGTTGAATTGGTATCCCAAGTCGGATAATTCCAAGTGTTCCGAGGATGCGAAGTCATCCTTACTACCAAGGGGCAGCAAATGCATTGGAGTATAATTATATGCGCCTTACTGTTCGGACATGGGGTAATTTAAATGGTCAGAGTCTAATAGGGGCTTACGCTGGGTTTGACGTTGCAAAAAGTTTAGGGCCAATTCTTGGTAGTTAACTGACCATTGAAGCAGCACAATATATCTCAATAACAAGTCCAACTATCCTTAATTCTTCAACTTCATAAATTAGATTAAACCTGGACACATGATGCAACCTTGGTTCAGACATACGTTTTCTCCATAAACGAACTTGGCAACTTGTCTTAGGGTTCCTCTGCAATTGACGCTTCCTGCGTCGATCGGAGATCTTCCATCCAAATGATCAATCCAAAGTATTCCCAGGAAGGAGGAAATCCCTGAAGAATTCTTTATAATTCAAAATTACTTATCTTGGTAGATAATTGCCATGTAAATATGTAAAATTTATGTATTTTACCTGCAAGGTAAAAATGTGACGATAAATCAGTGCTATTTTCCTTGGTCGATTGTTCCTTTGGGGATTGCTTGGATTTGCTTTCCAGGACAATTTAAGGACATTATTTATCACTACTCCATCAACACAGCCTCCCGTGGAATGTGGCATCTTTAGGTCTAGAAAATAAATACATATGTAGCTTAATTGCACTAGCTTGAAATTTTAACGATTAGTTTAGCTAAATTTTAAATTACATCAATTTTTAATAAATAATAATAACTCCACTACGCAGAAGATTTTAAATTATTTTTTCATTGTGGAAATATTGTGTGGTGTACATATGTAGAAACTAACGGCAAATTTATGAACATAAAAATTTTCAGTAAGCTAACTTCGAATCGAACAGAAATATTTAATTTGTTAAATTATACATTTTCTTTCACTCTGCTTTGGTCAAGTCACTTATCATCTTACCTGTGTATGCACATATGTACCTACATATATGTAAGAAAATAATGGTGTCCAATGATGAATGATTTGGCCATCGTTTTCTCATGTCAAATTTCCAGGGATACACTCGGATCAAGCTGCAAAAAACGGATAAATTAATTGTAAAGGTTTATACCAATGGAATGACATGAACATATTACATAAGTTGTACGCGAATAATTTCACATTATTTATGTACTAAATACGTCCACAAAAAAACCAATTAGATTTACATATGCCCGTAAAGAAGTTCATTAAAGCTATACAGGGTTTGGCACGTACGTGGATACGAATTTGACCTTGAACAACCCCGGAACGGTTTGTTGTATAGGGTCAAAATTTTGAACAGACGAGCATAGTATCCTCAGATAGTTGTGTGCAAAATTCCAACTCTCTACTTTCAAAAATGCCTCCCCCACAGCCCTTAGAAGTTAAGACAGCCATTTCAACTTTTTCCAACAAAAATCTTACCCGTGTTTACAAAAACAATTATTTAAATTTTCTGTCAAGGAATGAGAGTGAGTTTTTAGCGACATTTGACCAAGAACTATTTTCTCTACAAGTTACTAATTGGGTTCGAAGAGCTTACTACACGACAAATGCCGAAAACAAATTCAAGAAATTTGGTGGTTTTCAGTGAGGAGAACTTTTTTGAACAGTCTATGGTTGTTGGTGCAATGTCGGGTCGTGATGTCCTCCCACTTATCAAAGTCCCCCGAAAAATGAAGGAACCTGCAAAGTATTATGTGGACCGTGTATTTAAACCGCTTTTAGTACAAAGTTTTCCTAACTTGTGCGGTAAAATAATAAATATGGCGATTTTCATGATCACGCAACGTCTTCCCAGACGGCAAAGTTCACCCAAGATAATGCAAAGGACCTTGAAGCTAGATTGGGGATAAAAATCATTTCGAATAGTGAAATACCTGTATAGTCCGCCGATGTAAGTCAAACAGCCTTATTTGGGTTCGGATACTTGAAAATAAAATTTTTCTGTGGAGATAAAATTTTTTAGACCGAGTTTGAAAAGAATAAAAATGAGTGTTTAAAGTTCTGGGGGCTGTGGAGGAGGCATTTTTGAAAGTAGAGAGCTGAAATTTTGCACACAACTATCTGAGGATACCATGCTCGTCTGTCCAAAATTTTGACCCGCTGCGACAAACCGTTCCGGGGTTATTCAAGGTCAAATTCGTATCCACGTAAGTGCCAAACCCTTCTGTATAGATAACTGGTAAGATAACCTGTACATTTTCTCTTTTACTTATTAAAAAATATTAATCTGTGTATATATCTACACAATCTAAGGGGAAATGGAAACAATAATTTAAAATGTGTATTTACCTTTTTTAAACAGATACATACTACGAAATTTAAAAATTCTAAATTTATTGCAAAATGTTTGTTAGAATTTTGAATGACCTGCGAATACTGGAGGAATTTCTGCCTTTGTGAAGCCATATCCGGGCCAAGCGAATCTGCAGATTGGGTGGGGCAGCATTTTGCACATACTCAAAAATATGCGTCATCACATCTCACTCATAACTGGACGAGAATATTATGTCAGATTACAGCATTGGATCCTTCATCAATTTTGTCAGGTCAGTTCATGTACTATGCATGAAGATCAAATATTTATTTCAACATTACACTTTTTAGACTTATAAATATGTATACGGGTTTAGTTTACGTGCATAAAAATTACGAGTACAAAAATTACTGCAATGTATTTTTGACCATTGATGCAAGAAAGAGACGAATTTATGAATTTAGATCGGGGTTTGCTATGAAATAGTGTAGGAAGGAGGATTTTGTGGGGTAGATGAAATGCAAAAGTGAAATTCGATCTGTTTGATTTTGTCATTCAAGATTTAACGTTCGTTCGTAGACAAAAGGAGAAGGGCTGCGTAGTCTGACACGTTATGAAATACTGGCAAAAAAACTAAACAGTGTTGATTTTATTCTGAATAATTCATGCAAATACTTAATTTCTACATATTTGGGAATACTCAATATTTTGTCAATTAACTAGGATAATTATGCTGAATATTTTATCTATGTATATAACTACCGTAAAACCTCTATTTATAGCCCTCTTCTAATTATAGCCGGTCTCCAAATATAGCCGGGTCTAGAGACCAAGATTTCAAAATTTTAGCCGGGTCTCTAATTTTAGCCGGGTCCCCAATTATGGCCGGGTCTCTAATTATGACCTGTCTTGTCCTCTGTGTCTCTGTTCATAGTCCATTAAATAAAAATGTTGCACGTTATGCCAATCAACGAATAAGTTGAACTACTAATTTTTTCCTATTAATTTCAGGTTAATTATGAATATAATCATGACAGAAAATTTAAAAAACCTGCTAAGCTTCGTTTCAAGATGTAGATTAAAAGTGAATGGGTTACTTATGGCTTATCTTGCTAAATTAGAAAACTCAAATTGCGTCAACATGAATTATATTTGATTTTGTAACAGCTAAAATTTTTGGAGCAACAAAATTTAGCCGGGTCTCTAATTATAGCCGGTCTCTAATTTTAGCCGGGTCCGTGACCCTCAGTTTTGGATTTTAGCCCCGGCTATAAATAGAGGTTTTACGGTATTTACATAATATGTAAATGCATTAATTGCACGACCGACGTGTTTAATTGGCAATAAAAATTGTAATTTATTATGATTTAAGTATTAAAATATGTACTATTTAAAAATGATCTCGAGGACTTATTCCTGTTGTTAAAATCGAGCAAGAATTGCACATTTATGAAACGAAACCCTACATACTCAACGTAAATATAGGCTTTTTTTTTACCGAATTGACAATAATATTCTTCATGTTCAGTAATTTTATTACTAGAGCCTAGATAATAACACGTGTTTAATATATACAATTTTACATATTTTCATAGTACATTTAGTGTAATATTAGTTCCTAATTTTTACTGGATGGATGCAATCGGCCGGTTATAGAAAGGGGGGTCATTTACATAGATTTGAAAGTCATTCCAAGCAAACCTTCCCCTCAATCTATCGATCAAGAAAGTAAATTAATTTTTTGTCACGATTTGTCCCGTCTAAATATATAGAGAAATTTGTATATTTATAATTCATGTGATTTTTGAAATTTACGTAATTTCAGTTGTCATATTTTACTCTTGCAACAATTTAATTTGCGCATCCTGCCACAATGAAAATCGGGTTTGTCGTAATTTTCACGTGTCGCTGATCTTCTCAATGGCTGATCAAGATCAACATTAAGTAAAATGTCTACTTTTCTCACCTTGCTCTGCCCATTTTAGCATGGATTTAGGTGCAATTTCTGATAAGTACACTCGTAGAAATCCAGTATTAAGGTATATCTAATACCACGCGAGGGGTACATATGACTATGCCAAGGTAGTACTGATAATTAATACATAGTAATACTTAATAGCTAGTTAGATAAAATATAGTTTTGGACGGGAAAAAGGAAACCTTGCTTAAAATGTAGCACACCGTACTTTTATTTACATATACTGCTTAATATAATATTACAAATTTACTACCTCGAAACGTCTGCATATTTTTTAATACGTTATGTCAAAATTGATTTTGTATCTCAACTTTACGCTGTATTCGTTCGTGAGTTACTACACATTCGTATAAGTTAGGATAAAAGCGCTGACATCGTCTGGTATCAAATGCACCATAAACAACTTTTTGATTTTATTGCAGTTTTAGGAAATTCACATATGAAGCTGAGCTGTTTCTAGCATACATAGAATATGCAAATGACATTAATTGGATTGTTAATAAAAGCTGCAAGGGTTGCACTTGTTAATCAAATGCGTAACGCGGCAGGTTAGGTATTTTACTTGGGGACGGCTCGGACGGTAGTGTCGCAGATCAACTTGCGCCACATGTTAAAACTGGGCGAAGCCGGTTTTATAGTTGAAGGTATTGCTAAAAAAAATCGCCGATTTAGCGTTATGTATTTTGCGGCAAATAGATATTTCTCGCCATTTACTAACATAATAGAAACGAAATTAAGATCTTATTCCAGTTCTTCAAATCAAGAAAGAATTGCACGCTAGAAAAATTTGAACCTCAAGAAACCCTGCTTGACACAAATTTACGTATTGTGGGTAAAAAAAATACAGAATTGACAAAGATGCATGTAAATACACATATTTTATATTAATTAAGCAATCCTAAAACAAACGCCTAGATAATGGCAAGACTTTTTCCATACGAAACCCTGCTTGACACAATTCAATACAAGAATGCACACTTGTGAATACAAATTTTACTTAATCGACAGTAATATGGTTTGCGTTAAGTAATGTTACTAAAAAAGCTTAAATAATGACACGTATTTAATATAAATAATTTTACAGATAAATATTTAGTGTAATACTTATTAGTTGAAGCAAATATGCCTGGTATAAAACGGAGCCCGATTTACATTTAAAAGTCATTCCAAATCATCCCGTCACTCCATCGATCAAGTAAGTGCGTAAATCTTTTGTCACTATTCTGCCTTCATCTATACATATATATCTTACATTTTCAAGAAATAAATGCAGAATTTATGTAATTTTGAAAATTTAATCGCAGTTCCCATATTTTCTGGCAAAAACTTAATTTGCGAGCCCTGTCACCATGAAAATCTGGCTTGTAGTCATCTTAGCCGCGTCGATGATCGTCGCAACGGCTGGTCAGGATGATCTAACCGGTAAAATTCCACCTCCTTTCTGCTATCGCTGCTTTATTTCCGGCCCTATATTTTAATGTATAAAAATCGTAACAGATAAAAATATTCAATTTATTTTAAATAACGACGTCACGTGTGTTTGGTACACGACATCGGTGACAAAACATGGCGCGTCGTCTCCTTAATCATTACCCAAAAACAGAGCAATATATTTAGAGCCTCTACGGTTGACCGTTTCAATCCAAATTATTTAGAGTGTATAATTCATCTGTGGATGAAAATGCAAAATTCATACTAAATTTTAAAAAAATGGTCTGCCACTTGTTTAATTTTGAAATTTTATTACCTTTAAAAAATTAACGCATCTTCAAGCATGGTGTCATTTGTACCATTGATAGCCAAATCGTGTGGCCAGAGTGACAATGTCCCCATCGCCTTGAGGGAACTATGCATATCATATGCATCCTCCCCTCCTATCTCTTCCTCGTCTCCATATTCATACATTGATATCTCGACCGGCCAGTCACTCCAAATTATCCATACATCGACTGAAGGACATCGTCTCCTTCAACAAGGACATATACTGTCTTCTGTCCAAGAATCCTGGCAGACGGAGTTCCGGCGTCTACCAAGACGTATCTCCTCTCTCCACAACTGCCATCCTAAAAGTCCCCCATAATTCTATAATATCTACAACCTCTAAATATATTTTGGTTTCTTAATACCTAAATGTAAAATCCTACGGCTACGTAAAATAAATTGATAACTAGTTGCTATGTAAAAACAATAACTCTCGGGGTGACGCATATTATATTTCGGTGACCGATTTCGAGTGCTAAATCCGATAAAACATTAACTTTCGTGTATCTCACATCATAAGTGGGGCTGCCGATCGTACATACGGCCTTACGCCCCCAAACTGTGTGGTGACCTTCCGGAACATTCATCCCAGTCCGTCCCGACTGCACTCACCTCTGACCTACCAAGCGCCCACCGGAAGACCAACGCCCACAGACGTGGTTAGACCGGCAGAGGTCGTTCTTTGCACCTCAACACCAGATCCACGCCCACAGACGTGGTAGGACCAGCATCGTTCGTTTTTAGTACCTCTACACCAGACCCATCGCCACAGACGTGATGTCCTGACTTCGTTCTTTTTCTGCGCCCCTCTCTGCCCGAAAACTCGTCCGAATTCGTGGACGCCCCTTTGTCTCATTCTGCCCAAACGAGTGGACCACGCCGTCTTCTCCATAAAACTTCGGATTTTCTGGTTCGTATCTTTCTAAGCCGTGATGAAAATCATAAAAAGGTGCCGTAAATATTTTTTCTACATTTTTATTTAACAAATTGACGCTATACTTTTGAGAGAGTTTTTTGAGATTTATTTTTTGAAAATTAAAAATGAAAAAAGGCAATTTTTAAACAAAATCCTTCGAAATTTTTTTTTGGGTAGTATCACATTACCCCATTTTCTTTCAGAAGCTTCTGAAAAAATTTTAAAAGTGGTCAGATCGAAACAGAACTCTGCCCAAATTTTTCTTACCTGTTTCACAATGCCCCAGTGCTCTCACAAAACTTAGAAAATTTTTACAAACTTATCTCAAGCTGCCTCCAGCTTCTCTTTTCGTAAATCAGTACATACATACGTACAATAAATCGGGTTTTTAACAATTTCTTTTACATTTTGATGTTATACATACATCCAGAAATATATTTTACACATTGTGTAAGGAACACAGATTTCAATTTTCATTTTTAAGCAAAATATGACATATTCTTCAAAAGAGAGGAATATTTTTACAAATGTACATACATAATTCCTTTTAAAACTTTTATTTATGACTCGATTTCCTTCAAATCTTTTTACATACATTCAAATTTATTATGCCTTTGACGATTGACGGTTTTCTACAGAAAACAATGCCGATATGCCGAAATATTTTTAAAATAAGCCGATTTTACGTACACTTGTCCTTGTAAAGGTCACTTCTTGTTAGGACAGTTCTATTCATCAGAATAGCGTCACTTATTTAAATATTACTAACAATTATGCTAATTAACAAGGAAGAAGAAAAGAAAAATTGTGTGTTGGCATGCATGCATATTACGCTTTGTGTTCATTTATTCAAAGTTTGGTTGAACTTTATTACACATCAATGCATTTGTTAGTCGAAACATTTCCCAAAATTCCAATTTAGGACCATTTTTACATATTTTAAATCTGAATTCATTTCCTACTTACCTACCTACCTACCTACCTTTTCACAACCTACCTTACCCATACTCAACTCCGAAGAAGGCACCGTCCCTCACATTGACCCAAGCTACACCACGGTGGTCAATGTTGCGGCGGCTCGTGTCGTCGTGAGCCAGGGGACGAAGGCTAGGCCTGCGGGTTCATGGTTGCAGATCCTGGGTATGCGAGCAGTTGTGGGTATGCCTTGGCAATCAAGCCGAGGGACAACCTTCATGAGTATCCTTATCCCTCCCTTCCTTTGTTCTAATGCCGCATTATTCTAATTATGGTCGAAAGAAGGGTACACACAATTATCTCTTTCTATTTGGGAAATACATGCAAATTTATTTCATTATTATGAAATATTGCTAGAAACTGGCAAAGGCAACCTAATGTTAAGTTAAAGTGAAAAAATAAGTCGTTTTTATTTGAAATAATTCTGAATTTTGGTGAATAGTGGTTTGATTTAATTTTGGTTTTTTGGATTTTTATTTGGAAATTTTTTCAAAATGTCGAACCCTCCTGCAGTCGAACACCCTAATAAGGTTATCAAATATTTTCGTAAATTTGACGGGAAAACTGACGTAAATGAGTTTATTGCTCATTTAACTGCCGATTTAGCCGAACATCATGTTACAAATAAATGGATTTCTACAAATTTAGACCGAATTTTAGAAGGTCAAGCATTAGATTTTTTCAAATCAAGGGTTCCTACATACAATACTAATTTAGTTACCACTTGTAACAATGATTATGACGAATTGTGGAAAGCAATTTTAGTTGAATTTAAGCTGTTTTTTAATCATGATTCTCAAATTAGTACACATAAGCAAGCGAACAAAGCTTTGGTTTATGCTGAGAAATCTAATCCACAAGAATATGTAACTTCTAAATTGAGTATTTTACGCAATATTGATCCTAATATGACAGACAGTAAAATTGTTGAACAATTAATTAAGGGACTTCCAATTAAACTTCAATTACAATTTACTTCTTCTCAGTGTGCAGATGCACACGCGTTTTTAGAACAATTACGAAAAATTGACGAATTATTGGGTCGACACAGTTTAACAATTCCCAAAGCTTTTTCTTCTGAAGCTGACAGTGTAATTCTGGCTGGTGTTCAGAAACACCAAGCTCGGAAAAATTCTCAACCTACCCCACAACCCCCCACTGTCCTTCCTTGTGCCCTTCATGGTCCACACACACACACACAACTGAACAATGCCACCAATTAAATCACTTTATACGACAACAACACAACAATTTTACTCCTAGACAACAATTAAATTTTAATCAACGACAACCTTTTAATAATCCACATTTTAATAATCAACGTTTTAATAACCAACACAATGTTAATCAGAATCGTAATTTTAATAATGGACAATTTCGAAATCACGACAACAATTGGCGACAGCCAAGACACAACAACACTGTACATAATCCTCCTCCTAATCAACAAATCCAGGGAATTCGGAATGATTCTAATAATCATTCGGAAAACTAATGCGCCTGGGTACGCGGGTCCCTCGGGCGAAATTAGCTCCTTTTGTCAATAATAATAATAAATTTGTAAATTATCGACGTCCTAATAACAGAACTTCTTATAACAATTCTTCAAAAAATTATACGAATAATACTAACCATTCTCGACTTTCTCCTCATCATTTCCCCCCACTATCCAAATCTCCTCCTCCTAATTTCGATAAGCCGTATGTCACACATGCCGATGTTAAATATTTAGCCGATTTAAAAATTAAACAAAAGAGTGTTTCTTCTACTGGAGCCACTGTACTCTCAGTTCCTTGTACTTATCATTTAGGCCAAAAATTTCCCAGACGTTTTGACGATAAGCCGAATGAGCCGATACAAATGCACACTGCAGTACGAATTGAAAATATTGTAAGAATAGGTTTACATGATACTGGTGCAGGTATTTCCGCAATTAATCCAGAAATTTTAAAATTATTGACTCCTGTTTCAGTTCACCGGATTACTCCGTGTATTCCGTTTCGTATTAAAGTTTCAGTTAAAAATGATGAAGTTTATTATATTAATTCAAGTGCAGAAATTATAATCAATATTCAAGGCCGACAATTTTTATGGAAATTTTTTATTTGTCCGAATCTTTCCCATGATTTAGTTTTTGGTACAGATTTTATGTACGCGTACGACGTTACCATTAATATTAGGAAAAGAGAGTTACAATTTGGCGTAGCTGATTTTAAATGTGACAAAAATTGGCAACAAAATATTCCTGTTTCTCTTCACCCCTCAATGGTTAATACCAATTATCCTAATATACCTCAACCTCCCCCTCAACCTACACAAATAAATTTGGAAGCTGAAAAAGTTCCTGAAACTCAAGAAATTCCTGCAAAGATTCCTGTTCCTCCCCCCAAGAAAGTAAGTAAGCAACAACCTGTTGTTGCCGCAGTACCACAAAATTTTGCTGAACCCCCAAAAATTCCTACTGTCCCAATATCCGCAATAATCCTTGAAAGTAAGTCACAGCAAACTGATCCCCAACCTAACCACACTACTGACGCTAGTATTAACACTGACCCCCCTGAAATTATTGAAACTCCGATCCCAATTTCCTCTGTAATCCTTGAAACTAAGTCACAACAAACTGATACCCACCCGAATCTCACTACGGATACTAGTACTAACACTGATCCTCCACTAATTATCAAAACTCCGAAAATTGTAACTCCTGCAGTAATTTTCCCCCCCCCCCCACCCTCCCCAAATTCCTTTCCAAAGAACTATTCTACAGTGTCTCGGACCTTTTCCTTCGTCCTGGCCACATCAAAATAAGTATGTTTTTATTGCTCTTGATATCCCCTCTTCGTATGTAGAAGTATGGCCTGCAAAGAATTCTGATATGCAGTCTATACGCTCCTTTGTGGAAAAACAGGTATTTTCCAGACATTCTTGTCCTCTTGAAATTATTTGTAAACCTAATGACGTGTTTGATTCTGACAAATTTAAATTATTTTGGAACCAGAAAGGTATTAACTTTGACTGGGTTGTTCCCGCAACGATGAATCTAACTACAAACCGACAGAAAATTGCTAGTATTGAGACATCTATTAAAAGATTTGTGAGTAAATCACCAAATACGTGGGACAGAGTAATTCCAGCTACCGCGTATGCCGAGAATATTGTTCCGGATTCAGTTACAAAAATTCCTCCTTTCAAATTAGTTTACGGTTACGATCCCGTTTTACCTTCTCAAGTAATCAGTCCATTTTTAAAAGTTGATGACGAACAATTTATGCCGATTGCCGTTATGTCGATAGTCTCTGAGTCGAGCCATAAGCCGACAAAATTTAAAATAGGAGACTATGTTATTACATTATCTCGTATGACACGTAAACCGAAATGGATAGGTCCTTTTCGGATAATCAACAAACATGATACAGAATATGGGATAAAAGACCTACGAAAAGAAAACCCTGATTATGACTGCCCAATTTTAGTAGTTCAGGGTACTGACCTTAAACCTTACCCACATGAACAGTACAGGGGTGACATCTCAGAATACGAGTCAGATGACCAAGACGACGACGAGTCTGTCGATTCGGTTGATGACTTTGAATTTTCTATTGACTTGAATGTACACTCTAAAAGCAACTTCAGATTAACTAAGAAACCTATTTTTCGAGCCCCAAGCAGGTCAAACTCTTCCGTTGGAGTCCCGCCACCTTCGCGACAGGGTTCCCGACCTTCTTCACATGCAAATTCTCACACCTCTAACTCCCAAATGGATATTGATGATGATGCCCGTAGTTCAGAGAAGTCGAATTCACAAAATTCCCAATATTTTCATACATGTAGTTCAGGTTCTTCTTCACTTGAATCTGCTTGTTCTATTTATAGTACTTCGCCCAGCGTTACTGTCGTTAGTGGTACCCCACGTAACGAAGATTCGATGATCGGTTTTGTCCCCAATTCTTCTGATGATGATTCTGAAGCCGAATCTGAGCTAGAGCAAACAATTTTGCGTCGTAGCACACGAACGCGTTATCCTCGATCTCGCTACTCTCCAGGCGATTTTAGACGTTAAAAATGAAAAAAGCCGAAATCTTGCCGAATTGTTTACATAAAAAACTTTCTATATTTTTATTATTGACTTGTTTTTCAATTTTAAACCAATTTCTGTTAATTTCGTTGTTTTTTTAATTTTTTTTTGACTGTAAAATCCCTGATTTTACCTTAATTTTTTTTTTACTCAATACCACACAATGTATTGTATTTTATTTCTCAATTTTCTTTTTAGTGTACACACACTACTTTTTATCTACACAGACTAACTTTCCAATTTTTATACACACAAAATGTGTTTGCAAGTATACACACGTATTTTAACTCAAAGAGTCAATTTTTAAATCATTCCCGAAAATTTTGGTGTGTATACATAATAATCTTGTCACACAGATATGCCGAATTTTTTTTTGCTTTTTTTCCCGTACATGTCAATTTTACAAACAAACTGCCGAAGAGACGAAAAATCTGTGTGAAAATTACTAACCCCTACAATTTTTTATATTTTGACCATAATACATATTAATTTGGTCGTCCAATCTTGTTTAATTTTTACAGCTAACTCCCACCCCAAGAAGAGGACGATCTCCTCAAGTCGGATGATGACGACTCCGACAACACAATCTTCCCCGCATCCCTATCTACCACGATGGTGACACTGGCCATCCAGCCGCCCCAAGACGACAACTCCACATGGACACGTCCGATTTTTTCGCCCCGTTCCTCTCAACTTTGGCCCCACTCCACGGTAGGGACTACCGCTACTTTCCCGGGGGGTCCTGAGGGAACTATGCATATCATATGCATCCTCCCCTCCTATCTCTTCCTCGTCTCCATATTCATACATTGATATCTCGACCGGCCAGTCACTCCAAATTATCCATACATCGACTGAAGGACATCGTCTCCTTCAACAAGGACATATACTGTCTTCTGTCCAAGAATCCTGGCAGACGGAGTTCCGGCGTCTACCAAGACGTATCTCCTCTCTCCACAACTGCCATCCTAAAAGTCCCCCATAATTCTATAATATCTACAACCTCTAAATATATTTTGGTTTCTTAATACCTAAATGTAAAATCCTACGGCTACGTAAAATAAATTGATAACTAGTTGCTATGTAAAAACAATAACTCTCGGGGTGACGCATATTATATTTCGGTGACCGATTTCGAGTGCTAAATCCGATAAAACATTAACTTTCGTGTATCTCACATCATAAGTGGGGCTGCCGATCGTACATACGGCCTTACGCCCCCAAACTGTGTGGTGACCTTCCGGAACATTCATCCCAGTCCGTCCCGACTGCACTCACCTCTGACCTACCAAGCGCCCACCGGAAGACCAACGCCCACAGTCTGTGCATGTTAATTAAATTATTGCCTTATCTATCCTACCGTGTTAATGTCCCCACGACTTCCGCGGCCAATTTATATACAAATCTAGTTGAAGCATGCTTTATGGGTGAAAGATGTGAATGATTTGTTAAGACGTTAGATACATACTCTTAAAAATAATTTTACTTTTTTTAAAGTAAGCGTTACTCTGGATTTAGTATAGTTTACTTCATTTCGAGTTTAAAGTGCTGTTACTTTTCAAAATTTAAAATTATTGCATTCCGGATTCTTTAAATGAGACAGGTTTCTGTCCCAAAATGAGACAGGCGTGCGATGGGACAGAATTTCAGTGTGCGTCGAACGAAAACATTCAACTGGAAACCGCAGCCTGCATCGGTCCGCAGTCTGACGATTTCGACGAAGTGTGCCGCGCCACGCGAGAAGGTTGTTCAGTTCAAACAGAAGTTAGCATTGGGTCAGAAGGGGTTGGGAATTTGTGTACCTGCCCCAATCTGGACTTTGTAATTTTTAATCCTTGAGGAAATTTCTTGATGGTAATAAGTAAACCTGAGCAAAAATCAAATAAATCAAATTGAGCAATACTATTTGATGTGTGCAAGACTGACTGTCGTTATTTCTTAAAAAAGTTTAAGATAGATGTGGCATTGGCGAAGTAAGAAGTGCAAATTACTAGGGATTTGGGCGACGTAGATTTGTAATTACTGATGGGGACTTTGTACATCGGTGCTAACGACTGTAAAGAATTGCATACATACATATGTTGCATCATTTAGCATTTCATATTATCGACGACGAAAGTTAAGTAAATATGTACATATATGTACATATGCATCTCGTTGATTATTTACAGGTTAGAATTCAAATGACCTCATCGCCAGTTTTGAGCCATGGGAAAAAGATGACGAAGTAGTTTGTAAATTTATGAGCTTAATATCTGAGAGTAGAGATATGCATGCCATTGGAAAAAACTGCATGTGTAATGAGACATTAGATACTGAGAAAGCATTGCAATTTCTTGAATTACATAATGTTAGCGAAGATTTATGCAGCGAGTTTGGAGAGAATGATTTTGAAACGATAAGCACATTGGAATGGGATTCAAATAAATACATATAAATATGGTCACATAGATACATTTATAATGTTCAGGCATTGTTATTCTCATCAACATATGAAAAGTGCGAAATGGATTTACTTCCGATGGAAAGATGTGCAATTGTAATCCATTTAATTTAATTCTCTACTTCGGCTATATACTTTTTTTGATGAATACCACCACCACCCACTAACTAAGGACGACACTAATTCACATCCACATGATTTTGTTCAGAGTTCTGAATAAAGTAAAATTATTATTAATTAATATTAAGAATTTGAACGCCAGAGCTCTTCGCAATCTCCGAGTCGCAGGCTTTGTCGTTTGGGTCCACTCTCAACCGTGGTCACCCGCTCGTCATAAATATCGTCACAGATTGGCGAAAAGTGCAGAAACCATGATTTTTGCACGTAAATTCGCTCACTTTACGTCATAAATCGCATTTTGGTATATGTGGGAACCCTGGATTCAACCGGCACCTCGGAGGTACATATCCCTTGTTAAATAGATATTATTAAGTACTTATACTGTACCTCGAAACGTCTGCATATTTTTTGGAACACCTTATTTCATCGGTATGAATTGATGTTGTACATACTTCAACTTTGCACTCATTTCGTTCGTGATGACATAAGTACATACATACATATTTATATTTGCATAAGTCATGATCAAAGTACTGACTCTTTCCGGTACCAAACGCGCCATTAACAACCGGTTGATGTTTTAGGAAATTCATAAAACTTTGTGATTCGTATTTAAGATACATATGTATGTATACACAAATTGAAACCAACTTTCTTTAGCGTGTTCATACCTATAGGTATGAACACGAAAGTTGGTTACAATTTGAAATAGTTACATATTTATCCGAAAATGGTAAAGTTTACTCATTGTTGGTCGAAAATCTAAAAATTTTGGATACATTTTACATACTCCTCAGTTGTGTCATCTCAAATTTTACTAAACCTGGATTAAAATTTTTAATCAAATTTATTTCCAGTGGAGAATATAGAAATGACACTAATCCGATAATGAATGTCCAAAAATTTGAAGTGTTGCGGTTAATAATCTTATTCCAGTTCATGCCACGGCGCAAGAATTGCACGCTAGAATATAGATAATTTTATTTAGCATTACGAAACCCTTCTTAACTCAAATTTGCGAGTGGAAGTACAAATAAATTACTGAATTGACAAAGATGTCTATTCTTTAGATTTATTAAGCTATGCTACTACAAACGCCTAGATAATTGCACGTATTTAATATAAATAATTGTACATATTGTCATAAGTGTAATAATAGTTGCTAATTTGAGTCTACCTGGCCGGGTATAAAAATAAGCCTCATTTCCATTTGAAAATCATTCCAAATCTTCCCGTCAATCCATCCATCAAGTAAGTGCATTAATCTTTACTCGCGATTTCGTCTACATCTTACAGAAATATGTTTTATTATTCATTTGATTTTGGAAATTTAATTGTCGTTCTTATATATATTTCCTAGGAAAACTTTGATTCCCACATTGAAAATCGCTAAAATGAAAATCGGGCTTGTCGTCATTTTCGTCATGTCACTGATCTTCGCAACGGCTGCTCAGGATCCAGAAGGTAAAATATTGACGCTTGAGCCCCCCAAGTTTTTTTAGCATGGGGCAAAGTGCCAATTTTGATGAGTGCAGTATTAAAAATCCACGAGTAAAATTATACCTATCTGTATTCATGTGTTTATGACTTCACCAAAGTAGTACCTATTTATTTTTCTTTTATTTTGAAAACATTTGACGTGCGGTCTCCCTTGATTTGTTTGCCATTCGAAAGATATGCATAATTTATGAAAACCATAATTTTCTAAAATTCCGAACTCTTCTAAATAGATTTCTGCTCCCAAGTGAGACCAGCCTGCGATGGGATAAGACTTGCGTGCCAAGTTGATTCGATGATTTGTCTCAATCCGGCGACTGACAATTTCGACCGAACGTGCCGCGCCTTTGGACCAAACTGTTCAGTCACAATTTTAGACGGGATTTCCCACAACTGCAGATGCCCCAGTGCATAACCAATTAAATATATTTCGAATTTGGAATTTTTAGAGGATTAATGGCAATAAGTAAATCTGAACAAGAATAAAATAAATCAAATCAAATTCAGCAATACAATTCGAGAATTATATGTACATATGCATGTCTGCATTTATTTACAATAGAAACCTTTTGGGGGATGTGGCACTGCATTTCGATGAAAAAAATGCACCTATATAGAGATGATTTAAATTGATGTTTGTATGAAACTACTCGAATGTTTTTTTTTGCATGTGCTTTACCGGCTTTTCTGCACGTTCAGAGGGAGGTTCCCTTTCCATAATAGGGGTATTTTTAGTAATTGGTCTGGAAGAGGAAAAAAGGAATATTTATTTGCTCAATCGGAGAATATCAAGATGTTCAGAATAATTAAAATGGGATTGATGACCCATATGTCATGATAAAAACTGGTTGAGAACAGGCGTAAGCAAATGGGTTGTTTACAAGACATCACTAAATCAGACATTAATCATCTTAAGTATTACTCTTGCTAATTTACATATTTATATATGTATGTACATATGTATGTAGATGCCAGTCAGTCCGGTCTAGTTACACCAAACAATTGTATTTTACATATGTGTGTATGTAACTACAGGCATATGTAAATACATACACACTTAAATATGAATTCACATTTATGTATGTATTTATTCATATAAACGTATATTTATAGTGACAGCTTAATGTTTTCTCGGAAATTGATACATACTTATCTCTACTTTTATCCTCCGCTGTTTTATTTTTAGCTGAATACGGCAGAATTATTTTTATAAGATATTCCGCTACTCTATTTTGTTATTGCTTATTGATAAGCATATGTACATAGTATGGATAGAAAGCATCTAAGCATTTGTTACCAAATAATTATGTGCATCCATATATGTACAAATATGGAAAAGAACTTTGGTCCGTTAATTTGTCGCAAAATTTCGCTGTAACCTTGCTCCAGCAGATTTGTTGTCCCCCTCAGAGATTGTACGTACACACATAGATGGGACATGTATGCATGTATTTATGTACATATCTATTACTTTATATTAACATCGAACAAAAGTATAATATGCATTCTCAACTCTATATTATAATCCGCGCAGACCTGTACATACGTACATTAGCTCAATTGTCTAGAGGATTCCTGTTTAACACAAAGCGTAGATTGTCACTGTCCCCTTTTACAGAATGATTTATTTCTGCAACTTTGTGCAAGATTAATGATCGTCTCTGTTTGTTCTATTAAATACGTTTACTCTTTATGTACTCACATTTGGATGCCATTATTTGTGATATGTACATATATATGTATTTCTCCTATAGTTTTATGTATAGTAAGAAAAGTGAAGATACCAACATATGTACATATGTAATGTGTACACCAGTGCATATTTACCACTGGAAATCATGCTCAAATTATAAACCACTTGTCTGCACAATTGATCAATATATACATAACTATGTACGTCGTATAGTTTATTTCGTTGTTCAGAAGTATTTACCGGCAACAAACTTAGAAATTTTGAAATACGTACTTATTACGCTGTGATGATTTCTGTGTACCCTTTGTTCCTAGTAATATTTTTAAGTGGCCGTCTACAACTTAGTCTACATCACCTAGTAAGTAAGTAAGTAAATGATTTATTGCGAGATTGTGTATGGCCATAGCCTTTACAATCATTATTTAAATTTAGTATACATATTCTTACAATCTATTGGCTGGATCTTAAACTATAAATTTTCTCAACTAAACAGCATAAAGTGTGTAATTTAGGTGCTGTTAAATCTTTAAGGTATAAGAAATATTCTTCCGAGGATTTTATGTTACACAATTCTGGAGCACTTTCTCTTCGCAGTTTTCTCAGAGGTTGGCATTCGCATAATATATGGTACATTGTCTCTTGCATACCACTATTACATAATTGACATTCCGGGCTAAACTCAGGATAGAAACTATGATTTAACTTATTTAATTTAAAAACGGTATCGTGGACAGAAAGTTGTTCAACATTTAGCCTAAGCTGTACCCCTTGCCTTATTTTATTAAATGGAATTACAAAATTTAAATAATTTTCGGGTTTAACGCTGGTTTTAATCATTCTATAATTTGCGTATCTTTTAGTGTTGGTCATTCTTTCCACGTCCTTGTTTGTAATATCAATTGTTACCTGTTTTAATTTGCTATTTATCAGTTGTAAAATTTCTTTATCAGTTTTCTCTTGAACGTTAACATCTAAAATGTCCTCTATTTTGTAAGTAGTGAGAAGAGTTTTGACATCCCGAAACCAGTTGTTCTTTGTTTCTGACGTGCTCTGTTTAATTAATTCTTCATAGCATTTAAAAACTAGAGTACTGTCGTTTGTAATTATCTTAAACCAGAAATACAACAGCGATTTGAGAAACATGACTTGAATAGGTTTTACATTAGTTTCTAATCTGCATATCCATTGCGGAGTTACATTTGGTAAATGAAATAATTTCCTTATAAAGTTTGCTTGAAATACTTCTAAATTATCCATAAAGTTAACTCCCCATATTGGTGAGCAGTACAAGAGAACTGACTGAACAAGGGAGTTAAATAGTTGCATTCTACTATTGAGTGTTGTAATTTTAGCTCTGTAAAATAATTTCATTAAATCATTCTGAGCCCATCTAGACTTGGCATGGAAATGTTCGAACATTTTCTTGTTACTTACATTTGAGTAGAAAGGAACCCCTAGATATTTATAATAATCTACATAGTTTATTTCTGAGTCGCCCCAGAATAATTTAGGTTTGTTCTTAATCGTATTTCTGTTTTTGAAAAGGACGACATTAGTTTTTGATAAGTTCACAATTAAGCCATTATCATTAAAATATTTAACTAATTTATCTATCTTTTCTTGCATTTCGAATATATTTCTAGCTAGTACAACCAAATCGTCTGCATAGGCTAACATATCAATATCTGCAGTACCCACTCTAATTGGTGATGTTTTTTCATCAAATATTTTAAAGACATCTTCTAGAAAAATTGTGAACAATTTTGGAGATAGCGTTTCTCCTTGAAAAACGCCCCTTTTTAATCTGAACCAGTCGCTATCACCTTCGGATGTTCGAATTTTTGCTTTTGCACTACTGTACATTGATTTTATTACATTGATCATTTTTGTGCTAATTCCTACTTTCTGTAGCTTTTTCCATAGCATGTTGCTTTAATTGAGTCAAAAGCTGAGGACAGGTCAATGAAACATGCAAATACTACACTTTTCTTTGTTTTAAGATTACATTGTAATGCAGACTGTAAGGTAAAAACATGATCGGGGCAACCCGCCCCAGTTTTATACGCTGCCTGATAATCTGATATAATATTATTTTGTCTGCACCACACGTTTAATCTATTACTTAGCATAATTGTAAATAATTTGAGACAAGTATTCACCAGTGAGATTGGCCTATAATTCTTTGGTAGCATAGGATCTTCTTTCTTGTAAATGGGGCGGATGATTATTTCGGATGAGTTTTCTGGGAGGCGTTCTTCATTCCACTGATGATTGATGCAGATGAGCAGCTTCTCTCTGTGGTGAGGTTCAAGTGATTTCCATAATTCATTTGGTATGGTGTCTGGGCCTGGTGCTTTGTTTCTGGCGAGTTTCTTAATTGCATCATCAAGGTCAGAGCGTGAGAAATCTCGATCGAGCATTTCGTCTCGGATGAGGTATGATGGGCTTTCTGGGATGGTAATTTTGCTTTCGAAAATGTCACTGAAGTGGGATTTGAAATGAGTTGGGGTTGGGATTTTCGTAAGTTGCTGTCTGAATTTAGGTCTGTAATATGCCAACGCTTTGAAGAATTCAGTCGGTCGTTTTGCGTTCCCTAATTTATGAGTTAGATTATTTGTGAAATCTGTTTTTTTCTTTATGACAATAGTCTTATATTTCTGTCTCAGATTCGTGTATGTGTTTCTCCAATTAGATTTTATTGTGTTGTCTGCTGCGTTTCTGAATTTTTTCATCGAATATTGAGTCGCTTTTTTAAGTTTTTGGCATTCACCGTCGTACCAGGATGGATTGTGACACTGAGTTTTGTTAGACAAAGTTTTGTACTTTTGCATGCCCGTTAATTCTGCAGATATTCTTAGCGCTTGGGTGAAATCTTGTATGGAATTGTTCACAGATATCATCTCTTGTGTCAATTGGTTTAAGAAACGCTCTTTATTTTCTTCGTTCCACTTTATCATGGGGATCTGAGTTTCTTTGGTTTGTGCGGACGGGTTAAGCTTTAATAATATCGGGGAGTGTGAGGAGGAGGGGTCAGTAAGTACGTCGAAATCCAAAACTGTGTGCGAAGAGTCTTTAATCAGACATAGGTCAACAATACTTGATCCGTTCTTGTTGCTAAATGTAAATTCCCCCAAAGGGTCGGATTGTGTTGCGCCATTGAGTACGGAGAAGTCTTGGGTTTGTAAAATTCTGATGAGTTCCCTTCCTCGTTGATTTATGAACGTGTCTTTACTTTGTCTCTCGTTATTTTCATTATACTTTCCAATTCTAGCGTTTAGATCCCCCATGATAATGCAGTTCGAGTATTTTGAAGACGTTTCATGAAACAGTGCCATTAGATCAGTTGTACTTGTCGGTGATAAGTAAATTAGGATTAGAGCAAGTTTTTCACCATTAAGTTCTATTACAATTTCACAGCTTTCACCATCAGTCTTAATCACTTTACAGTTTTCACAAATTGATTTACTCACGCCCACTATGAAACCACCTTTCGCTCTGCCTTTCACATGTTGCTTACTGCCAAATTGTTCTATTATGTTAAATGTTGATGACAAGGTTGTATTTTTGAATTGAGTTGTGTGCCATGTCTCACAGAGATAGAATATGTGAGGTTCTGAACCAATTATTTTGTTGTAGAATGGTTTAAATTTATTTTTGATTCCTTCGATATTCCAAGACAATATATTTAGGAGGTGAAGTAAAGGCGTCTGGTGTCATTGTTGCATTTTGTTGTCATTTACTTCGAAGACTTCATGATTATCATTGACAGCATAAACAGTGGTACTTTCTCCATCCACAAGGTATAATTTTCCTTGCCGAATTCTTCCTTTTATTGAAGGCTTCGCACTCCTTAATTCCTTGAGCTTTTTGAGTAAAGTTGAGCTTGTGAGACGTTCTTCTTTATCCAAATCATCATTAACAAATATTTCTGTTCCTTTTAACTTGTGCCTGTTTGTCATCAGATTTCGCTTGTCCCAAGTTCTCATCAGCTTTATCATTAGTGGGCGTGAAGGCCGGCCTGGTTTACCGAGTCGATAGATGTCGTCAAACATAAGGGTCACTCCAATGCGTTTTTCCAAGTCTTGGACAATTGCTTCTTTATTTTCATTGGTTTCACCTGGGGTTTCGGGGTACCCATACACAATTACATTATTCTTTTTTGAAGCACTCCACAGTTTATCAAATTTAACTTGAAGGTTGGTCACGATGGAACTTTGGTCACAAAGTTTGCCGATTTCGGTAGTTATGAACTCTTTTTGACGTTTCTCACTTTCGAGTATTAATTTGGTGATTTCTTCTATGGTAGCCATATTTTTTGAGGGGGAATTATTTTCGGTTATTGGGCTAGCGGATTCTTTCGTTTTCTTTTTCAGGCGTCGACTTTGCACTAGAGTCACTGGATTCCTCCCTGTCTCTTTTAGCTGCTTTATTTTTATTCGAATTCGTAAAATATCCGTATAAACTACTCATACTTGAGAACTTTTATGCATTTTAATTTTGTGCGCGGATTTCTATACACTTATGCATGTGTACGAATGAATGAGAGCTAATGATGTTCACTCTCCAGCAGCCAGCCAAAGACTTTTATCACCTAGTAAGTAAGTTTGAGTAATATATTTACATGTGCATGCTTAGTGCATATGATGCAAAGTTCATATGATGAAGTTGAGAATCCGCAAGGAGCAAATAATATTTTGGAAATCATATTTGATTTTCAAACCATAAGTTTTTTTAATGACCGTTTTAACGTAGCACATGTTGTATTCCTTTAGATTGAAGGTGCGGATCTTAATGAGGAACAAACGTTGAATTTGAAAGACCTTATGGAACGCGTGAGGGCTTATTTGCAGTTCAAATTTATAATTACAATTTTAATGGAATGCCATAATTTCAATTTTACTTAAGTTAGCCGCCCAGTTATCAAACATTCCTACGAAAGATGACTTTGCTGCAAAGATTGAAGCTATGGAAATGAGATTAGATAAGAAATTGGAAAGCCTGCAACGTGATCTGGAAGCACTCGTCAAGTCCGACACTGTGAAGGGCAAAGTTATCAGGGAAGAAACTGCTTATCGAAGAAATCGGAGGTCCATGCACGTAAGTAACCTCGGTATTCGAATTAGTGTATGTAGCATATTTTAAGGTCGGCCAAATTCGCAAATTCAGTTTTTGATTGTTAGAATTACGATAGTTTTTTATATATTTAAGTTACCAGAATACGCGGCTTCGGATTACCGATTGGGAATATTAGCGTCAGAAGTACAAAAGGTAGGCATGTTTTGGTGTTCGCTTCAATTAATGTAGAATATTCAATGAATCTGTTTGTCAGGCGCATCAAA
Organism: Folsomia candida; assembly: GCF_002217175.1. Taxonomy (NCBI): domain Eukaryota; kingdom Metazoa; phylum Arthropoda; class Collembola; order Entomobryomorpha; family Isotomidae; genus Folsomia; species Folsomia candida. Next base: position 375,675 of record NW_019091235.1, read on the forward strand.
CCATTCAGGAAAAATTTTCAACTCGTGTTTTCTTCCAGAATAGAGCCTGCAAACTTATAATGAGCAACTTTCCATGTTTTATAGTCTTCTTTCAACGAGTCCTGTAGATTTGTGGAGCAACTTCTAACCCTTCAGGAAGACGAGATCGCCTCTTTGAAAGAGATAAAAAGCACCAGTTTTAACGTGTCTCAGGGCCTCGGCAACGTATTGAAGGAGTTCGAGAGTTTGAAGCATTACATGAACAATGTATGAGGCTGATACGAGCTTAAAAACTAGAACATTACATTCTACACAACTTATAAAACTTACTCTCACTCAAATTTCAGTCTTACCCATCGTCGAACAGAAAATCAGTGCCTTGCATGGATGATTCCGACCTTTCAAACGCAAAATTTCTCCATAAAAAGGTAATCTTTCAATTTATTACAACTTGTATGACCTTTGAAAATTGAAACTCAGTTATACATATGTTCATAAGCTTTAATGCATGCATTTAGCTCGTCTGTGACGAAGAGTGGATACTAATTCAGCAAAGAGGTACTCCAATCCTGAAAGGAAAGGGAAGAACCGATTTCGAGAAAAATTGGAATGAATATGAAAATGGGTTTGGCAACCTGGACGGAGATTTCTGGCTCGGTAAGATTTACTAAGCAAATTTTAAACTATCAGAGCTAACTTAGATTCTTAAATACAGGGTTAAAAACCATCCATGAGCTCACTGTTGAAGGAAATACACAGTTACGAGTTGACCTCGAGGACTGGGAGGGGAACAAAAAGTATGCTATGTTTGACACCTTCAGAGTCGCTAATGTCCGGACTAAGTATAACTTAACCGTAGACGGATATACTGGGACAGCGGGTGAGGGGTTTTTAAGCATACCAATTATTATTGTGATGGATTTTTGTAGTTTCACAACCATAAAAATTGCGAATATAGAAATATAAGCGAGTGTTAGGCGAAGTATTATCCTGCCCAGACATTATTTGGAATGTTCTAATTTGTCTATTTGAATTTTACCAATTTTCGATTATTTAATAAGCTCGTTGAATCCACGAAATCTCGGGTGTGAGATTTTCTGACAAGTATATATCTATGTATATACAATGTTGCATGTGCATACATATGTACACAATTAATTGGTTATGTGACCATGTACGTATAATTTAGCCACAACCAGGCCAAAATACCCAGTTTGTTCGAACTCGACAAAATTAACTTCTACACATGTTGATTACTAAATATTTTTATTTTGCAGGCAATTCATTAATTCGCAGCAACGGACAACAGTTCAGTACATACGATAAGGACAATGATGGCTGGATAAAAAATTGTGCAGCTGACCGTCGAGGCGGATGGTGGTACGGTTTCTGTTCAGATGTACGTGCGTTCATAAATACGCAATAAACCATAGTTTCAATAGTTTAAAAAGATTTTATTTACATGATTCTTAGGCCAATCTGAACTCAATATATCATAATTCAGGCGAGATGGAAAAGGCTGCGGTAGGAGTGCACTGGAACGACTGGAGAGGAACAAAATATTCCTTAAAAAAGGTGCAAATGAAGATTCGCAAACCGCCCAGAGGATGAAAATAGCTCGGCTCCAATCCAATTCATAGCCCAACTGGATTGGCAACACATTTAACTCCCAGGTATTTATGTAATAGCAACAAATTTCGCGGTCGTTATTTTCCTTTGGATTGATGTATATATGTATGCAGCAGGGGTGGGCAAGATACTTGGTCAAGATAAAAGATACAAGATACAAGATAGTATCTTTATCTTGTATCTTGGCCGCCTGATCAGAGAAGTATCTTGTATCTTGTATCTTTTAGAAAGTCGAATAGTATCTTGTATAAGTATCTTATCTAGATATGCCTGGCAGAAAAGTATCTTAAGATAGTTTTGTCAAGATACAAGATACTTTTTCTAAAAATTCCGTAAAATTCTTAAGTCAAAGTCAATTTCGTACTACTGGCAGTCAATTTGACCATGAATTTGTCGTAACCAGAATTTGGTGAATTTTTAGTTTATGTTTTGCCAATGTGTAAAAAACTTCTACATGCATATGTACGTATATTCATATATATATGTATATGTATATATGTTCATGTGTACTCGTACATTTGTATACATACATGCACATTACATGATATGTACCTACGCTGAACTAGTGTATATATCTTATAGGGTTTAGATAAGCAGGGAATATTGTAAAAATAATATCAACTTCTTAAAAATATGTATGTTAGGTAGAGTTCTAGTTTTTCGAAATTTTTCGAAGTATGTATAAGCGCTGGCTACAAAATTTGTAAGATGATTATAGAATGATTTTAAATTCTGTACTCACTAGATTTTTTCGTTTAAATTATTAAACATGACCAATTGGGCATGAATACCAAGGTAAAAAAAGAAAGTATCTTATCTAGTATAAAAGTATCTTAAGATACATATCTTGTATCTTGTATCTTGACTACTCAATCTTTAGGAAAGTATCTTGTATCTTGTATCTTGTGTACTTGAACAAGATGTATCTTTTATCTTGTATCTTATATCTTATCCTAGAAAGTATCTTATCTTGTATCTTGTATCTTGCGACCAAAGTATCTTGCCCACCCCTGGTATGCAGCTTAAAATGCTTTTAAAATGTCAAAACCCAGAATAAATTGTATTCCTTGTATTCGCCAAACCCATTTTATATATGTGTAACAACTTCAAAATCTGCCGTAGAAAAGTCTTCACCAACCCATTGTACTTCTGCATTTCCAAGTAGTTTTTTAACTACATACATATCTTAGATATTAAAGGATTCCTTCTGAATTTCCGAACTATATCTAGTTTGGACAATATAAATCATGGACGTTTCTCACTTTTAAAACTGATAAATTTCGAGTATTATATTATTTGCATTTATATGCATGCATACTGTTTCATGTTTCCTAACAAGTAATACTCATACAGAGTTTTTTCATTATGCACAAATTATTGTTCAGTACTGCGAATTATTTACTCATCCATGAAATTGAGCATGTCTTGATAAGATAATAACTATTTACAAAATCTCTTATTATGACTCCATTTTTTAAATTGTATTTGCGAAAATATGAAAACTCTGCGAACATTAGCGTTAACATTTATGTTTCATTTATTTCATTGTCATTCATATATTTAAATATCTTTGTATATCTGAAATTGTCACTTAAATACTTATATACTTCAATATATACATAAATGTAGTGCGTCGACATTAAGCAGGGTTTCGCTCTGGTTTTATAACCACATCCAAATCAGCTATCCAAAACCAGGTGTAGTCAGTTTTGGTCATGGAATTTTGGATGTTTAAAATGTCCAAAACTAATTGATAATTGGTGCACAAATGGTGTATAATTTTACAAGATTTTCCGGCAATAATTTGACGTATATATATGTAATGAAGAGTCTTCATTGAAGACTGACAGTTTTGAACATTGTGCACATGTACAAATTTGCTTTGGACAGTTTAGAACGCATCTTAACGGAACGCAGATGTGGTCGTCCGAAAAGAGACACCTTTCATTAGGTTATCCAACTACATATTTGCATACATATGTACATATGCCATAAATTTTAGTAAACTATTTTCTCCTTTTTCAGTTATTTCCTCATGATTTTTGATGGCGAAAAGTTTAGGCGACCCGAAAGACATCAGTTTTGCAGAATGTAAATTATTTTCTCCCCTTTACCAGTGTAAACTACAGTAGTGTCAAGAACTTTGTAGCCGTTGTAATCCAGGAAGTTGAGATAGTTTGAGACCACCGAGAAGGTGATGTCTGTATGTACAAAATTTAATATATGCATGTACTAATTCTTCTCATTTTTAAATAATCATACAGATACGTTTAGACCAAACTAAACAATCATCGAGCTTCACGCAAAGGTTGTACATAGAACTGCGGGGAGAGAACGAGGAAAAGTACACAGGAAGGCAGTAAATATATTAGAATAAAGATCGGTCACGATAGTATGACACTGCCCCGTCAAAGGCGCGCTGGGCGGGAACATGGCGAAATTAAATTTTGAAAAAAATATTTTTGAATAGACCAAGTTATTAGCTTTCCAATGATATATGTCACCAATTATTTCGTCATGGCTGACACTCGAAGAACTTGGGTTGAAAGGCAAGAGTTGGAAAAAAGAGGAATTGAGTTTCATAAAAATGAAGCAAACAGTGATTCCAAAACTACTTGGCATTTTTTTAAACAAGAAGGTATTTCTGAATCCAACATCAACTAATACATAAAAAAGTACGAGGAATCCAATGACGTCAAATTCAAAGTCCCCACTAGTCGACCTGCAAAGCTATCGGCGACAAAAGTCAAAAATCGGATAAAACAATTTTCAAAAATCATTCATCAACGGCAACGGCTGCCACGACAAGGAAGGTCAAGATTTCAAAAAACTATCTGAGCAAAATCAAAGTCCATAAACTAGGGATTACAGCCAGGGCAAAAAAACAAGCACCAAATTACAAACCAACACAAAAGGAAAGGATTCATGGGTTCTGCAAGAAATTATTGAAGCAAATTGGGGGGAAAGTGGTCATCATGGAAGATGAGCCCCACGTCACAGCTGACCCCTCAAATCTTCCAGGAAGGCATTTTTTCCATAGTTCCTACCCCTATGAAACAAAGTATGAAGACAAAGTCCAAAAGAAAGACCAATTAACCAAAAAATGAAGAATTTGGCAATGCACATCGAGACTGGTCATGTTTCTGATCCCGTCATTTTGGAGGGTACTGTAAACCAGGAGGTGCGTCTTAAATTATGCATTAAAGGGGGATTAAAATCGTTCGTTACCAAAGACCATAAAAACATAAAGTTTTCTTTTTGACTGACCTCGTAAGGCCCCATGAGGCCAAAAAGATCACTCAGTTCCGACATCTGAAAAAAACTGAATTTGTGCAAAAAAATGGAAGCCCACGAAATTTTCCTCAACTGCGACCAATAGAGAAGTTCTGAGCGCTGACTAATTCCAAATATTCTAAGCTTTCAGAAAGGCCAGATACCTTTAAAATTTAAAAACATATGGAGGAAAATCAGCTTGAAAGTAGGTGCATTCTATGGGCGGAATCTGACGCGAAATCTGAAGAAGAAAATGCAATGTGCAGCAGATAGCGGAATTGAATCATTAAAATTTGAACTGTATGGCAATCTAAACCCTTTGGTAGTATACATATGCAATTTTTTTGAAATTACATTAACTGTGTGTAAAGTTATGAGCATTTTATTACGTGAGTGCCATACTATCGTGACCGATCTTTATTCATGCATATTGGGATAAACCCTCTACATCTCTCTCCAGGGTTCCGTAACCTTTCCGAGGATTACAGTACTTACCCGTATTTCCATTAATAATTTGGTCGTGAAGCAATTGGACGGGAGGATTTTCTGGATTATGTGGTCCAAGCAGGTCTGCCCCAACGTACAAGTATTTCGCATGTCCGGTCCCATGTGAAACAAGTTCCGGAAATTTTGCTTTGATCTCACTCTCCAGGTGGGCCATCAAACCAAACAGGTGGATATGCCACAGACTGCCGGTGTGTAATTCACGTCTGTACAATTTTAAGTTTAAATACATAACGCCCGCAAAACAATGGACATATGTATTTTATCTTACGTGACTGTGCAAATTGGCATTTTTGCTGGAAGATTATTGTCAAATTGTCAACGAAATTATTTATGCAATTTGAGTAGGCGTCGTTCGAACGAGTACTGAAATTATGGATCAGGAAACTTTGCGTACAAATTTAACAGATGTTATGAGCTCAATACTTGTAAACACATATTTTATTTCAATAATTGTGATACACTGAATGTATGTATTGGAAACTGCTGTAGCATCTATACGGACATACATATATTAACAATTTGTTTGCGTATGTGTGCTTATCAGGTGTGTGATTATCGAAATCAAAACATGTGAAACAATCATTGGGTTATAAATTGCTATCACTAACTTATACAAACTAATTTAGAATGGGTATTATTCACCAGGGGATATATGTGCATATACATATGTTTGCACAATATGCATGCAAAATAAGACTGAAATACACAAGACACGAAGGAGTACTTATTTGTAATAGGTAGGTAGGTAGGTAGGTTTATTCAAGATTGATATAGCGCAAGCTCTTACAATCATCATCGTTCATTCATTTCATACAAAAGTTCATTCAAATTACATACATAGTTCCATAATGATTAAATCTAAGAATTAACAAAGTATGTGCTCAGTTGTGGGCATAATCCACAAGTAGCACACGGCATCCCAATACAGGCTAATCACACACTATGATAAATTTATAAAATCTAATGATAATATGTATGTAGCAGTATGGGTGTAGAGGAAAAACCGGAGATGGTCTCGGAAAACCTCTACATGTATTGGAAAGTTGGCCCAATACACCATTCGGCCCATTACTGCTGGACACCAGGTAGGAAAATGAATGGCAGGGATACATAGGCGGATTCCGTGGGGTGGTGGTGATATTCAAATGAGGGTGGCGTCTGCATGCGGAAGTAGACGGTTGAAGGTTGTTGGGCGGGGGCTGTCCACGGACCGCGGGATCTTGCCCACGTCCCCCATGGAAGCCGTAGCCGGGGCCGACGACACCCCCACTTGCCCCTTCTCCCATCACAACACAATCAGGTCATGGGAGCCCCGTAGACCCGACTATGCCGCCCTCCGACATGCACGACCCCCTCCTCCACTCTTCAACCAACCACTCCCCACGGTCACCACCCCGATATGCCAAACAAAAACCTACCTGGGGGAGCCCCTCCAAGGCGTAGATCCTCCTGTGCACTGGGTCCTGCGAATCCATCTTCGCCTGTTGGTTCAGCTTGTCGTTGCTGGGACGGGTGTGGCAGGGGGTGTCACTAGGCACGCAGGTGGGGGGTGTGAGTGGACGAGGCTCACGTGGCGAAAAGCCCTTAGGACACACTTTACTTGCCCTGGCACACCCGCGACCCAGATGGAAGAAAGAGAATCCAGATGCAGAGCGAGAGAGAGATACGTCGTGCACGGAGGAAGCCAAAGAGGAGACTTACTTATTTGTAATAAGTGTAAGCTCACTTTGAACTTGAAATCCTTTAAGGTATGGGTACTATTTCTATCAAAAAACCTAAAAAAAAATAACAAAAAATCTAGTACAGAATATTTATTAGTATTTAGTTTGCCTAATATTTCTAACATAAGAATTTACTTGTCGATATGGGAGGACATATTAATTCAGAAATTTATAGGGCGGGTACACTTTACTTGAATAGACTGAACTGAACTTTTATTTAATCTAATATTACATACATATATGTACATACATATCGTCGTATTAATTCGAAAACGACGTAAGTACAGTCGTGTGTTAATTCGAAAAAGACGTAAGTGCAGTCGTGTGTTAATTTGAAAAAGACGTAAGTACACAATAAAATCTTGCAAAAGGACGTAAGTGCAATTATAATTTTAACAACAGGTCAGTTTTTCTTCAAAATTGCTTGGTAAATTTAAATATACCTATGTATTATATTTATTGAAGTAAATCTATCACCTTCATCAATAATTCCATTAGTGAACAAACTGCGGCAACGCAGTAGCGCGAAAACGACGAGAATGCGATACAAACAAAGATAACAAAGATTGCCGAATCTGAATTATTTAAAATTAACAAAATAATTGAGATTTCCTCATTCTATCTTGCCACTCTGAAGAATAATGCATCTTACATGTTTTACTGTTTTATCAATCCTAATTAATAAATCAATCTTACTGTTTTATACGTCCTACGTGTTAGATTCAAATATTTGTAAAAATCTCATTTTGCGTAAACCACACCCCTAGGCTCGAGAGGGTGTGGCACAACTCGGGAACACTTTAACTCTATTTCATCCATGGATTCAATTTTTGTAAACGTTTCATTTTGCTCCGACCACACCCCCTGGAAGCGAGGGGGTGTGGTCTGGTTGGCCACAAAGTATGACGAGATCTTCCCACTAAGGTCATATGTATGATACCGCAAACCGATTTCGATTATCTCGATCCGTTCTCCGGTTATCGTGTTGACAGACAGACAGACAGACAAATTAACTAAGACATCGCATAAAGTAGCATGAGCTACTTAATAAACTTTTGAAGACCCGAACTGATGCATTGTGCAATTACAAAATTAACAAGTAATGTTATAAAATTACAAACTTTACTAACTATGCATGTATCAATTACTACGTATATAGAAATAAAAAACCGAAGGGGTGCACTAAGATATTTAAACTCACGAAGTATTTTTGAACAAGAACTGACCAGTTGTTAAAGTTATAATTGCGCTTACGTCCTTTTACAAGGTTTTATAGTGTACTTACGTCGTTTTCGAATTAACACACGACTGCACTTACGTCTATTTCGAATTAACACACGACTGCACTTACGTCGTTTTCGAATTAACACACGACTGCACTTACGTCGTTTTCAAGTTAACACACGACTGCACTTACGTCGTTTTCAAGTTAACACACGACTGCACTTACGTCGTTTTCGAATTAATACGACGATATGTATGTATATTTAGATATTATTACGTATTTGCTGTCCCAATATGTTATTTGCAATTTAATTTAAATCACTTAAACATCTTGTTAACATGTTTTAATTACGGTGCGCCAATAGTGCGGATATCCTGAAACCAGAAATGTAATCAATAATTGAAATTTTTGTGCTTTTCTCCAATTTAATGAATCTATAATCAAACGCGCCTGCATAAAATGTGAACGTACGCATCACCCTTATCCTCATTCTCACCAACTTTCTTTGATCGAAGTCTCTCCCAATGATAACTTTTGGAACCTCTACTAGTGCCATTTTCAAATTTTGAATAATCCCCATCGACTCCTCATGCTGATAGATGAAGGGGATTAGAAGGATTTGCAGAAAACTCATGCTGCCAATTGCGACGACAGGGAACATCCAGTACACCTGGATGGGAATGAAGGCGTAGGTTGTAATGGCCAAGTACAATCCTATAATTGCAGATGACGTCAACGATATTAGCTCAGAACCAACGACGAAATCGCTGGCTTTGCGGACTGATGCGGCCACCAGGTGCACCATATCGTGAACTCGGAATGTTACCCAAATGGATAGTTTTCCATGTTTAAGTTTTCCTATAATGAAAAGGACGAAATCCGGAGATATGAAGACTCGAAACACGTATAAGAAAGGATCCAGATCAAAACAGGTTGTTGAGAAACCTATAATAAAACTTAAGACGGGAAAAATTCGGACGGTCATGACAATGATGCGGGTGAAAACTTCCAACGAAGGGTATCTCCTTAAGGGCACGTCTGACTCTGCAATTTGATTTACATATAAATATGTGTAAAAACTAAGTAGTAAATTGTTCATATTTCAAATTATTTCGAACAATTTTAAATTAGGCAAAATATATTGCTGGAAGACTTCTGTCAAAGAAGGTTTAAGATGCAAATTTTTGAGACGGGGTTCAATTTCGCGACGACCCAATACAAAAAATCCAGAAAATCACAAGCAACATCATTTTAAAATTTTCTAATTCTATACAGTTTTGCTATAATTCGTAATAAATCCAAGACATTTAGACGTTGTTAACGTAAAAGTACTACATAAACAGAGATGTAAATGTGTACAAGTACCTGTGTTTATGGCTAATTCCATAATGTTCAAATTTTCAGAAGCAATCGTACCTTCCAGCCCGCAGATTAACATGAGCAATCCTCCTCCGCAGCCAACGGCGCCTCCCATTAGTCCAAAGAATATCTGAATGACTAAAATATACATGGGGACATTGGTCACTTTCACGAAGATCTCCCTCAAACAGATGAAACAACAACACAGAGTCCCAAACAGTACGACGGACATTGTGAAATACCAGAAAAGTAACTCTTTGTGATTAACTTTGTATACGAACTTCTTCTTTTGAATGTCCCAGCTGACGGGAATTGTCCCCATCTTCTGGTACAACGAAGCATACGCGTCCAGGGCGCGGATGCAGAACCCAGACGGCATTACCCAAGCTGCCAACTCATAGCCCATGAACTTCTTCAGGATTTTTCAAACCGAGTTTCATGTCGTCCCAAGGACGACCTGCTTTGGACGTAAGATCACATTAGGACATTATGAGGATGTAGAAATGTCCGGTGAAGGCATATCCATACGACATCTTATAATGACGTCCATGGTAGGTCAATGGTAGAAATTAGAAGGGTCTGCATAAATGACGAGCTGAGGATGGCGGTAATTGAAAACAAAATTCAAATTCTTTTTATCTCTCAATTATTTTTTATTCAACAATAATAGAACCAACAAATAATCATTTAACTACTCATATTGAAAATCATTTTAGAAATTTAGGCAATAATATTTATGAAAAGAAGGTTCATTGTTTGTCCTCTTCTTCAGCATCCTCAATTTGCTTGTTCTTCTTTTTGCTAGCCTAAAAAAGAAACGTGACGGATAAAAATAAATATATATCCATATATATTGCAAACGAATTATGTTCTCACCTGCTTAATGCGATCTGGTGCATGTTGTAGCCATGACGAACCTTTCTTCTTAAAATCATGCTCTGTAACTTCAGAGCAATTTCCAGTTGTCGTCGCCTTCACCGCATCTGTATACAATTAATTAAAAAATAGCTATATGCCTACTTGAATTGTTAAATATTCAGAATGTTCAATGTTCAATGTTCAATGTGATAATCGTTTTTACTAAAAATTGCACTCTTGATCTTCAAGTCTTTGAACGGTAGTTTTCCATTAGTTTTTCTAATTCCCTCCCAACAAAATTGGGTGGCCAACTTGTCTGGTAGAATCTTGTAAAGAATATTCGAAATGCATTCGTTGTAATCTCCCCCACCAGTGTACCATAAGTAATCGACCTTAAAATAACATTTAACAAACTTATAAAGATTTTTACATTCAATAAAATAATAAATTTGTGAAATACTGTCGACTCACGAGTGCATTGAATTTCTTCGAATTTTTTAATGATTCTTCAAATTCATTCAGGGCCTCCAAAGTAGTTAGCGGAAAGTTGAAGTTAAATTCAGAAGTATAGTCTTTCTTGGGTCCGACATTCGCTGAAATGGATAACTTCTCCAATAATTGATTTTGAGCTGTTAGCTTATGTTCGATGTGGGCAAGAGCGTTAATCACATAGTTCTCAAATCGGGAAAATTGAGGTCCACATGCTAAGAATTGAAAAAAATCTCACATAAATTTTTGTTTCTGACAGATATGAAATGTGCTTGCAAACTTGCCTATTTTCTTAACCAATCTCGAACCAACATCAGAAACTTGGTCGCTGTCGCTCTCGTATCCTAGTTAAGAATTTTACGAAAGTGGATAAGTATAAAATACGAAACATTGTTCAGTATTGTTACGCATGTTTAACATGTGACTAACCGGATATCAAAGTAGAACCCCTTCTCTCCATAATATGACTCTCGGTTGCATTTGCATTTAACTGAAGTAAAGATTGCGGCTGAGATAAGGCCTCCCGAGCATATGATTGGGATACAAACTTTGATTTTACGGGAACATATTCTGGCTTCTTTCTTATTGAAACTGGTGACTTGAAACCATATGGATCTAAAATGGGTTCAATGTCTGTAGTTTGAGGGGTAGATTAAATGAAGATTAGCGAATGAAGTGTCCCACTTTACCTGCGAAATCAGAATTTCCCTTCAATTGTGTTCCAGATCCTTCTGCCAATCCAAACCCAAAAATTGTTGGAGGAAGCTCAGGGGGAGGTGGTGACAGTACGGATGGTTGCTTATTCTTATTATTACGCTTCCCGGTCATTATTTTTTCAAACACGACAGGATTATCGTCATCACTAGAAACCGTTGGTGAATAGGAATGGTGAAAGTTTCCACGTTTGCTTTGGTCGTCGTCTTCTGACTCGATCGTAGTACACCAATTTAAACTATGATCTTGCCATATTGTCCCAAAGTTCTTGCGTTGTAAATAAGCCAGGTGTCCATTTGCACAGGAGATTGTGTCTCGACTGCTTCGGTTACCTTTTTCAACGTTTTAAATGGGGGCCACCAGCACCTTAATTGTCCTCTGTCATCGTTCTCCAGCCATAGTTGTGGCACAACTTCCACCTCGTTGGTTTCAGGAAAATGAACGATACTGTAGCTCATTCATTGTGTATATTAACAATGAATTAGAGGAAAAGCCACGTTAATGGACTGGTCCTTAGGGAACACCATATATTTTTTATTCACTTCACAAATATTAATTGTTTCCAGTCCGTCTAATTTTTCAAAGCAATAAATTCCAATTAAAGTTGAGTTGATTGGCTTAGTAAAAAAAGGAGTCAAATCTAAGCATTTCTGTCCAATCATAAATACTTCACCGTTCTTTTCACTACTCACAATGTTTTTTACTTTGAAAAGATATCCAGTTGATAACCATACAAATTGATCTGGTCGACGAATCTTCAGTACAAAAGTTGGAAAAATATACTGCTTATATTGTGGAGCAGAAAATCCAGGAAGCAGCGGGCCAAAAGTGTGCTCACGAGAAGCACCACGTTGAGAAAGGTGTTTATTTCCCTCTGGAATTTCCCTCTCACATAACCGGCGACTCACTTGGGCCAGGGGCAAGTAACCACTTCGAACTAATCTCTTTAGGCCACCTAAATAATCTTCGAACTTAAAAGCACTGTACTGGTTCAAATCTCCAAATGTTTCAACATCTTCGTAGACATGTAGCAAACAATGTACATTATACGAAATATTTTCTTTCCCATACAATTTTGCAAAATTTCCAACAAAATAAGTCAACAAACTATTTGCATAAACCCCATAAACTGGTACAAGATTTTTGGAGCATAAGATAAACACTGCACACTGAAACACAATAAAATGGAAATAATATTCGGGAGGCAAAATATTTTGCAGAACTACGATGCCTGTGTATAGTAGAAACTGACGAAATTCAGTAGCCTTCCAACGTGGTAATTCTGATAACGACCGAGGTTTTCGATTGAACTCAGAAGTTATGTATTTTTTTAATTTTTGCAATTTTTCTGAGAGGTGCGCTATTTGAGTTGCACGTAATTTAAATTGTTTTTGTTTTCCACATATCCAAAGTTTTAACAGTTTTTTCGTCACTCCAAGACAAATTAAATGCATGAATTCGAAAGGGACTCTGCTAACTAAGCCAACGGATAGAGAACTTAGAATTGTTTGTCCCCTGTAATGATCATCGCCTAGATCGCCAAATGATTCATCAGTTCTTTTTCTCCCAATTTTATCCGAGAATACAACGCGGTTTCTGTAATACTCTCCAATTTGCGTACACCTCGGACAGGCAGAAAATCCGGAATGATACTTCGTACAAGTAATTCATGACTTAGCACAGTAAAGCGGTGTATACGGGGAGACTGCAATAAGCCTTTAGTGCTTGCGCAGCTGACGGTCCTGTCCAACAATGGCAGGATCGTCACCCCACCAATACATACATACATACATATCGTACAAGTAATGAACGATCTGGCTGGTGCGTCACAGATGAAACCCTTAATTTTGAATTGATAGGTTTTATTTCTAAATAAATTCCTCTCACACTCAAGTCCTTAGCGTCAGTAACGAATTGTTCCAAAAAATCATTATGATTTGCTGGTTTGGTTGATCCATGGTAAATTCCGACGCAGAAAGGCTTATTATTTTTTACATTCTCAATAGAGCATAAGATTGGCCAAAATTCGCTCTTGCTGCTATCACTGACCGGAATACCATCGACACTGATGAACACTTCAACTAAGGTTGTATGGTGCAAATCCTCAGTTGATTTAAGTATAGCGAGGATGCCCTTTTCTAATCCAAAGTGAACATAATTTCCAGGCAGAACAACAGTCGAATTTATTGTTCTTGGAGTTTTGAGTAAAGAACGCGCATCGGAGGGCAACTCTGAAGTGAAACACGGATGCAATCTTAATAATTTCAATAACTTGGAAATTGATTCGTGGGTAATATTATTTTGTACACTCCACGCTCTTAATTCGGTTTTAATATCAAATGCAGTTACAATGCTTCCACTTTCACTGTCAATTAATGATAAATTACTGAATTCACTCTCTAGAGAAAAAGTCGACTCGGAACTTATATTGAGGTCATAATTTGGAGCCTCTATCGTCAGTAATTGAGCTTCAGGGGTAGTTTTTGTAACGGGCTCATTCGTGTTTTCGAAATGATGGAAACTAAATATTTCTACACTTTTAAGATGATTTTCAATGTTTTTACTAATTTGTCTCCGGAATTGTTTTTGAGATAAACTAAATAATTCTTTAGGCATTTTGAACTAAGGCAATAAATATTAAATTCCCACAATAATGTTGCAGTCGAATTCCCCCAAAATAGTATGGTTGTCATTTTAAGATGTTCTATGGATATAAATTTGCGATGCAATTACGATTTATTAGCTCGTCGTAAGCAGATATGCCTCGTAAGTCCTAAAGATGACCTTATACGACACATCATGCAATTGTCGAGGAAGAGCAGATTGAGAAATCCTCAGGATAATGGTGGCTGTTTGGGTATTGACGAATCTGCAGATTATGCCATATGTGGTAGCTAGGGAATAAAGTCGCAACGCATCTAAGGCTGACGTAAAAATGCGTGCATACGAGGGGTCCGGCATAAGTCTTTGTGTCGACCATAATACCACAATAAAATTGGGATGCTGACCTTATCACTTTTCATTATATTCCCCTGCGAGGTCAACACACTTGGTCCGATAAATTTCAAATTCTTTATCCCGGTTTTATGAAAGGTTTTCGAAAAAAAGTCAAAACTGCTGATTTCACCTCATCCATCGTCGAAATCTCCTCCCCCCTTACGTTTTTTTGAAAATATTGAAATAGGTAGTAGTCACTAGAGGCCATTTGTGGACTGTAAGGGGGATGAAATAATTTTGACATTTTTTGGCTTGAAATGGCATCCTATTAACTTTTGGATGTGTGACCCGAAAAGTTGCCGTGAGCATTTTCGCAAGCCAGGCGACTTTTGGTTTTGTCGTTTCTCCACAACGGCTTGAATTAATTTTTCGAAATCGCAGCGTAATAAGCACCAGGTATCGCCGTTTCCGGTGCCGCAACGTCCAGAAGCAGAAGTCCTTCTTACTCCCAAAAACGGAGGCCATTACCAAAATGGCTATTTCTGCTTCCCTTTTTCTCCTTTATACATGAATACTTCCAATCCATGCTTTCTGGCTTACTATTAGGACCAGAACAGTCAACCCAGGTTTATTCTCCAGTGAGTAAACGCAAAAAGAAGTACGGGTTTCCGTTTTGAAGGTCCAAATCTACGTAGCAAACCTGGGCTCAATTTTAGAGATTTGGTCTGTTTCGCGGTTTTTGATCAGACGATCTCCTCGACTCGGCCGTGACCGTGAATTTTTGAGCCATGAGATCTAAGTTGCATATGAGTTTATCTTCCACACCAACAAAAAAGTGGGGCTAAAATGACCCCCTTCATGGTCAACACAAAGTCTTATGCCGCACCCCTCGTAGATCCAAAACACACATGTACAACGAATGGCAAACTGAAGTTAAAAGTTGCTGAACACCAACAAACACTAAAAACGGGCATAATGAAAGAAAAAATTATTCCTAAGCCAGAAACGCAAGGCGTACAAAAAAGCGTATTTATGATACCTCAATATTTACTATTTTGGAAGATGGGTCCAAATAATATTTTGTTTGCAAAAAATATATTTCAAGATAAACTTTTTCATTACGACCAAATAAATATGTCAGTTCGAAGCTCAAGTTAGACTTTAAATTTGGTTGGATTTATTTCCTACGACCGTGTGGCATACATACGTACACTGGTAATAAATTCAATGCCCCATGCATCCGGAAAAATTTCAATTTTTTAAATACCTGCATAACTCTTAGCAGATTTATATACACAAGCCTTTAATTTCCAGAACTTACGCGAAATTTAACATGTACATATGTATGTATTTAAATAACTAAATATGTATGTCAATTATTTATTAGCATGTATGTCTATTCATAAATATGTACTGGATGTACACATCTGTATATCGAGTTATGTGTGATCCTTGCATCCGCTCACATAAATATCCAGTAAAGAAGCAACAATTTATTCATCTTTCTTAATAGAAACGCTTACATTTTCTTCCTTCCTTCTTAAAATGTGAGACTCCACAATTACCTTCCTCCATTGTCGTGCCCCCTATAGCATCTTGGTCCAAACCAACTGGAACTTTACGTTGAGTACAATACTTTAATAACTTTTCCAATACTTTCACAATTAGAGAAACAACTTCGTCCATCATTTGGAAACGTATGGAACCCTGATTTTCATACGATTTCATATACAGCACGTCGCATCCGTCACAACATGGTTTCCAACCCGTCTTCCGGTTCACTAGCATGGTCTAAGAATAGAATAATTCAATCTTGAAACTCCTGGATATTTGTATGACGCAAGAAAGTTTGTGAATTATTTACTTTCTCCAAATAGCAGAAACAATACTGACACATAAGTTCCATTTCGCAATTTGTTAGCATGTTTGAAATTGCGGAAAGACGCCGTATACAGCTTGGCCGTTTCTTCAGTTCCAGGGTGAATGTACGAAATTCTTGCAAGATTTTGTGACCGGATTCGAATATTTTGTGGTGTTGGCGAGAAGAATTCGGTTTCGGAAGGCAGGAATCGCAACATAGCTTCACACCGGAAGATTTCGTATCAAACATGACGTGATGTACAAATTTTAAAAAATATATGCATGAGAAAATATAATTAATGGAAGCCATACCATGAAAAAAATCAGGCTTGTCAGTAGTATAACTCTATATCTCTAGCTATTTTACTTTAGTCACAAGTTCGACCAGAAGTAATGGTAATCTTGCATTTAATTATCCTAAAACAAGTATAGGGAAGAAGTCGTTTTTTTATTGGGCCACTCAGTATTGGAATAATTTGCCTACAAGTATCAAAGAAATTAAATCCTCCGGAGAATTTGACAGAGCCCTACGCCAGTTAATTTTACAAAAACCAAATGACGAATTTGTATTCCAGAAATACTCACTGTAAACAAACTTTTACTCTTAAACCACAAATGAAATGATCATACTTTGTTAAACTTACTTAATTAGATTCAATTTTTAGTTATTTTATACTGACTTATTGCAACCTGTGTTCGATATTGGAAATAATTGTAATGATTTATGTCTTAACACAGTAATAATAAACCATACTACTACTATATATAAGTATGTATGCTGATAGGCTATGTACGTTTTTGGAACAACACTTTGCTTTCTTTACGGTGCTAGAAATTCAGTAAATTTGGACATGGAAGTACATAAATATGTGCACAAATATGTACATGTATCCATTCAGGTTTTCAGGCAAATTCTGGTTTCGAATATTCGATTTAGATTGGAATTCAAAGTAAGAGTTTATTTTGTAAAGTTTAAACAAAGTTGGTACATAAGATACCCTGGGATTTAAAATCCTTGAAAAAACTTTCCAGTCTTCAAGCAGTTTTAGTTAGTTAGATCAGCTCATGAATTAAACAGGGGTACATACTCCTGTTTTTTTACGATACGATCCTCGACGTCATCACTGCAATGCTATTAGTAATGAGAGTGATGACGTCGAGGGTCGTATCGTAAATAAACGGACTGTACATATGTATGCACACGTACGTACAAATATACATACATACATACATGTGTATGTATATATGTATAGGCATCTACTGTATCGGTGTCCAGTAGGTACTAACAAGACCAATTACGAAGCCGTGTCAAGGGGGCACTACCCAATTCACATTAATTTCGTGACCGCCTCTACGGTGTCATAATCAATAAAACTGTATAATACTTTAAAAATCTACTCTATGTCGCCAGGCGTGCAACGCTTTGGATTTATCTTGACAACTTGTAATGCGAAAAGATGTCATTTCTTGTTCCACGGTGGGGTATATTTTACCCGTGTAGAGAGCCTTTTTTGTTGCAAGCTCGTTTACACAAACGATTAACGCTGCATCAAATTGCTCGTCATCTTCAAATTCTTGCCTCTTTTTGCCTCTCTTTCCTTGGGAAAATATTCCTGATAAGTACAAAGTGTCCTGAACTGCGTATTTTTTCAGGTGGTCAGGAAGGGGACGAATTCGGAAATCTGATAACGTCAGTTCAAAGGATTTGTCAAATTTTTCTCTTGGAAAATATGTCTTCATCAAATTTTCAAGTGATATCATTGGTTCCGATGCTTTCCCATTGAGTCGAGCAAGGGTTCGGTAAATAACTTGCGTGTCAATTACCGGCCAAGCAAAAATGTTGTAGTCTCTCTGCATCCATCTTAAGCCTGCGTTATATTTTTTCTCGTCACTCTATTGAGCGAGAAGAGCTCTGCATTTCCTCTCCATGTTACGCATGGGTCCAGAAATCTGATCTGATTTTTCACTTTGCGAGTTTCAAAGTGCACGCAAAAGTTTGAAATTTTCACAATATAATTATCAATAGTTTTGCAACAAACTACCTTGGACCGATTAGCAATTTTGATGATAGTTTGATTTATATTAATCAATAATCCCAATATCACAGAAATATTGATTAATATAAATAAAACTATCATCAAAATTGCTAATCGGTCCAAGGTAGTTTGTTGCAAAACTATTAATAATTATATTGTGAAAATTTCAAACTTTTGCGTGCACTTTGAAACTCGCAAAGTGAAAATAACATCAAAATTTAACCACTTTTTGTGACTCGTCTCAACTGGTCATAGAGTATGTGTGGAGGAAAGCCACCACCACACATACTCTTCCCACTGGAAACCACTAAAAATGTAAACAACTCCAGATGATATTTGCAGTTTTTTGCAAAAAATTCAAAATTCCCACCGAAACTTGTGAACTTTATACCCCACCGAGTTCATCAGTTTCGCCACTATGTGATTTATGAGGATTGGTTTAACATCAAATATAGCTAACTCTTAAGTCATTGTAGCAGCCGTGCATTATTTTTATGGGGTGTTCACATTCCATCACGTGTTTCAAGGTGGACTTAATTTCCTCGTTTAGCTGGAAGGGGTCAATTAGAAAGTTGTGGGTTATGGTAGAAATTTGGATTAGACACGTTATTCCCGAGTATGAATTGGCATCGTGATGTTCGAGATCAACGGCGATAACGGGTTGGCCAATTAAGTGGTTCATCATTTGGTTAAATGTCTTCTTATCGTTAATTTCGGTTATTTTACGGTTTACTGTTTTCATACAGCCTTGGCAACATTTTGATTCTTCATGGTCCATGTATGCTGTTAGATAGTCGGGCCTCCAGCGCTGTATGTTTTTGGCGAATGGATGAACGGAGAAACTTAATGGTTCTTTAAAATTAAGTTGGATTATGGAATCTTGTAAAATTGAATTGGAATCTTGAGGTTTTGAAGGGGGTTCAGATTGGTCGAAATAGGACGCCATCTCCGTCGAATGTAGATAAGTAAATTTGTATGCACTTAAGGATCTGTATGAATAAGTATTAATTAATTCGTCTATTTTAAAATTAGAGAGTAATGGAGTACATGGGAAATGAAAATCACAAAATTTGAGGTACTGGATGACAGGTAGAAAAGAGGTACTATACAAATGTACATATTTGCGTTTATTATACTTCTGAGAAACTTACAAAAAAATGGGGCTCTGCTTATGAAGGAACACTTGTTACGAATTTGTGGTTCTAGAACCCCTGGATATTGCAGGTCTATTATTTTGGAATGTAATTTTCTTATACATGACAAATAAAATCTGGTTGGAAATGGAGCATCAGCTGCGATGATATAGGGGCCTTCCATTTATTACGTCATCAAAAATTCTCGATTTTAGCACCCATCCACCCAACGTATAAATTAAGGGATACGGAATTTTAACATGGAAAAATTTTAGCACCCACCTACCAAAATGATGGAGTAATATATGGACGTTCCCAACTGAGGATCAGTATGGTGGTGAGGTATACATAATTTTGCACATACCTATGTTTTTCACTCCTGATTTTCGGCCGGAGAGAAATATCCGTAGAACCACAACTAGTAGGAACTTGAAGTTTTTGTCCAAATGATGCCAGGGAGAGGAACAAGGTAAAACAGATTAAATGAAAATGAAATATATGTATGTAAATAGTCCATTGTGGTGACAACTAAAGTGCGTCCCATATGTAAAGTGCAGATGGGAAAATTGCCCTCATTTTGTTGTAATTCAATTGATTTCAAAGAATATTATTTTATGCAAAAGCTTAGGAGTTGTGTGCGTTAGTCTTGTCCTTAAACCAATTTTCAATCCAATTGTAACCTGGAGATATTCGGTTCTTCCGAGCTCCGCCAAAGAGTCGTTTTCCCGGCTTTGCTCCAATGTCCTTCGCGATTCTGGTTGAAACTTTCGAAACCCACGAATGGTTGCAATATTTTTCTCTCGATATGAATATGTTCTTCGACAATTGGCCCAGAAATTTTCGATACCACGCGTTTGAGGTACATTTGGAGCGTTGTCTGATTTTCTTGTATCTCATCCAATGTATTCAGGGGTCTCCATAATCAAGATTTTCTTTTGAAATATTGTCTCTGCCTTCAGTCTATCATCGTATTTACTATCTGCTGGAGTAGTTGCATGGAAATATGTATGATAGGGAACATGACCAGGGTCAATGGTCACTTAGATTTGATCATTAATAACCACTAGTTTGCTCGACCATTTTTTGGAAATTTTTCTAGACGCTGTTTTAGTTCGCTGGTGTAGACAACCAACATATTTCCTTGCTGATTGCTTCACATACCCTTTCATGCCCAAGATGTGAAGTTTAATTCGACATATCATTGGAATTGATATCTTTTGTTTTGTGGATGCTGCAGCCATGGACGTGCGGGACGCTTTTTGAAGAGCTCCTTACTTTTAGCTACATCTAATTTCGCCGATTGTGTAGCCGTCTGACCTGATAATTTTTTGTAATTTGTGTCACCGGCAAGCTCACACCTTGTAGTCTCAAGGCAAACAACGAATCTGCGTTTTCTTTGCCTGGCCAAGTGGTCAACCGTTTTCTTCCTATCACGCAGAGACGAATTTTCGTGTGAGTGAAAATCCACCTTCCCGAATGTTTGGATTCCGGCTCGTGTCATCCATAAACAAGAATTTTTGATGAAATCTGTTATAAGTTTTCTTAAACTACATGAAATTACCTAAAAGATGAGTTATCTCTGATCAATTTTTTCCCGCCGGTACCCTTAAAATCAATGGCTGACCGAGCTGCACTTTACATATGGGATGCACTTTATCGTCTAATCAGCATTAAGTGGTTACAGAACTTAAATACCAATTAACCACAAAAATCATCTTTCCCATCAAAATAGTGATGACCGTGTTGAGTTTGCATAAACGCCCTGAAAACGTGGACACCTATTTGACGACCTGAAGAATTGCGTTACCATATCCTGTGCACGATGATTCTTAAATTGTGTTGTATGCAACCTCACAATGACAGAATATATAAGATACAAAACAACAAACAAATTAGACCCATCTTTAACGAAGGTCCCGAAATCAGTGAAGGAAGCGCATGATAAATAGACGAAATACTCCGAAATAGTGAGGTATGTTTTTAAGAAAATTTACTTTGGTTACGCCTATAGTTTCGAAAAAAACAATAATTTTATTCTGGTAAAAAATGTGATCGAATTAAATCGGCACGGCACCCTTTAGTTACCGAAATTTTGTTCCGAAGATTTATGGGCTTTCCCCTTTGCAATATTTTCTAGTGAGACATTTGAATCACCCTGTAAGTAAATATTTAATCAAGGCTATCGTATATTTAAAATTCTGTCCTCTGATTGTTCTTTGGACCAGGTTTTGTGTAGTAAAAATCGATCCGTTCCATTTCCCAGGTTCGATGTAGCTTGATCTCGTCGTCTGTCCCGTAGGCGAATAGGACGTATAAAGGGGCTTTCTGGCAAATAAATGAAGATATTCTTGCCAACAGTGCATACTCTTGAATGGCAATTATCTAATTTTTAATTAGGCAATAACTTTCAATTTGAAAAATTTACCGGAATAATTTTGAGTTCGAGGTCATCCTCCGACGTGAGGGCGCGTTCCCACTCTGCAATCGTATAAATCCCATCGGGAAGTTCTCGTGCGGTCAGAAAGGTCCACATTGACCCTTCATATTCTCCCCCCAGACCGTTCACAGCTCCGATATATTTCTGAAAAAAAGTACGTAATAATGCAAATTTTCAGTTTTCGGACAGACTTAACCATTATTCTTCAGAAATCATTGGAACAATAAGTTATAATGATTTCTGAAGAATGTTAAATTTCTGAAGAACTTGTTCCGAACATGTCGCAGGGAATTAGTTAGTTTTGACAGTTATTTAGTTTGACCACCTACACTCTCGGAAATCCGATATAGTCAGACATCTTTGTATTGCTTTCTCAATATTAAACTTGGCACCGCTTGGTATAAAAATTATACCAGTTTATAAAAAATTGCAACAGATATGGCAAAACGTTTATACCGAGCTAAATATGTATTACTACACAGTATTAAGTACTATCAGTATAACTTTGGTAGAGTCCTATTTACATGAAACCTGCTTATTACTATTTTCATATCATATATTTCTAAAAGCATATTTTTCAGAAGGATGTGTCAATTTATGGCAGATCGATTTTCTTTCTAATTTTAATTCTTGTGTGTCTTACATGATGATAAATGTGTGTCCCGTTTTCTCCCCCCGTCGTGACGCCGGCCATGACAAGTTGAGCCCCGTTCATGCCGATATTCTCATTTAGTCCCAACCCCACCCACCCACTCGTTCTGACCTTATATTTGAACCTGATTTTATTCTCAGCCTCAAAAAGTTCCCAAGTCAAGTCGTAACCTCGCAACGATACAGAACCGATGCGTTCTTCTTGACTTGACAGGTTTCCAGGAAATGGGAAAAGTAACAAGATCAGAAATGTAAAAGTGAAGAAAAGTGAAAACTTTAACATTGTTCAAAATTATATTGCAAGTTTAACACTTAATTCGTTGTAAATTTGAAAGTTTTCGTAACTTTTACTAAATTAATGCGTAAATTTGCAGCTGGAGAAGTGTGTATCCAGCCACGTGGGATTTCCTGACATGTGTAATTTACATATGTATGTAAGTATGGCCATCTCTACAACGGGACATTTATAGTTATTATAAGTCATAAATTCTTTGATATCTTGTTAAGCCTTGATCTCGACTAATCCTCAAACGGATAATCGTGATATGTATGAATGAATTGCTGGGTTTATGAGGGTGCAAACTTTCGGTGCGGACTGTGCGTAAATAATGTGATAAATCTTGGGAGAAATGTGATTAATTTATCTCCATGTGTATGTAATCAATATGATCATTTTGTAATTAGTTAACTTCGGGTTAATTTTAGTATGCGTTGATATAATTTATGTTTAAATGAACCACATTCTTCATGCAGGTACGAAGAATTGAGCGTGTATCCTTGTGTGAAAATATTTATCATATCGTGCTGTATTTTAATGCTCGATATGAGATACATATCTAACAATAAGTATGTATATATATCTCGATACTCGATATATATATATATAGAGGTAGTTTCTCCTGCGATTTTCTTGTGAGGGAGCAAAATGCGAACTCTCGCTCATTGATGATTTAAACTGAGCATCTTGAAAAATCCTCAAACGTACATATGTAATTATTTATGTACGGGTACAAACATAATTAGGTTGGTCTCATGATGAGACTCTCGTCAAGATCGGAGAGAGACGTCTGTACAAAGTAAAGGGTGTAAATTTAATCCGGTAACATGGATTTTTAGATCCCCGCTCGAGACAAAATCAGTCATAATTATTGATCCCGTTAATGTTTTTCTTTGAATTTTTTCCCATGAGTGGTATGAACATAGTTGTTAATAAAAAGCACCATCAAACTGAGATGAAGGTCTTAAAAATGCGGGAAGAAAATTTTTTTCAAGGATGAAAAATGACCCGAACCATCCAAAAGGGCCTCACCTACCACAAAATCAATGACTATACTCAAATTTCCTGAGATAACTTGAAGTTTTCGTCCAAATAGTGGAATGGAGCGGAAAAACATAAAACGGATTAAATTAAAATCGTGCACAAATAGCCCATTGTGATGATAACTGCCGATGAATTTGTACTATGTGTTCACCGAACTTATAAGCTAAACAAAAAAAATCATCCGTCTCCAAAAAATATGGATGACCATGTTGCATTGACATAAACGCTATGAAAGAATGGGAATTTGACTGCTTCAAGAATTTTGTCGCCATATCCTCTAAACCAATGACTCGCAAATTGAGTTGTATCTAGAGTTGCCAACTCGGCTTGGCTTGAATCGGCTTATTGAGTTGAGTTGAGTCAAGCTGAGTTGAGTTGACCTCAAGTAAGCCGCTGACTCAATAAGCCGGCTTATTGAGTTGTGAGTTGGAATGAGTTGGACTTGGCTTGACTCGGCTTGACTCAATAAGCCGCTCGCTCCGCCTCCTCGTGCTTACACACGTATGTACATACGTACACAAACATATTTACTCCGCTCCTCTTGTATTGACATGTTATTTTTGTTTCAATTATAAACTAAATTATTATTGGATTTTGTGCTTAACAATATAAAAAATTTAAAATTGAGACGAATATTGATATTCAAATATAAACTGCTAATATAATCAGCTGTTTTATTTTCATAAATCTTAAGTGTTTAAAAATTCGTAGGGTTTTTAAACGTGCAAATTTATTGAATTTATTTTATTAAACTACTGTATAGTAATTTAAGGAGAAAATATTTATTTTTAATTGTAACAATGGATCTAATTTCAGTTTAAGTTTATACTTGCTGCATTTAATCACAAAAATTACTTTATTTACATACATATGTACATATTTATGTAATTATGTAGTTTATGATATTAGTATAATTTTATTAATGATTTCATTTGGATGCTTAACATTTTAAAAGTCAACTTTAATTTTTGTGAATGTTATTTTGGTTTCTATAATTATTTCCTGTCCATTTATTGAAACCAGAATGCATGTCCATAAGCTGACACGGCTTAATGAGTCGAGTCAAGCCAAGCCGGCTTATTGAGTTGTGAGTCGAAGCAAGCCGGCTTGGTTCTGACTCGGCTTGCTTCGACTCACAACTCAATAAGCCGGCTTGTTTTGACTCACAACTCAATAAGCCGGCTTGCTGGCATCTCTAGTTGTATCCTAAATTACACTGACAAAATTGAACATACAGAACAGCAAAGAAATTAAACCAATCCTTGATAGGAGTCCTGAAATTAGGTTATGCAGTTATGGTAGCCGGTGGGTTTTGAGCACGACAAAAATCATCTTGCACAGTACATGAAGCATGACCTTCAGGGCATGATCGAAGTACGTGGTGAAAACACAAAATAGTAAGGTAACTTCTGAAGAAAATTGGTTTTTGTAATATCTGCAGTTTCGAAAAACAAGCATTTTCTTTGAAGTGAAAAATGTTACCAGATTAAATTTACACCCTTTACATGTACAAACATGTAAGTGCATGTACAAACAAAGGGTGTACGGAAATTTGGGTCTCGGAAATTTGGGTATGAAAATTTGGGTATAAGGAAATATGGGTATCATAAGTACTATATACATACCTACATACTTATATACATATTACACGTGAAAATTACACTCTTAATTATTTCATATCTCACTTTCGTCTTTTATAAATATGTACATGTAGCTTATGTACATGCGTATGTACCTCGGCAACAAATTTAAGCATTCACACTTTGCTGATTAATAGGTACCAGAAAATTTATTGTCAATAAATGCATAGTTTAGACGGGTTATTCCATTTGTAGGATTCGTAGGAATAAATTATACACAAGTTTAGGCAGAATGAAAATATGTAATCTTAATGCCTCAAAGCCCCTTGTGCTGCTCATATGCAAAGATTAACTCAGCTTGTGTTTATGGGATTTCCCAGCCCCATAAAGAAAATATATGTATAAAGAAAATCTAGTTATGTGGATAACTAGATTTTCTTTATACATACATATGCAAACATACTCTCATTTTTTTCACGATACGATCCTCGACGTCATCACTCTCATTACTAATAGCATTGCAGTGGTGACGTCGAGGGTCGTATCGTGAGTAAACGTTTTGCAAAAACAGATCGCAGAGAAATGCGAAATTGTAGGGTTTTATGCAAACTTGAGAACATGCATAGGTATGTAATATGTACATTAACCAGAGCTGGATGAGTCACATAGGATTCAATGAAGCACTGAATCAGGTTTAATACGTCTTTCATACATAGCACTTAAGTTATGTTCAAGAGCAGATTTATGGATACATAAAAAAGTATCAAAGTCTAGCATCATTAGCTAGGGTGTTAAATGGGCCATAAAGACAGCTGACAAACTGGTGTGAAAGAAATCCGATTATTTGCAGTACCGTGTTTGACACGTCGTTTTTGCAGAGATTCGGAAGTAGTACGCCGACGAATATCTGTAATTTGTTGTGCATATTTATAACAAACATTTCTAATTTGTGGTCTACAATTTTGGTGCCAAGTTGTACCCTTAGTTTACAGTGGAGGCGTCCATCATGTTAAAATCTCCGGGTATAAAATTTTAAGCTTATGTTAAGTCAGGTTTGAACATGTGCAAAAATAAAGCATGCGATCGATTTAACGGTGTGGGGGTCAAGGTTGGCATTGTTGTGGCGTCCTCGTCTAACTGAGCATTTGAGTTAAAATTCGATACCATGCTCTACTTATGCACGGTCCTTTAAAACTTAGGAAAATGTAATGTATGTACTTAGAAATTATTTAACTTATGTATGTATAAATTTTTCATACAGAGGAAGAAACCAAGGAAAGAACAGAAGTAGCGGACGAAAATGTAGTGTCCCAACTCTTCAGATTTTTTTCCGCAGTAAAAGAAAGGGTACAAGTAAGTACTTTTTCCATGCGACTGAATCCCGGTGTAGCTTTGAAAAAAGGTTTCAAATGCTAATACACAGGGACTCCTGCCAGCCGGACCGCAGGCGGAACCACGTCCTTGTCTAGACGCGTTGCTTGGGCCCGTTTGCCGCTTCAAGATAGCGGAAGTGTTCTACTGGGGGATCAGTGTAGAGGGTGTGGGTCACCTGTCCCTCCAACTCGACAATGGCACCTACATCAGCCACTGGCCCGAACAGAACAAGGGGACCGGAAGTTTGGCAGCTCTGGAGCTGCTCAGCTCAGCTTTGGAGTCGAAGGCCGACCACATGGCGTCCCTCAGCGGAGATGTCGAGACCGAGGAGAGACAACCCGATGAGTCGGTGTCCCTCCCGGACGGTCTGGTTGACGAGGAGGACATCTCGCGCTGGTGGAAAACGTACTGCAAGACGAGCCGGTACGCTTTGCTGTATAGTAATTGCGCCCAGACGGTAAAGTTGGCCTTGGAAGTGGGGGGAATCGAGGGGCCGCCCTTTATCGGGGTGGCCGTTACGCCGTTGCAAGTTTTCAGATGGGTCAAGAGATGTGTGAGGCGGTACGAGAAGACCAAGAAGAGGCGTTAGTTTCGGTGCTAAATATGAAGTTTAAATTGGAATTGAAAATTTAAATATTAGGCAAACTCGTAAACAATACATAAAGGGTGTTAATAAAGTCCGATCCCATGAATTTTTTGGAGCGCGGTTGTTACAAATTCAGCTGGAACTTTTGAACCAGTGAAGTTATTTATTTCAAATTTTTACCATGGGAGGAACAACTAAACGTGTAAGTCATGAGCATCTTAGAGTTAAGATACAAACATTGCATCAGCAGGGGTTTAAACCTGCAGAAATTGTGCAAAAATTGGGCTGCAGCCGCAGAACTGTTTGGAAATGGAAGAACAAAAATTTTGTCCACGACAAAAAGCGACCCGGGCGACCCAGAAAGGTGTCACCTACCACAAAGAGAATGATTAAAAACAGACTTTACAAGAAAACCGGTAGTTCATTACGTAATTGTGCAAGGGAGTTAAATGACTCAAAACGCTATAAAGAGAAGAAGAAGCAAATTAACTATGTGACCGTGCAAAAATTTGTGAAAACTACGAAGTGGGGTCACACAGCTTACAAACTAACCAAAAAACCTCTCATGTCACAAAAAAATATCGATGACCGTCTGAAATTTGGAGAACTCCTTCAGAAAAGTGGCCATTTGAGTGAAAAAAGACTTGGTGAAGAATTGCGCAGTCACATCCTTTGGACTGACGAATCTATTATTGAGCTATATCCAAAATTGAACCAACAAAATGTTCGTTACAGGACAGAAAACAAATCGGATGTACCATCAAGAGCAGTCCCAAAATTCGGGCTTAAAGTTATGGTAGCGGGTGGATTTTGTGCACGTGGCGTGACTCCTCTACATATCATACCAAAAGGCCAAACAGTCAATGCAAAGTATTATATGGAAAAAATATTACCTATCTATTTCGATAGCATGGGGAACAAGGAAATATTTCCGAATGAAAGAAAAATAGTTTTCATGCAGGATGGTGCTACAGCCCATACAGCAAAAGCGAGTTTGAGTCTCATCAAGACGCAAGTTTCAACGGTCTGGAGCAAGGGGGTGTGGCCCGGAAACAGCCCAGATTTGAATCCCCTGGAGAACCTGTGGTCCATACTTAAGGAAAATGTATACAAAGAACCACAACCCCGGACGAGGGAAGAGCTAGTAAAAAAGTTCAAGATGTATGGAATTCGATTCCCACAGACACATTGGAAAAATTAGCACAGAGCCTTAAACAAAGAGTTGAGGGCATGGTTAAAGTAAATGGTAACAAGACCAAATACTAAGGTAAATATGTCGAACATTTTTTGTAAGTATCACGGGTAGTTTTTTTTATACTAGCCTTCACTTTTTTATAGGAAAAATGGGATCGGACTTTATTAACACCCTTTACTTGGATTAGTGTACGAGAATACAGTATTGATATATGTCTATTTGAATTACACAAGTGCTGTTTTAAAATATGATAATGTACATCATGACAAGTATTTATTTTATATAAATATGAATAAATTGTGTAAATTGGAGAATGATTGTACGAAACTTTTATGTTATAAATTTCCCCAAAAGTTGAGTGCTGAAATAAAATTTCTCTGACAGAAAATTTTTTGCCTGAAAATGAAACTAGATTTGCATAAATATTTGTCAAGATAGGTGGATGGATGGATGGATGGATTCAGTTTATTTCTTGAACTTTTTCAGGCAAACGCCTATAAAGTTACATTCAGTGGTTGATCAATTACATGATAAACAAGTTACAAATCGCTACGTCAAGTTTCATATCACAATCTTACGTACAGTTACGAGATCTTAAATGTTATAACATTACAGCGTAATATATACAACATCGTAACCGGAGACGTGTGCTTTAATTATAGCTAAAGTCCAATTCTTATTCTCAACGAATTGACAAATTGACGTGGTGGTGCGAAGTTGCTCATAATGTCGGTACAAATCACATTTTGCAAGAATACATATACATGTACATGCTTTATGCATGGCCTCCTATATACTTGTCAAGTATGTACGATTACTTTTTCGTGTAAGCATCTTCGAATGTGCATATAAGTAATACAGATGTATGATATATGTATGTATTTGCACAGGCTGAAAATTTTGGTCTGATAGTGAGCGTGAAAACTACTGTTGCAAGTGAAAATCTAATGGTAAATACACACTTACATACATATGAAACTCATATTATATCATTTTTGGCACCGGTGTAAATACATATGTATGAATATGTATGTATGTATATATGACTCTACCGGCACGTTGGTAGTCACGGGCATTACCAGGAATGAAAATTTTACCACGCAGAAACAAACCACCACAACGTGTGTACCAGTTCGTATGTGCATAGTTTATCAACAGTTGTAAAGTTTTCAGTCAGAGTGATAATAAAGATAAATTTGCAATTAAAATCATTTACCTTAACACGATATATGTAATTTTAGCCGGAATTAATGAAGTCAATCACTTGAAGCACTATGTATGTATTGAGGATATGTTAATTTGTTGTTGTTTAAGGACGTAGCTCTCGTACTTTTGTAATTTCAATACAAGTCAGCATACATAGTATCAACAAACAGACGCTGCAGAATTGCATGGGGACATCAATGTCAAAAAATGCGATATATGCAGAAATCCGGTATTAAAATAATACCAAGCGGTATTCATATTCATGTATGTATGTGGCTACCAAAATGGTATTAACACAGAGAAGTAATACCATGTATCTACGAATAGCATTAAAGTAAAGTTTTACCTTATCGGTAGAAACGAGACATCAATACCTGCGTGACTATATACCAGATTTCTAACCGTGTGAGATTTTCTTAGCATTCCAGTTTTATAAGCATCCTGACCTTCCAATTGCATATTTTAATTTTATTATCACTTTGATCCCTTAGCCCCTGGTTATGTACATTCCCAAATACGAAGATAAGTTATCTTGTGTACATATGTACATGTACATCAACAGATTACGGAGAGGTGCTATTACATACATACATAAATTGAAGGACAGTGTACAGATTTGGGAAGTATGTAAATATGTACGCGAGCGAAAAATAGTTTCAACTTATTCCCAAATTTGCAAATTTTAGTACCAAATTTTACTCGATTGTGCTAATACTTAAGTTGGCTTACTCACATACATACATACGTTCATCATGGAATATGCAGGTGAAAACATTACTTTAATTAATTTTACAAAAACCATCTGACCAGTTTGAGTCGTGATGAAAGATTACTACTTAAATCGGAAGCCTGCTTTACGTTTATACGTGTGCAAACTTATTTACTTAATTTTTATGAGAGTGTATTTAATTAAGCTCAATATGTATTTTTCATGCAACATTTCCTTCATAATTCAGAAGAGAAATCGTTCAAATTTCCATCGTTCCAGTTTCCCAGTATTTTCCAATCGGAAACTGTGCATAAGGAAGTAAGCAAAGGTCGCACTGAAAAGTGTACACTCTTAAAAATAATGTTATACCCGTTTAAGAAGTAAACTCAATCTATATTAAGTAAACTATGTTACACCCAGCGAGTTACCTTTCTTTCCTCCTTATCAAGTTAAAGTTACCCTGGATTTAATAAAATTACTTATATAAATAATATAGGATTCGAAGTGCATTTACATTTCAAAGGGGTAACATTATTTTTAAGAGTGTGTCTGCCAAAATTATTTATAACGAATGGTTTGTACATACTTTCTGCACAGCCCGAGCTCGTCATGGGATACCGGGAGGACATCCCGCAAGCGGAAGTGTTCTACTGGGGGTTCAGTAAGGACGGCTTTGGTCACTTGTCCCTTCAACTGGACAATGCCACCTACATCAGCCACTAGCCAAACGCGCCCAAGGGAACCGGAAGTTTGGCCGCGGTAGAGTCGAAGGCCCTTCAAATGGCGTCCCTCCGAGGGGACATTTCCACCGAGGGGAGAAAACCTGACGACTCGATCGCCCTTCCAAAAGGGCTCATTAACGAGAGGGACATTTCCATCTGGTGGGACAATTCTCGCTGGACATCTCTAGAGGACATCTCTCGCTGGTGGAAAATGTACTGCAAGACGAGCCGGTACGCTTTGCTGTATAGCAATTGCGCCCAGACGGTAAAGTTGGCCTTGGAAGCGGGGGGAATAAGGGGGCCACCGATCATCGGAGTGGGGCTTACACCAGTGCAAGTGTTTCAATGGGTCAAGGGCTGCGTGGCGCTGTATAAGGGGACCAGCCAGTGGAGTTGTGTGGTAGTTTGATTTCTGGGGAATTTGGAACAGATCCCTGAAAAATTCCTGGAATACAATTCCAGAAATGTACATGCGAACATTACAAAATTTGAAAAATTTAACAGCAATATATACATACATAAATATGCAAATCATGAATTAATAAAATGTGTAATGTACTTGCGATGAATAAATTATAATCGAATGAAATATTTGTCAAGGGAAATTTATTTATGAAATTAGATCCTTTTATGAAATTCGTCACAGGTAGAAAAGTATACCTAGTTGAAAGATAAAAACAAGAAAGTCATCAAAAATATGTGACCAAAAGTACCAAATTTCATATCGTTCTAATGACGAGACGACTTCCGCATTTCAAATGTTGTTCGTCTACGCGAAAACTGTGCGCGTGTGTTTTTTGCTGGTAATTTTTATGCAATCATATTATGTAGAATTGACCCAATGATCGTAACCTTGTCATGTCGAAGGAGTTTTACTCTCGTAACAAATAATAAATAATTGTCTCTGTTGATGATGAGCATGTGCGATTTTCAGAGTCAGATCCGGTTTTTCATACGTAATTCGCATTGTACATAACTTTCACTTACTTACATATGTACAAGTACATGCATCACTTTATGTATGCACTTGATATGCAACTTGCTGTATGATCAGATCTAGTTTTTCACTTTTGTCAGTCGCACAAAGGAATTGGATGCAAGTGGAGGAAAATCTGTCTCGTCTCGTAATTACGTAAAGGTAAGTGAGTAAACTTTGTGGTTCTATGAATTAACGTATGTAATCCTATAGGTAGCATTGTAAAAAAACATGCTAAAATTTTGAAACTGTTTTGAAATTTTCATGGGAATCTGAGACTTTGTGCATACGATCTCAAATGTTCCTTCACTTAGATATGTCTTATATGGTTTTGGTAAAATCATTATACAATTTGTTTTACAGGGTTTTACAATTAAGATTATGTACATATGTAAATGTCAAAAAATTTTGTGAAATGTATCCAGTTCATAAAATATGCAAGAACCGTGTCAACTTAAGAATACACTAGTAGCGTTTCCATGCTCGTAGGATTGGGCGTATTTACTCATAGAAAAGTTCGCACATGTACATAAATATATATGAAAATCTCTCTCATTGAGCACACTGGAGAATCATCAAATTTTTGCTCGCATATCTAAATTATGTAGCTTCAGTATGGGTGGACTACGTGAATTGGCTAATTATATTCATCCATAAAAAATGTACAATAATACATAAATTCCACAAATATATTTTTTAGCAAAATCATGGAACTTCCCACCACCTTCAATGAATTGATGAAGCTTGCCCGTGACGTTGGGCGCAGTAGCGAGGGTGGCATCGACCTCGGCTTGGTTTTCTTCTATCTTGTCGTCATCGGGTTATTTTCCCTTCTCATAAAGTCCGTCGCGTCCGGGTACGCGCATTTTTCTGGGGCGCAAGGTCACGGGGGCTGGTCGAGGAGAAGAAATTATAATAATAATGTCCCCCAGGAAAAAATGGACACCGCGATGGAAAAAGTTTTCCATACTTCGGGAGGAAATCGTGACTTGGAAATTTAGAAATTTTCACAAATTTTGGCTGTCTTGTTTTAATAATTAATTAAGGTTGTTTTTGTTAATACGTGAGATATTTAAATTTAGTGTTTGGTTGATGCTTATAAAAGAAGATTTGTGTATTATTTTGAAGTATTTAATAAACAATTTTAAAATTTGCAAAAAACATGACATGCATTTCTTGTTTATGAAGTAAATATTATTAATTCAATCTGCATACACATGTAATTCCTTCACACTGATTTTTTTCCACGTTGAAATTGAGATTAGGTACACGATATCTGCAAAAAAACATAATAAATTATGCACATTTACATATTTAGGAAACATTGTAAATTTTGCAGTGCGGATGTATGTATGTACCTTATAAATTACGCGTTCTCCACATCGTTCAAATTTTCCTCAACTGTAGAATCACCATTTTCCGTCCTATTTTCTACCACATTTTCCTCTCGTCGAAGCCGGCTATCTTTTCTCACACCCTTGCCTTTCCCCACCCCCGGAATGTTATGTACTACTCGTTTATGTCGCCGAAGTCCGCCCTTGGAGTAGAAACACTTGTCGCACGTGGGACATTTCAGGTGTGCCCCGACCTGGTCCGGGTGGGCCTGCGCTTTATGCGAGAATAGCATCGCTTTTGTGACCTCTTCTCCACAAATGGGACATGACGACGCTTTGTGCGGGGTTTGGGCATGGGCGTCGAGCTTGGCTTGGGTCGTGAACTTCTTGGGGCAAAGGGTACAGGGAAATTTGAGCTTTTTCTTGTGACGGTCTTGATTTTGTCGAACTTTTTGTAATAATTTTTCCCTTTCTTCGGGGGAGACTTCGTCCACACCCCCGCAGTAGGCACGCTGGTGAAAGGTTAAGCTCTGTTTTTGCGTGAAGGAGGAACCACATTTCTCACAGGTGAATGGTTTCACGTTGAGGTGGATGTTCTTGTGCCTGGAAAAATAAAGCAAGGTAAATTACAATTTGCATGTGTAAAACAATGCAAATTAAATTACATAAATTTGTTTTACAAGAATGTAAGTACACTATTTGACAAAATATAGTAATTAAAAACATTTAAAAATAAATAAAAAAATGCATAACTGCCTATTTTACGGTCACACAGAATTGCGATCGATTGTGCTATCAAAATACGAAAAAGTCAACTTAAGAGCAGAAAAACTACATTTTTTTCTGCAAAAAATGTAAAACCTTAAAATTTTCCTTAATACCTAGTCAAATGAGTCCTAAATACAAATTTGGCATCACACTGATCACATTCATGCACAGTGAAGTTGAGCTTGACAAGGGTGTCCTTTTCCCATACAATTTTACACACGGTGATTTCATGCGCCAGGACGAGACGCCAGGTACGGAAGGTTTTGCCACATTTTGCACATGGATAAATCCCCTCTGAATTTTTAGGTGGTTTCAATTTGTTCTTTTCCAGTCGAGCAGGCAGGTTTAGTGCGGTGCGTTTCTTTTTCGAAATGGAATTTCGCTTGACATTTGTCTTCATGGTTTTAGTTGGAGTTTTGTTTTTCGGGGATTTCCTCTTCACCGAAATTTTGGGTACATTAACTTCGCAAGATTTTGCATCCTCAGTTTTTTTCTCTGTGGCGTTATCATCACAGTCAGAATCTTCCGAAGGTAAACTATAGTATGTATACCTATTTATAAATCAAACTTAAAACTCTCACGATTTTTTGCAATATTGCAAGAATAAATGCGTTCATAATTTGATTACGCGTCAGGATTGAAGTCCATCTCGTAGTTGTCATAATCTGAATCATCAGGTTCCGTTTTGATTTCCGTATCGGCCAGAAATTGGAGAGATTTCGTCTTCGCGGCGCGAGATGATAGTCGTCGCTGAGTAGAATTGTTTTCTTCCTCGTCGGAAGAGGACGAAGGTAATCTGACGGCGACGCCAAGCTCGATGTCCATCATGGGATCGCTGATGGGATCTTGTGCGTCGTCGTCATCATCTGAATCTTCCGCCATTTGCAGGAGTGACCAGTCGATAGATTCTGAAACATGCAAAAAGCAGTGCTAATATTTTATTATGCCAAAAATTGAAGCAATTTTGAGAAACAAATTTAAAAAAAGTATTGCGAAAAACGAAAATGAGGCTAAAATTTGATACTGGGATTATTTTAAAAGGAATCGAAATATAAAATTTGACAATATTTTTATCTATACAAATGATGAAGTATATCGCTTTTAGTTTGAAGGTGAAAATTTAAAAAAAACGACAATTTTTAGCTCTGATTTCGACACAGTTTTTGACAATCTTTGCGAAAGCACCACCTTCTCCTTTCTTGTTGTCATTATTCGATTTCTCCTTGTTCACGTCTTGCAAATTATCTCGCACGATTTGCAAATTTCGGTCAATTTGCTTCTGGATGGCGATGATTTGTTGGTACATGCCGTAAACTGAGATGACTGAGGGAACACAGGTGGAACAGAGGTGCGAATTAGTACGAAATTTGTTTCCCCCATCGGAAGGGAATTGCTGAAGGAAGACTTGTTTAAAGAGTGCGATTTCCTCCTCGTATTTGCGACCTGGATCTGAAATTAATCCGGAAGTTTGGCGACATGCGAAACATTGGGCAATGTTCTGCACCATCTTATCCAGTTCGGGGTCACGATTCAGTCTTACAAAGGGGGAGAGTGCTCGTGGTTGCGACATGATCTAAATAAATTAAGAAAGATTTAGTTAAATGTGTGGTTAAAAGAGTTAATTACGTTTTACATTTGAATTTCAAAATTATGAGAGGAACATATATGAAGTATAAATAACTTACTATGCTAAATACTTGCCAGAGTAAATTTAATTAAAGTATGTGTTTCAAACTTTAAATAATTTAATACTTTAACTCTATATTTCACATTTTGTTTTGATTTTGTTTAAATATTTTTGTGAAACACGATCCCGGTAAAAAAACTCGATGTTATTCAGACGGCCGTGCATACAGGATGTTGATATTATTTTAAGATTTTTAATAATAACGGTTTCATCAAATTAATTTCTTGATAATGTAAACTTTACATGCTAATCCATTATTTGACCCGTGATCTAATTTTAATTTGCTTCCAATAATTTGATCACATATTTTACGTTCGGCCCGTGCTAACACACTTTGTCTTATGAAAGCCGTTCATGTTTTCATGCAAATTTTTCATGATTTTAAACTAAACTATGCAAAAATGTATCTCCATTAACAATTTTAAATTAGGTTTTGCCGTCTTTATTTTCGGTCAAAAAATATAAACTATCTGTAATCGGGTCATAGGCCAATCCGACCACAGTTTCAGTTCAGAAATTAGCCGGGTCGAGTTCCCAAAATATTTGACCTCCTCATTTCCATTTACAACTGTGATTATGGAGAGCATTTGGGCGAGAAAATATTCCCCCACAAAAAGAACAAGGGTAGCATTTGTCGCGATGTTCGCGCAGGTGATGTTCTATCCGCAGGAGGGAATTGCGGAACACGTCCCCACAAAATTCGCACACGGGCTCGGATTCTGCACTCTAAAAACGAAAATGAAAAATAGTAATTATGCCGCATGTTCACCAAAATTTTTTTTACCATTTTTGGGGAATCACATCCCTCCAAATGCGTCACCCATTCAACCTCCGAGCCAACCTTGATGGGACATCCGTACGGACAGGACGTCTTGTCGGGAAAGTGAGCCAGCTCCACGTGGCGATGCATGCTGGTCGTCGTGGTGAAAATGTTTGAACACATGTCGCACGGATAACGTGTTGGTTTTGTCGACCTTGAGACATTATGCGACTGCTGCATGTGGGCCTTCAATATACTCACGCGCGTAAAAATCCTCGGACAAAGGGTACATTTTCGTTTAATCCCGTCATGAATGGAGCGCATGTGTCGGTGCAAATTCACGTAAGATGTGAAACGCTGGTCGCATTTTGGACAAGAAACTGATTTCCGATTTAGACGGTCGCGTCTGCAAAAAAAATGAAAAATTTATTGTTTAAATGATTAGTGACAATATTGGTTAAGATTGCACAGAAAGACGCATTAGGGCAGCACGTATTAATTGCACGGAAAGTATTAATTTTTCATGTATTAATTTTCCTTGAACTCAAATTATTTAAATTGAAATTTCTAAACTCGATTTGGAGTTTTAAAGTAAATGCCTGTCTTATAAACATGCTACAGAAGAGAAATTTATCCAGTCAAAGTGGTAAAAATAGGCTATTGTTTGCTAATTTAAATACCAAATCTGCAATATGCTATTTAAATAAGTATATGTACACTCACCGTTTCGCCGCCTTTGCTGAGGAAATAAATTTAATTTAAGTAAGATAAAGTGGATTTGTCAGAGTTTTTTCGCCAATTATGCAATCTCACCAGAAACAAGAGCAGAAGTAGTAACCTCATCTGAATGAACATTCATGTGGCGCGAGAGACTTCTTTTGCTGGCGTACTTTATCCCACATTTTTTGCACTCGAATTTGTTTGATGCTAAAAGAAATATTTACAAGTATCCTGAAGTATTTTGCCCGTACATTATTCTTATTTATAGAACTCACCGGTAATATCATCTTCGGAAATGCCGGGATGAATATTCTTATTCTTCATGTGGCGTATGAGATTATCATGCTTGCTGAAAGTGACATTAGGTTGGCATATTTTGCACACAAATTTCGATTCAGCTGTTTTGGATTCTGAATTTGTAACGCTAATGATTCCCGTTACCCCACAGCTGTGATCATTGAGGACAGATTGACGGGTAAATCTTTGCTCACAGATAGAACAAGAGTACATTTTTTCGGGATGTACCCGCAGGTCATGTTCTATATGCAAGAGCATGTTGCGGAACACCTCGGCACAATGTTTACAAACGCATTGTGGTTCTGCCCTCTAATGAAAAAATCACATATCTAATAAACATGACGGGTAAATAAAAATTCGCATTTTTTTAATACCATTTTTGAGGAGTCACATCCCTCCAAATGTGTCACCCATTCGGTCTCCGAGCCAAACTTGGTTTCGCATCCGTACGGACAGGACGTCTTGTCGTGAAAGTGGACCAACTCCACGTGACGATTCCTGTTTCCCGATGAGGAAAAGGTTTTCAAACACATGACACAGGAATGACGCCCTCTTTGACTCGGAACTGGAACAGTGTGACATTTGCGAGTATGTCTTTGCAATAAGTTCAAGTGCGGGAAGACTTTCGGGCAAAGGGTACACTTCCGCTGAGAATGAACCTTATCGTGAGCGATACTCTTGTGTCGGTGGAAGGCCCCGTGCGAGGTGAAACTCTGGTCACATTTTGGACATGGAAATTGATTTAAAGGGACGACGAGTCTGCAAAAAAGTGTAGAAATTTGACGTAGGACTTGATGACTCGTCATTACCATGATCAACACGCTTTTATTAATCATTTATAGCCTCGGATAGGGATTTATTTTAAAATGCGGGACAAATTTGTTGTCAGTAAGTTGAATGGTTGTGAGATTATAGTTTCAAAGGCTCGTTTGCAAAAACGGTGAAAATTTGGAGTGCATATTTGCAAAAAATTGGCAACGACTTGTTCTTCAAATTTTTCGTCCGTAATTCTACAAAATTCCAGAGCCTAGAAATGATATAAAATGTGCTGATTTTGACGATGAGTCATCGAGTCTTTCGTTAGTAATCGATTTCTTAACTTGAAAGTGAAACTCTAGGATTGTATAAAAAATAGACGAACAGAAGTTTCAACGTGACAATAATTTTCTAATCAAGTTGGAAAAGGGATGAGAATCAATTAAAAATTGTAGGAAATCAGATTAATTCTCAAATACTAGATTCTAGGAATTGACTGCAGTCTATACTCACCGCTTAGTTTTCTTTGATATGGCTGTTGAAAGAAATTTAAATTCATGTTTTAATGAATTTCACACATATATATGTAAAGTTTACATGTAAATCTTACCGAAATCATCACAAATGTCGGGATGAATTTTCTTGTTGGTCATGTGGCGCAGGTAATTTGAATATCTGGAAAATTTGGCCTTAGGTTGGCATATTTCGCACGTATACTTTGATTCCGCCTCGACATCAGAATTTGCAGCGTCGGAGGAGGCGTCATCGCTTTCTGACATGTCTGGTTCATAAAGCGGATCAGACGTGATTTCGTCGCGATTATCGTCGTCATTGTCGTCATAGATGGGCTCGACTTTTACGGAGAATTCTTCTTCGTCAATGCTTCCAGAACAGTAGCTGTCACGATTAGCCACGATTTCATGGGACAATTCTACATTAAAGGAATATCATAAGCATAACTTAACTGCAATTTAATTTACCGAGATTAGATAATCGAGTAGATTATTATTTACCACTAATTTCGGATTCCTTTCGCAATTTATTGAACAGTCCGTTCCTGCTGGAAATAACGGCACGCAGAGAAATGGTGATATTTTCAATCTGCGTGGTCAAATTGGCCAAGGAGAGGATCGCAGAGGAGCAAATTTTACAGCAAAATATTGGAGAATGATCTTCAGTTTGTAAAATGAGAGAAATTTGCTCCTGACTTAGAATGAATTTGGCAAGAATTTCCATTTCCTGGACGGCGAGAGGGCTCAGATTTATCGATTCGGAGCAGATCGAACAGGACCCTGATTCTGGGGATGAATTATTCTCCTCAATTTTCTGGGGAAGGTTGTGATCGTGATGAGGGGGGATAAAATTTGTCCTGTTGAGGAGGACCGTGCAGGAAAGTAAATCTCGTAAAATATGACCCGTCCCATTTTTCGTAGAGTTGGAAACCCCGTCGTTTTTCGTCATTTTATTTATCTGTAAAAATAACTGGATTTAGAATTGCAAATTTACTCATGTAATTGTGTAGTTAATTGTGAATTGCATGATGTGAAATGGAAATGTGCCTTTAAATTTACTATTCGTTTAAATTACACCAAATTACGGCCGTATTCTGTGCAATGGCGGAAGCGGATAACGCTAGACAAGAAGAAAAATTGATTGACAGCCGGGTGGCAACTTACCACTGGCAAGGATGTACTTGTTTGTAAATTCTTGATTTCATGCAATAAACTGTAATTTCCTCCCTCAATGATTAAAATTTAATCATTAAATGAAGAATATA
This sequence comes from Folsomia candida, assembly GCF_002217175.1. NCBI lineage: Eukaryota > Metazoa > Arthropoda > Collembola > Entomobryomorpha > Isotomidae > Folsomia > Folsomia candida. The sequence goes on from NW_019091235.1 coordinate 416,251, forward strand.
AAATCACTTACTTCTCATACCTCCTATGCATTATCCGATTGATTAAAAGTCGTCGATCCTTTGTCATTACCACAATAATCTCCAGAGAAATTTGTCACAATCAGCTGATCAGCTGGAAAAAAAGTAGTTGGTTTGTTGGTGCAGTGGAAAACCGGCTTTTACATATGTTCGTACATAGTATGCACATAAGTTTTCAGATATTGCACGCTCACATAGCGAACACCACTTGTACAACTAAATATTATTGAAACGTGAATTAGGTAAATTATTAATCGTAAAAAAAGACATTTTGTTACGATAGAACTATGTAGGGTACTCACACATGTTGTCAAGTCAGAGATCATTAATATTGACCCTGACAGAAGAAGCTCAAAATAATGTTTAAAGCAAAAACGAAACGAAACGTTTAAGCATTTTTATGTCGAATTTTGTGTCGGAGTTCGAAAAACGGTGCATTCAGGTTGTGGAGAAATAATTAGCACGAATCTTTTAGTGGTAGTACGTAGCATTTCGATATATTTTTCAATCATCGAGAAGTTCGCTACCGCAACCCCCTTTGCCGTTTTTCGAATTTTGGCCCCTCCCCGGCAAGTATAACCAAATAGGTCAAATACTGTTTAAATCTGAACAAACTCACTTTTTTTTTGTTTCCCTAACTTGCGGTTTTGACTAATGGTAGTACCATGAGGATATGAGGAATTAAGAATATGAAATGCGTATAAAACTAAATGGAACAGGTCATAATAAAATCAGGAACCGGACCATCGACAAAGCCCACTTTTTTGCCACCATTGACCCATTAAATCGACAAAAGGTCGACGATGCATATGACGCAAGAATATTCCAGTTCATTTCTGAAAAATATATATAAACCGTCTCGTATTTTATGAGCACACTAGGTATAAGCTCTCTTATGAAAAAGATATAAAGAGAAAAGTTTTTCGTCGCCCCAACCGAAAATCTGAAATCTCTCTTCCCACTAAAGTTTCTGTCAAAACAAAATACAAAACAAATACTTCACAAATAGAAATAAAAACGAAGTACAAACGTATGTATTAGCAAAAACGTTTTAAATGAATCGTATTCGACCAAGTTCCATATGTATGTAACAAATTTGAAGAGTGAAGAGAGAAAAAGCGAATGAAATTTGAAATTCACACTTTATGCTTGAGTTTTAACGCAAATGTATCAGTGAGAAAGTTAACAAGTTGTAGTTCTTTGTTTAAATATAGCAATATTCACAAATTGTGCTAATCGCAATTAAACGGATCGACGTAATAAAGGTGGAGGGTAAGCAACTTTTAAGGTTATCTGAATAGAAATCTAAAAGTAAATACCTTCCTTAATTTGTAATTATTCCAAGGATTTCGTTTAAGATAAGATGAGTATCTACGGATTTGACCCTGTCGCAACAGCGTTGTCTCAAGCAGAGGTAAATTATTTTAATTATTGAGGCGCTAAACTTAATACTTGAGGCTAATATCTTGACATATTTTCCGAAAAGGTGCTCGAGAACATATTCCGCTTTCTCCCAACCCCCTCGTTGACCGCGTGTTGTCTCGTGTCGCCAAAATGGACGGTCGAGGCGGCTCGTCGCCTCGAGCAGGAAGCCCTAATCCGACTTGATTCGACCAAGTTGGAAAAATACGGTGTAATCATGGCGATGAAGGCTTGTCGTTTGAATCAGCAAACGCCACGACCCCACGAATCCCTCAGTTTCACTCTGGACTATCGAGGTTGCTTAGATTTGTTATCGGTAGGGTCCTTGGCCCCTGTAATGGATGTCGTCTACCCGAAAATTAGGCGACTCTGTTTGGAAATTCTGTATAGGGAAGACTCACAAATAAAGTAAGATAATCGGTGGGTCATTTGTGATGATTTCTTAGGAAAATTAGCTTCCGAATTTTCATAAAGTTACTCAGATCAAGTTATTCTGTAAAAGCTTGTAAAATAATTTTACAAAACGCACATATTTTACAAGTTACCGACTGCGTGAATTGCCTCAATGATTTTTGGGAAATTAGAATACTTTAAATTTTGTCACACTAATTTTACTTATGAATTAAATATTTAACATTATGAATTTTAGGATATAAATATGTATGACCTCTACAATCGATTATATCATCATAAATAACTATGTTTTTCCTCTTTTCCAGGATAATCGAGCCCCACGTCGTATCCCAGCTACTCCCCTTCTTCAAGAACATCACCCACTTTAAACTCATCGTCATCCCACCGAAAACGGAGCGGACGACCAACCGTGAAAAAACTGACCAGCTTCCGCACCTTGGCAAAGTGGTCATGTCCATCCCAAACACACCCATGTTCAATTTCTTACACACCGTAGAGTTCGAGCTTGCCTTCAGCTATGCAATAGGAACGCCTCCCGGGAGACTGAAAGCCTTGGCGAATCGAATTATCGCCATGGCCGGGGAACACGTCAAGCTCGGCAAAGTTTACACTAAATTTGCCAACGGGGAAAATAATCCTCTCCTCCAACTTTCCACTGTTGACAATCCCAAGGGGGCAAGTAATTCGCGTGTCAGTTGTGACATGACCACATACATGTTGGACGCAATCGGTGTGGCGGGGCGGGAGGAGCTGCACGAGGTGCAAGTCACGTCCACAATGACGACACGAATTCTTGAAAAAGGTGGGTTCACGGGGCTCCGAAAGGTGCAGATGGAACTTTTTAATTCCGAGGTGGACTACGCGGTCAGATTTTTGGCGGCGATGAAGGATCAGTTGGTCGAGGTGAGCGTGTGTATCAATGGGGGATCGAGGAAGGAGGTGGAAGTGCCGGTTATGCCGAAATTGGAAACGTTTGGTAGGAATTTTTGTTATTTTTAGAAATTGTTATTTCGAAACATTTAAGAATTTGTTTGGTTTAGAAATTTGGACGGCCAACGACCTCGGGGGTTGCAGACTGCATGCCGTGAAGCTTTCCAATTTGCAAGATGCCTATCCTGTGCTGAAATCCATCCATATATTATCGCACGACATTCACATTATGGAGTTTCACTTGAACAACGTGCTATTTTTTGAAGAATCGAAAACTAGGAATGTCAAGACCACTGCTAGGAAAGATAGGACATCGACGACATCGTCGTCTCCCTTCCCTAAATTGGAAATGGTCGTAATATGTATACGAAAAGTAGAAAAAGAGCACCGAGATACGTATAACAGACTGGTTGGGAGAGTTAAGGGAAATGGGTATGTTTTGGATCATAAAGATTACAACTCGGAGGGATTGGGGTCGAAGTTCTAAGTTTCTTTATGAAATGCCAAATATCCAATTGTTCATAAAAAATCGATATTTACATTCATGAGGACTACGTTACTCCTCTTGCTAACACAAATTAATCGAATTTTAGATAAGATTGACGTTCTAATCATTCCAGCGAAAATGTAGACAATACTATTTTTCGCATCTCAAGGATTGCAAATTCAGGAAAGGAAGTTCGTCTATTTTTCACGAGAGTACAAAACCATGTAATTAGAGCACAATATTTGCATAAAAAACTTGTATTTCTATAGTTTGTTAGGTGACATCTTTAAATTCAGCAAAGTATCTTACCATTCTGTATTTAATATTACGGGTATGTACACCTTAATGAATAAAATCCTTCCTTTTCTTGTTTAAAATTACAAAATAATTACAGGGTTATTAATTGTTATTACTTGTATTATATATTTAATAATGGTTCGTACTTTAATATATATATAATTATCATATTTGTAATTTGTACTCTGCCTGTTTAAATGAGGCTCTCGTTAAATAAGTTAAATAAATTTACGACAACTTAGCAATACTGATTAACAATCATAGCAGCAGCTTGTTCGTCTACATAAATAAATTACTATTTCGATCATCGTATCAGAAAGGACGCCATGACCCTCTAGCTGTCAAATCAAATGCAAATTTTGCCCTGACTTCACAGCGAACTAATGGAAGACCCACTCTCCCGTGTGTGCTTGAAATCATTGTAGGCTAAAATTAAAAAAATATATATTGTGAAGGTCGACAATGCATACATATGTAGATACATACCAATAAATTCTTATCCGGCTACAAAATACCTTTGCAAGCTTTTTGATGGCGCAAGAGAGAGTTATCTGATGACAAAATAAGCTTGCACCCGACACAAGATGGTTTCTTATCACGAGGGAGGTGGAAGAAACGAATGTGCCTTGACCTTGTAGAACTACAGTTGAACACCTTATCACAGACCGGACATTTTAACCAATCCTGGGTGCTTTTAGCTGGCGAGGATTTTATTTGACAAGCTTTTTTAGACTGCAATTTGACTGTTTTAGGCTGCACCGTTTTTCGTGCTGCTGGAGAATCTCTTCTCTTTCGTTTTCTGAAAAACGAATATTTGCATGAAATAAATTATAAATCGGAACAGTTGAGATTTATGTATGTACTTAAAACAGAACATATTGGATCCCTTATTTTTATTAATTGAGATCCAATTATACAAATCTGAATACATATTTACACATATACGTACATACCGTAGTGGTGGTGCTGTAATAGTTGGGGTCGGAGACGTCCGCCCCCTCGACGTTTTTGGGGAAGGAGGACTAGTACTAAAAGTACGGTAAAAAGGGTCTTCGTCGTCGTCGTCAAGTGAATTTTCCGCCTTTATTTTGTCGACAATTGGCTGGGGGGAGGGATTAAGGCAGTCATCCATATCTCCGAGGGGATCAACGTCATTTTCCACTTCCGTCTCAGGTTCCACTTTGACGTGTACCTCTTCTGTTATAAAATTTTCTTCATGCTGTTCATTCCCTCCTGATTGAAATAATAATGATATTATTTAAAGTAAATATTTACTATGGGGCCGTTCATAAATTATGTAACGCAAGAAGGGGTCTATAAGGCTTCAATGCATATGTGACACATGTTAAAGGGGGGTTCAAGAAAATCGCGATTCTTGCTTTACATAATTTATGAAGTTAATTAATTTGATTGATAAACCTGTCATGCGGAGAATCATGTCACGAATTTGTACAATTTTACGATCCTCCTCATTTTTAAGGGAGTGGGAGGAGGAAGAAGTGAGTAAAATTGTGGCCTGAATTGTACCAACTTTTGACACAATTTCTTCCTCCAGGAGTAAAATTTGGTTCCTAATTTCTTCCATTTTACTGATGAGAGGATAACAGTCGTCACAAAACTCACATATCTCGTCATCTTCAAATTCAGGAGGTAGATACTGAGTAGGTTCGTAATTATGGCGACGCAGTGTTAGCAGGTTGCAGAGGGTTTCAATTTTAATTTTTGTGGGGGATTTTTTCGCTGCGCTGTGGTTAACTTGTAAGCAAAGAAGGCAGACTTGGTTGGACATGGTGGGTAGATCTAGAAATTATACAAATGTACATGATGTCATTATCCAGGTAAGATTCAATTTTTTTACAATTTGATTTAGACAGATTCGAACCTGATGAAGGGGACGTTGTTTGAGGAGATGACGGATCGTTCACGCCAGCTAAAAGTAATCACATAGTTTATTGTTAATTTAATTACTTGTTCTCAATTAGCAATTTAAACAAGTTTAATAGTTTAGTACTCGTTTACTTGCAGGATAACCTGACCAGTAAAATGACGGCTGCAAATCCGAGTACTCTCACACAGCTCCCAAGCATAATCTTGCCCTAAGCGGCGGACAATAGCGTTACTAATTCATAGTATCTAATTATGACCTTTGAGAAGACAAATTAACTAATTTTATAGTTAAGTTTGAACATACAAATTTGGTGAAAATGCAGCTGCAAGTTTTGTTTTTATTTATTTTGTCAACAGAGCCGAACTCAAACTCGTGCCAAAAAAAAAGAGAAAGCACGTCTCAATTAAACAACAAAGTTTCATGAAAAATTCGTCTCATGCATGGTCTCATCTTTTCATGCAAAACACGAAGCTAAATTAAGTAATTAATAAATCCCTCAATTGAAAGTTTCAATTTGAAACTTATCAGTTTTTAAGTAAAATTAATCATAGATTTTATGTTATGTCATGTCAACAAAATATTTTGAATTTACTCTTAGCTTCATCAGTCGATAAGTCAGTAATAAATATGTGTTTGCAAGGCGCCGGGGTATATAATTTAATTTGTAACATGATTACAGTAGACTTTAACCATAGAAAAATGCTACTAATTCCTTAACAATTTGTATTTATTGATGATAAAAAATAGGAATTTAACGATAAATAAACTAAACTAAAACTAAAAATATAACTAACATTTAATCATTGTCTTCTTCTATCTGAAACGCATCCTTTTTCGATCGTGGCAACCTGTCTTTCTTCTCCGGAACGACGCCATGGGCCGTTTTCAAATGCAGAGTCAGCGCCGACTTGACCGCGAATCCTTTTTCACACTGGTCGCAGATGAAGGGCCGCTCCCCCGTGTGCGCTTGGCGAATGTGGCATCGCAGGATGAAAGGAGTGGTACATCCTTTATCGCAGTGGGGGCATTTGTGCGGGGTGGGGGCGACGTAGCCCTGAGTGTGGATAACCTTGACATGACCCCTCCTACCCGTGGTTGTCTTGAAGGCCTTGTCGCAGTGGGGGCAGGGGTAGGGTCGCTCGCCCGTGTGAGTTCTCATGTGAGCCTTGAGACCCCCATTATCGATAAAACAGGTCCCACAAATCTAAAGACAAATGGAATTTTAGAAATGAATAGGAAATCTTATTGACAAAAAGTATTTCTGGACGTTAGAATTAAAAGATTGTTCCGAATTTTCACCTCGCATTTGTGCTTTTTTTCACCGTGGACTTTCTTGTGGATTTTAAATGCATCCAGCTTTGTAAAAGTAGCTCCGCTTTTCCATAATTACAAAAAATTAGCAATTGTCCATACAAAATTGATTGCAGTTAAATACCATTCATCACAAATGAACGGGTCCTTTGAATGCATCTTGACTTTGTGGGCTTCTAAGCTGTTCCATGCCTTAAATATTTCTCCACAAGTGTCACATTTCCGCTCAACCCTGCTACCATCGTGCTGGGGAAGGTGTGCCTTGAGGTCGGCGGGAGAATAAAACCCTTTCCCACAAAGGTCACAAGTAATAGGGGCAGGTAACCCGGGGTGGCGGCGCCCAATGTGGCGCCGCATGGTGCAATTGTAGCCTGTTTTGTACTCACAGTGAGGACAATTTTCAGTTTTTTCCTTAGTATGCGTCTTCAAGTGGCTGGAATTGCGAAAAATAGTTAGATTAGATGTTTATGTGATTTCCTCAAAAGTTTTGTTCTGAGAAATTTGCACGGGAAATTTGCACGGGACATTTTTTCTAGTTAAAATCCCTTCGAAAAACGCAGAGAAAATTTTTTGACTGTAACAGCAACAACATTTTTTATGGAACACGAGTTCCGTAAAGTTATTGTTGCGGGCCTCCTCACATTTGCATAAATATGATAATACGGCCCTGGCTCTTATAAATGATGAGTTATCATTGGCTTTATTTTATTGATAAGTTATCAGGGCATTCCATATCGAATATACCTTTCCATCTCCGTCCTACTCCTGAACCGCCGAGGACACTGAGGATGAGTACACTCGAATCGTTTTGAATGCGTTATTGATGCCAAGTGTTTTTTAAGACGCTCCTCGTCCTCAAATCGCTTATCGCACAAGTCACAAACGAAAGGTTTCGTCCCCTCGATGTCATGCAGTTCCAAATGTCTCGCCAAATTTTCCTCGAGGAAGAATTTCTTTCCGCATTTGACGCAGGACAATTTCTTTTCCCCATCTTCGTGCCGCATCACCATGTGCGCACCAAGGGCGCCTTGGTACTCGAACTTGCACTTACAAATTCGGCATTGAAAAGCGGACAAACCTTCGTGGACAACCTGTGGAGTCTCGTGGCAAGTGGAGGTCTCTCTCTTTTGCGGAGCGAAGAGTGGCGGTGCAGGACGGTGCGATGCAGGGAATGCCGCCGTGGAAGCGGGCGATGTGATGAGTAAGGTTACATTTTCGGAAGAAAGATTTCGTACATTTGGTGCATTTGTGTATGGCGTCAGAAGTCGCGATGGAGTTGGCGGAAGCCCCAGCCCAATCGTTGTTAGGTCCAGATTTTTTATCGTTGTCTTCTTCTGATTCTGAGTTTGATATTGGATTTAATTTTGTGGGGGAAGAGGTAACACGTGCGGATGGAGCGGTCCGTTTTTTAATACGGGGTGAGAATCGTGGCCTTGGGGCTTCAGAGATGGGTGGTCTGTCGACCTGTAGTTTATTTTGTTTCGTAATTGTTCTTCGTGGAGGGGAATCTTCTCTTTTCCGTTTAGAAGTGCTGGAAATATGACAATCCATAGTCAGTTACTTCTTATCAAAATTTACAATTTTTTATATAAATAAGCAAACTAATTACAAATCATGACATGAATACTCGAATACTCGAATAGTTTTAATTCTCCTGTACCGTTCAGGATTTTCTTTGGTTTGCGGGAAAGGAATGATGCAAAAAGCAGTTTCTTCGTCTTCGTAGTTGACCAAATCTTCTTCCTCTGATTTTACAATGCTTGGCTCGAAGTAGGACTTAATGTCATCATCCAAGAATTGGTCGCCCAGATAAGCGAGAGGGTCAAGGTTATCTGCGCCCCCTTCTTTCTCCTCCTCCACTTTGACTTGAACCTCTTCTTCGGCAAAATTTGCCGAATGCTCTCCTAATTGATATGATAGTTAGTTTAGTTAGTTGTATTTAAAGTGACTGGTAATGAATTGAATTTTCGAAAATACTAAACCTGGCACGCGGAGAAAAAACTTGTCACGAATTTGTAGAATTTTATCCCTTGCATTACTTTGTAGCTGGGGGGAGGAGGATGTGTGCAAAATCGTGGCCTGAATTTGTTCAATTTTCGACCCAATTTCTTCATCCAGGATTGAAATTTTCCTCCTAATTTGTCCCATTGTGCTTATGATAGGATAACAATCGCCACAAAGGTCAAACATCTCATCGCCGTCAAATTCATGTTCGGAGTTTAAAGACTTGTAATTATGATGACAAAGTGTTAACAGTTTAAGGAGGGTTTCGAGTCGAATTGTTTCCGGAAATTTGTCGCCGTCGCGGAAAACTTGTAAACAGAAGAGGCACACCTGGGTCAACATGTCGAATAAATATCTAGAAATAAATAAAAATGTACGATGCGATTAAATGATTGTCATTACAATTGTGTTGAATATTTTGAAGAAAAAAAATTTAGCAGACAGACGGACAAAATTTGTAGTTGAATATGCGCAAAATTTAATCATGTAAACTAGTCATTACCATGCAAATTATAGGATTATGATAAATATGTGGTTTACCCATGAGAAGACAAGTTAATTGTTAATTTTTTAGCTTAAAAAATTAGGTGAAAACGCAGCTGCAAGTTTTGTTTTTATTTACTTTCAGAACTCAAACTCGTGCCAAAAAAAGTCTCAGAAATGAAGACAAAGGGAAACAAATTTTCATGCAACTCGAATTTTAATGATATTCTTTTATAGCGTCATTTTCTTGTACAAATAATCATGGATTTTAACATGTCAATAAAATATTTTGAAATTATTTTTATCAACAGCTAATCAGCTATAGCTTATATAGCTTCATCAGCTATTAAATTATTCATATAGGTTCATATATTAAATACAATTAAAGCAATTTCTTATTTAATTTGTAGCATGAGCAAAGCAGACACATTTTACTTAAATATTCCTCTACATAATTATTAAATATCAAACACAATGTCCTCCGTTTAATAATAATTTTCCTTACAAAAATATAAATTAATCCTGTCGAAAAATGGAAATTTAGCAATATTGCTTAAAAAATTAAGCATTCTCATTCTTTGGCATCAAAAGCATCCTTTTTCGATCTTGGCAGCATATCTTTCGTTTTTTCCAGGACGACGCCGTGAGCCCCTTTCAAATGCGTGGTCAGCGCTGTGTTGACCGCGAACCCTTTTCCGCACTGGTCGCAGATGAAGGGGCGCTCTCCCGTGTGCGCTTGGCGGATGTGGCCACGAAGAAAGAACGGAGTTTTGAATCCTTTATCGCAGTGGGGACATTTGTGCGGGGTGGGAGGAACGTAGCCCGGAGTGTGGATGCTTTTCACATGCAGGTTCAAAGGGGTCCTGGTCTTGAAGGCTTTATCGCAGTGGGGGCAGGGGTAGGGTCGCTCGCCCGTGTGAGTACGCATGTGAACGTTGAGATACGACAGGCCGAAAAAACAGGCGCCACAAGTCTGTAAGTAATGTATAGAAAATTTTGGGAATTTAATCAATTTGTGAAAAGCAATTTTAAGAAATTAAAGAATTTAAAAATCTCTACTGCACACATAAGAAATAAATTGCAATGTATGTTTAAAGTGATCACTTTTCACTGAAGGGTCATCACTAAAATTTGTAGACTAACGTTTTTAGTGATGACTCGATTTTAGTCTAAGCTCGTAAAAATCAGCACATTTTTAATAATTTCTAGGGTTTGAGATTTTATTTTAAAATTCTGGATGACAAATTTGCATTCAGCAAGTTGATTAATAAAATACCGGTGAGTTTATTAAGCCAGTTTTGAAGCATCTTAAACAAATTTATCTTCCAGAATTTTTAAATACATTCCAAGAGCCGAGAATTGATTAGAAATGTGTTGATTTTGACCATTTTAGCAGTCATCGAGTCATTGCGTCCTGCGAAAAATAAACCGGATTGGCAAAAAGTATTTTATGAACAATTACCTGACATTTGTGCTTCTTATTTCCCACGTGAAGCCTGTTGTGTATTCTTAATCCTGCGTCGGACGTGAAAGTACTTCCGCTTTTGGAAAATTATAAAAAATTCGTTCATCATTTATCTTTCATTTTGTAGCAGCTATAAAACCAAATTATGTGCTCACCATTCATCACAAACGAACGGGTCTTGGCCGTGCAGTCTAACACGGTGAGATTGTAAGCTACTCAATTTTACAAATGTTTCGCCACACGTGTCGCATTTGACTCGATTTTTGCCCTCGTGACGATTAAGGTGGACCTTGAGGTCAACGGGGAGATAAAACCCTTTGCCGCATATGTGACAAATATGCGGAGCTGTAGAGGTTGAAGAGTGGTCCCGGAGGATGTGGCGTTGCAGGGTGGGCTTCTCGACAAAGGTGGCGTCACAGTGGGGGCATTTCTCCGTTTTTTCGCCAGTGTGGGTACGAGAATGCCTGGGATAAAAAAAAGTTAATAATTAATGCTGAACAATCTTTTCAAACATGTTTTAATTTAATTTAACTGTGTCAGAAACATTATACACTTTGTAGAAATCCGCTAGTAAAATTATACCAAGCGGTATTTATATATTACTCTGCCATAGTGGAATTGATAAATACTGCAGTAGTAGCTCAGTATTAAAGTTTTGCCACATCGGTAGTAAATTTCTAACCACCGGAATGGTTTTAATACCAAGCAGAACCAACTTTAATACAAGTCGATATCTTCCCTACTATACCAGATTTCTAACAGTGTAGCTAAATATTTACTTCTCCATAGCTGTCTTATCCGTGTATCCTTTCCCACAATATGGACAATGAAACTTATCAGTTTTCGCTTGGTGTGACTCTGCATGTCGAAAAAGCCTCGCCTCGTCCTCGAATCGGGCGTCACACACGTCACAAACGACGGGTTTGATCCCTTCAACTTCATGTAGTTTCAAATGTCTCGCCAAATTTTCCTCGAGGCAGAATTTCTTCCCGCATTTGACACAGGTCAATTTCTTCTCTCCCTTTTCATGGCGAATCACCATGTGAGCAGCGAGACCATTTTGTCGACGGAATTTAGCCTTGCAAAGTTTACACTGATGAGGGGAAATGCCTTCGTGGGTAGTTTTCAAGTGGGCGTCCCGGGATGAGATGGAGCGAAACGTGGCGGTGCAGGACGGCGCGATGCAAGGGATACTATGGTCGCGGGTGGAATGGCGAGTAAGGGCGTATTGCGTCGTGAAAGATTTGGAACACGAGGTACATTTGTGGGGGCAGGGGTCGATGGCGGCAGAAGTGGAGATGGAGTCGACGAATTCAATACTAGGAGCCAAATCTTCATCATCGCTGTCAGGTGTAGCTTTTGTATCGTCGTCTTCTGATGATGATTCAGAGTTTGACATTGGATTGAACGCTTTGATGACACGGACCTGCACAAGACTATTGAAACGTATGGGTGGAGCGGTTTCTTCTTTGGTGGTGGGTGAGATTTGTGGCATTGTCGCTAATTCACGGGTTGGAGTTATATCAGGCTGCAGTTTATTCTTTTTCGTAATTGTGTTTCGTAAAGGAGGGGAGCCTTCAGTTCTTCGTTTCATGGGGCTAGAAATATGCAAATCCATAGTTAGTAAGTAATCCATCATTAGTACATTTCCCTCAAAATTTTTAAATTATATTATTGCCACCAAACTACAAATTATGACCTGAATTTCAACACTTACATATTTTTAATCTTTGTACATTTGGGATTTTCGTTTGGATCTTTGGTTTGAGGCCAAGGAATAATACAAAAAGCAGATTCTTCGTCTTCATCTTCAATGAAATCTTCCTTCTCTGTTTTTTCCATGCTTGCCTCGCAGAAAGAATTAATGTCGTCGTAGAGTAATTCGTCGCTGACATCGCCAAGGGGATTAGTTTCATCTTCAAATTTGATATCATCCTCACCTGGTAGAATATTTGTATCATGTTCTTCCATATTTTCTCCTATTTAATTGAAAGGATATGTAAAAGAAGTGCTAATAAATAATTAAATTTATTAGCAAATTTGTAACCTGGAAAAATGTGTTCCAACTTGACTTGGGGCTCGTTGGAGGCAAAATTGTTGTCATGTTCCTCGTTCTCACCTCAAATTAAAATCATACACAATTAGTATGTAAATTAAGTAATTTTATTTTTAAAACTTCTCACCTGTCACGCGCAGCAGAAGCATGTCACGAATTTGTATAATGTTTTGTTTTCCATTATGCAGTAAATGGGAAGAGGACGAAGTGTGCAAAATTGTGGCCTGAATTTCCCTAACTTTTGACCCAATTTCTTCCTCCAAGAGTGAAATTTGCCTCTTATTTTCTCCTATTGTGCTCAAGAGGAAATAACAATCGGTACAAAATTGGCATATCTCGTCATCTTCAACTTCAGCAGATTTGGAATTTTGATGGCACGGGGTCACCAATCTGAAGAGGATTTTCGCTCTGATTTGTTGTGCGCATTTTTCTACCGTGTCACAGATAACTTTTAAACACAAGAGGCAGACCTCCTGGTTCGTCATGTCGAAGGAATCTAGAAATAAATAAAAATGTACGTTACGATTAAATATGTGACATTTTCGGAACTACGACTTGTTTACATATAGATATGTACAACAATTTCAAATTATCAGAAACAGGTATGTAAAAATGTTAAAATTTTGGTGATCTATAAAAATTAGGGTATACACCCCACCTACAAACTTTGGAATACAAACTTTGACGGTGGCGATCAAATGAAAAGCTTACACGAACCGATACGCCAATTATATAAAAAAAAACTTCGGAAATATTGCATTCACAAATACGACGGGTAAAAAATCTGGCCTAATTTTTTGACAAATTGTGTATCATGTAAATATGTACATACATTCATAAATTCACACGTTTCATTTCAAACCAAATGAAAACCTTAATTTTGACAAAAATACAACAAAACTCAGGAGTCCTGAGTCAGGACAAGACAAAACTCCTTGGTTAAAAATGTAAAAAAAAGTTTAGAAGAACTAAATATGCAATACTTACTTGCATTTATCAATAATTTGTTTACTTTACAAAATAAACATTTCAGAAGAGAAATTTTGTGTTACTTTCGAGTTCCCCGTCATCACGGGCCCCTAGCTTTTGCCTACCTTGATTATCTTCTATTTGCTTCTCAATTGGATTATCACGGCGCAAAAACAGAGATGGAACGGCTGTTGAGGATAGATTTCTTCTAAACTGGGTCGTTTTGAAACACTTCTCTGGAAAGTGAAGGCTGCAAATCGTTGCAAATTTCGTCGGTTGCCAGTTATTTTCATTCTTAATGTCGCGAATCACATCTATCCATTCCTGTCGTGGACCATTGGGTGGGAACCTGTTTACATATGTACGAGGATGAAAATAATTGTAAACCTTTGAACTTGATATAATTAATTACATATTTTTACACACTTGTGATAAGACAGATGCTCAGCAACCTTTCGGTAGGCCTCGACGCAACTTGGAATCGAGCAACAACCTTGGTAGTTCATTTTCCTTGTGATTTCCTAAAATAAATTAAATATGTGGTATTAGTATTTTGAAAAAATTGACAGATTTTGAACTTATTTACAATTTACATAAATACTTAATGTAAAAATGCAGCTATTAAATACCGTGCGAATTATAGGATAATGAAAAATAAGTACTTTACCCTTGAAACGACAAATTGCTTCTTTTTAGTTAACTTTGAAGATAAAAATCTGGTGAAAATGCAGCAGCATGGTTTGTTTTTGTTTATTCATTATTTACAAAATTATCAGCCGAACTCAAACTCGTGCCAAAAAAGAGCAGAGAACGTCTCAAAAATGAAGTTGAAAGAAAGTAAAGTTTCATGAAAAACTTGTTTCAGCTTTTCATGCAAAACTTGTAGCTAAATTACTGAATTAAATAAATCTTTTAAATCATGAATTTGAAATTAATCGTTTAAAATTGTCACTTTTTCACAAATAATCATGGATTTAAATTAAGATGTCAATAACATATTTTGTAGCTCCATCAGTTATTTATTCATGTGAGTGAACATATTATAAAAGGCTTGCTAATTTAATTTCAAGTTAAATTTAATTGCACCTTAATTATAGTTGGGATTAATTCCCCAATATATAGCTTCAGGACGACACAAATTAAAATTTAGCAAAATAAATTACAAATTTTAATTTAGTCATTTGCTTCTTCTATCTGAAACGCATCCTTTTTCGATCTTGGCAACCTGTCTTTCTTCTCAGGAACGACGCCATGGGCCGTTTTCAAGTGCGTGGTTAGCGCTGAGTTGACCGCGAACTTTTTTGCGCACTTGTCACAGGTGAAGGGCCGCTCTCCCGTGTGCGCCTGGCGAATGTGACATCTCAGGATGAAAGGAGATTGAAATCCTTTGTCGCAGTGGGGGCATTTGTGCGGGGTGGGTGCAATGTAGCCGGGAGTGTGGATAATCTTTACATGCTTGGTCAAATGCGACCTTGTCTTGAAGGCCTTGTCGCAGTGGGGGCAGGGGAATGGTCGCTCGCCCGTGTGACTTCTCATGTGAATGTTAAGATCCCCCCTACTCATAAAACAGGCCCCAGAAGTCTATATAAAGATAAATACAATTTTAAAATCAAAATGAAAGACATTTCATATCATTTCTTACAAAAATTAATTCCAGAAACCATTTCATGAAATTTAACATTAAGACTCTGCGAATCTCAGAAATGTTAAAATTAAGTTGTTTTATCTTATTCCGAATTTTCACCTCGCATTTGTGTCTTCTGTCACCTGCGTGGGCTTTCTTGTGCAGGTTAAAGCCTTTCGACGTTCTAAAAGTAGCTCCGCTTTTGCACAATGACAAAAATTACTTGGTGTCCATTAGTCCATATAAGATTTAGTGGCTGAAACAATGAAATTACCATTCGTCGCAAACCATCGGATCTTTGCCATGCATCTTGACAAGGTGAGCTTGTAAGCTATTCCATGACGCGCATGTTTCGCCACAAGTGTCACATTTCTTTCGAAAAGTCCCCTCATGACGGGCAAGGTGGCCCTTGAGGTCGGCGGAATGATAATATCCTTTCCCGCAAATGTCGCAAATATGACTAGTAGGTCCGGCAGGGTGGGCGCGCGCGATGTGGCGCTGCAAGGTGTAGTTGTCGCCCACAGTGTGATCACAGTGAGGACATTTCTCAGTTTTTTCCTTGGTGTGGATCTTCAAGTGTCTGGAATGATGAAGGAAATAAAGTTAGATTCGACGTTTGTACCATTTCTGGTCGTGCAAACGCGTATTTATCTGCTCCAGAACAGCGGATTCCTCTTCAAAAAACCCCCCTAAAACAATTTAGACCACATTTTTTTGGGAAATCATGAACACCCATTCCCAAAAAGAACCATCACGCTCAGTTAAATTGAATGAAATGTCAAATTAGATTACAAGCACAAACCCCTAAGCAAACAAGTTGTGTGAAGCGTTAATCGCCATGAATCCCTTTGTTCCTTCAAAAATGTAGACCACATACATTTTTAGGTAGGCAATGAACATGTTAGGCCAGTAGAGATGTGCAGGGCAGGCATTTTTCATTGCCCGCCCTACCCTATACCCTACTTAGCCCAGCCCTGCCCTACCCTACCCTATAGGGTAGGGTAAAATTGAAACCCGGCCCTGCCCTACCCTGGAAAAATAAAGCCCGCCCTAGCCCTACCCTAGATTTTCTTTATCAATAAAAACCCTACCCTACCCTATAGGGCTTTGGGCCCAGGCCCTATTCATAATTGTTTATGCAAATCATTTAAAGCAACTAATAATATTAATATATTATTAGTTCGCAATTATGACGATTAAAAAAATTATAATGACATTAAAACTTTAAAAATGGTCTAGTAATTTTGTAAATCAAAGTTAATTTCGTTACGTTTCCACCTGATAAAAATGAAGTTCTTGGCTCTTGTACTCCTGTGGTTGAACAATTCTTATATCTATGGGATGTGGCGCAAGAAACTTTTTGCAACTTTCCAAATTTTGTGTCGCCACACCAGTAACAAATGTCAACATGGAGTAGTCAATCTCCATAGTATAATCAATTTTAAGTACTTGTAACACACGTGAATTAATACAGCAGAAAGATGACGAAAATAGTCCCGCGTCTCATTTCTAATGGCCTGCTCGATGGTTGTGTAAGTCAATTGTGTGTGGGAATGCCGAATGAGGGACGTGATACGAGTTCGGATAGGTTTCAATGGAAGTACAGATTAGATGTTTATTCAGAAAGAAAGTTGACAGTACAGAACAGAACCAAGAGTGAATGCTGCTCACTCTTTTTATCATGCAGAGTCGGAGAAAGTAGAACTTTCCCCGACTTTTACAATTGTTGTACGCATGTTCTGGCTTCTCTCTTTGTCTGATGCTTATGCATCGTGACATCCTTCCCTTCCTTATCTTTTTTTGCTTGCTATGCACTAATTGTGTTTAATAGCTGACAAAAGCTTAACGGAATACATAGAAAGCGAATTGTTCCCAGACAGCAAACTCGTCCATAAATGGGTGAAAGAGGGAGAGAAGAAGAGAAATACCAGAACGAACACACACACATGTACATTCAATATTCCTTACGGAAAATAGTAATTACTACTTGATGGATTTGCTTAAATGTAAATTTTTGATTCTTATTAGTCTTAGGAATCTTCTAGGTCTATTAGGAATATTATTTTACATAACTCCAATTATTATTATAGATTTAATTAGGTGTTGAAATTTTTCGCCATTTACGGTAATGTTAATAAAATGCTAAATAACTAGTCGTTGGACTAAATTTGAATGCAAATAGTGAGTGTCAAAGGGAAACTTAGCTGGACAAGGTTAAGCATGTAAAAGTATAACTATCTGCGGGTATTGTATGTGTCGATTTTCATGAGACTTGTGATGACAGTTGACTTTTAGAATTTGGGTAAAATGTATGTAATTGGGCCAAAGAGGGTCTTTCCCGAAATCTGAAATTGTATGGTTTTATGTCTTTTTAATGTGACCACAAGTTCCCCTCCATTCCTGAATGGATAGCAACTAGATTTTAGATATTGTCCCCTCTCTACCGCATCTTTTTCGCTGTAATTTATTATTTCCCATGCAAGTGCAGCTATGCATTCTTCCCCAGCGGTGTAGTATGTTGTTGGAGTTTGAAAATAAAGGTCTGGAGAAAGTAACCTATCAATTTCATAAAAATGGTGAAAAAGAGAGTGTATCCCCCGTCGGAAATTATTCCAAAACTGAAGGTTTTGTATCCTGTAATTAAAAATTGGAAGCGACAAGAAGAAGTAGGTCTCTTTCCTTCTCTGAGGACTAAAAAGGGGTGGATGCAAGTAATTGGACGGCTGACAAATAAAAGCAAAAGTGAACAATTCCGATTTTACAATCGATTGACCCCTCTGATGAGAACTCAATTATTTCAATTGGATTTATTTATGTGTTTAAAGTTGAATAGACTGCGTGGAGATTGTAGCAGTGTTTTTATGAATTCTTTTGTGAAAGAAGCTGCCGATCGGAATGTAGAAATACGAAATAAATGTGGTGTTGCTCCTACTTCAAAATGTAATGGGTGGAATTTAAGGAATGCATTGGAAGCCAATTTTAATTCGCATAATAACTTACCAACAGTAGTGGACTTGAACAGTTTAAAACGAGAAGGAGCTGCTTTAACATCATTATTACACATTTGAAAATGAGATTACAAGGAAATAATATCGTCAATCGGGTAAGACTTTCTCTTTTTTTTGTAAACTAATGCATGCATACTGAATAGAGCATACTCTTTTTATTGTAGTATGTTAAATACGGGGCTGTGCAGCCAAGATGCGTCTACCTTGAGAAGACATTCATTTCCCCGTATTTGCTGGCTGAATTGGAGGATAGCTGGGAAAAACTCTTCATCCCAGTGGAAATTGCGGCCGAATACCCTGGCTTTAATATTTTTAATTTAAAGATGACCGAAAATGTACCGGGTGCACCTTCACACTCGATACTGATTGTTGTTAATAAAATAGAAATGATGATGAAACTATACGATGCAAACTATTTCCATTGTAAATCAAACTGTTCGTTATCAAAGCGATGCTTTCAAGAGATTTTAGTGGATTTGAAACAGTTTTTTATTCATTTTTATGATTTAAAATTTCGAATTCATGTTGCTTTCCACTTCTTCGACAACAATGTGATATCTGATGAATAGATACAAATTAACTAAGACGAGATAAATTCCATCATCTAATTTACTGTGAGTGAGTTCAACATTGCAAGAAGCCATCGGGTAAAGTACAATGCTACTGTCAAGTTGAGCTTTTATTTTTATTTCATCATTCCTCTCCTCAGCTATCACAGATTGATCGAATAAAGGAAGAGACTTAAGTAAATTGGGACGATTGGGGAGAAAGCTGATTACTTCTCCTGTCTCCATGACTAAATGTTCCTTTTTGAAATCTAATGTAATTCCATACTGTCGCAAAAAATTTCTTCCTAATAGGACTTGGAATATCTTCGTCTTGGTTGGGAATAAATTAACTCGAAAGTTTTGGTCTCCAATTTGGAGATTGACCATAATTTGTTTAGACAAGAATATAGGTTTGTCTGTAATTCCATACACTATGACGTCTGACTGGGATGTTGATACGTAAGGTATCTCATTAAGTAGTTCTTCGTTAATTAAAGAAATATCTGATCCAGAATCCAATATTGCTACAAGATGTGGTTGGTTTAATTCAGGAATTTGTATTCGAATTGATGTTAGTGATTGTTGGAGTAAGTTGACGTTGTATTCTGGTAGTGAGGGAGATTCCTTCCTGGGGGTCCTCTCTCCCCCTCTCGATAGTTTAAAGGACAGTTGTATCGTATGTGCCATATTTCATTACAGCCAAAACAGCGTCTTGGTCCTTGTTGCCAAGTGGCACGTTGAGGTCGAGGAGAGTATCGTCCGGGTGGTTCCATAAATGAGACTTGTTTTGTTCCGCTCATGTCATTTTTTTCACGGGTCTGATCTTGTCTTGGATATTGTTGAAAATCTGGTTGTTTTTTTGGATACGCATTTCTCTCGTAGGGATACTCTCTAGTCTGCTCGGAGTATTGACGTGGTGGAGAAAAATAAGATTGCCCAGGATTAGATGTATAAGAAGATACCTCTCTCTCTGTTTGTGGCGTTCTGTATATGGGTCTCCTGTCTTTCCCGGGTCGAGAGCTCTGCATTAATACAATCTCGTTGTGGTCGGTTTCATGACGTTCAGCTAATTGTTCTGCCAGCATAGTTGATTCATCTGCTTTGATTAGTAGTTCCATCAATTTCGATAAGGTTTCTGGATTGTGTAGATTTAGGTTAGTAAGGACAGCGGGTTTAAGTCCTCTCTTTATGTAATTTATGCGTTTCTTGTCTGACATGTCCTTCTCTAGTCGTGTGCAAAGATTATCCACTCGCACTGCAAAAGCATAGCAGCTTTCTTCTTTCTTTTGTTTTGTATGCCATAATTTATATTGGATTGCTTCGTGTCTCGTCTCAATTGGTCCTCCACTATTTAGAAATGAAGATTCTAAGGATTTCCAATCCCAGTCACCTTTTCCTTCACGCTCTCTTTGAGTGGTATTTTGAATATACCATGCGAAAGCGTTTTTCCTCATAAATGACGGGAAAAGGTCAACTTTCATCTTTTCAGTCTAATGGTTGCATTTTGCAATTAAATTGTAACTCTCAATCCAATCCATGGGGTCAGATCCAACGTCTCCATGATATTCTGGAGGTTTAACGGTGTATCTTGAGGGTTTCGTTATTGATTCAAGAGTTTTTCCGGCGTTTGGATCTTGAAAGACTGTTCCCGTATTAAATGTATAATGCGCTGGTCCTGCTTCTCCATCCAAATTGGTGGATTGAAAACGGTGTTTTTTATATGCCAATACTAAGTTCTCAATTTTTTTGCTTGTTTGATTAAATACTTCATCCAAATTTTCGTCTGCTATTAATTTTTCTGTTTTTATTTTATTCAGTTCGGCTTCTTCTTCCTGAGTTAGAGGCTTGTCCTCTTCTTCTCCCTCCTCCTCCTCTTCTTCTTCACGCTTCTCGGTAGGGTCAAACATGATTATAATTATTTCTTATTTAACTCTTTATTTACGGTAGTTTATTTCTAGGGGAATAATCTTATGGTACTGATATTTCTTGTAATCACAATTAGTTGAGATATCACTCAAAATCTTTGATATCACTTCAATTTTCCATTAATCAAGAGTCCTTCTTTTATATTTCAGCAATATAATTTCCATTTGCTGATTCAAATTTTTACTCAATTTGTTTCTCAGAAATCTTGTTTTCCATTTTCTTAATCTTATTAAGTCGGACACTGCTCCCGCGCAGAATAACCGTTCCCGGACGGCGTCCGCTTCTTCTGGCCAGGAATCGTGAACCTGTGGTTTTGGTGGACCGTTCACACTGTATTTATCAATTCTTCAATTTCTCATTGCTTTATTTACTTCTTCTATTATTTTCTTAATTCTATATTTCCTTTTTTGTCTTTGCTCTCAGTAATCCGGTTTTTACTGAGTGGAGTTGTAACCAAAGCGGTACCGTGTAGAATGGGAAACTATATCACCAACATACGGTTGGTGAGGTCTGTCTGTTTGCTTGGCATCCAATCATTTTAGTTGAAAAGGTTGAATATTATCTGGCCAGGATAAGATTGCATTTTGGAGCAGTTGATATAAACAGTAATGTTTTCTTCCTTAGATGATTTCGTCCTCCGTCTTCCACGAGGCAAGTTGAGATTCAACGAAATGTTTGATTATTTTGATGATGGTGGTCAAAAATGCTTGGACATCTTCAAATGCCATAGCCATACAGATAACGATGGCAATTAGTATGGCTAATTGTATCCACATCTGGCAACAGGAGATAGCACACATCTTCTCTTCTTGTTGAATCGGGGAAAGTGGTGGGCAAAAAGAGGACAGTTTCGGTGTATTACAGTTGTGTAATGAAGGGAGCAGGAATTAGTTTTTGAACGAAATCAGTAATTAATTGCAGTTGTCCAATTTCAAAAAGAGATTTAATTGCAGTGGTGCAATATTAAGAAGAGCAGGTTTAATTGCAGTGGTGCAATTTTAGTGCGAAGGTGAGGAAATAGTTGCAGTTGTGCAACGAAGAGAGTTGCAGTAGTGCAACTAAAATTAGACGTCAATTGTTTAATTTTAAAAAAACCTAAGTGTCTCAGTTGTGAGACGATTCGAGATATAAAAGAAACGACATGCTACTGCAAAGAAAAGAAAGTATAATGGAAGCGAAGAACAGTTGTGTTCTTAAATTTTTCAACAGTTGTGTTGAATTTGCAGAGAAATACAATTAATCATCCATCAATTTACCTGAAAAATTTTTTTGTAGAACGAACAATTCTCCAAAATATGTTCCTGTTGCAGTAGTCTCCAGTAGTTTCTGCTGCTCTTCTTGCAGAATTTTACACTATCCCAAAATCTCGCTGCAGACACCAATTTGTAAGTCAATTGTGTGTGGGAATGCCGAATGAGGGACGTGATACGAGTTCGGATAGGTTTCAATGGAAGTACAGATTAGATGTTTATTCAGAAAGAAAGTTGACAGTACAGAACAGAACCAATTCTCTCTTGATCACCTCACTCTTTTTATCATGCAGAGTCGGAGAAAGTAGAACTTTCCCCGACTTTTACAATTGTTGTACGCATGTTCTGGCTTCTCTCTTTGTCTGATGCTTATGCATCGTGACAGTTGACTGCGTTATAGTAAAGCAGAAAAGCCCTACCCTGCCCTACAGCATATTGGTGTACATACAAAAAAGCCCGCCCGGCCCTATACCCTACTTAAAAAAGCCCTAGCCTACCCTACCCTTAAAAATTCAGGGTAATAAAAGCCCGCCCGCCCAAAGCCCTATAGGGTAGGGCAGGGTAGGGTTTTTTTCGGGTATACCCTGCCCTATGCACATCTCTATAGGCCAGTACCACATTTTACTGCCCATTTGACATGCAACAGTTGACGTCCTGTATATTGTTTGTTTTATATGTAATTGACATATCAAAATTCCCATGTTGTGCTAATAAACTATTAAACTGCATTAAATGCACTAAAATAAAAATTACACTAATCCTTAATCAAGAATTAAGGGGATTAATTAATTTAATTTTTAATCCCGAATCTCAGAGAATTGAGAATTAATACAAATCCTTAATCCCAGCAAATGGAATTATTTAATCAATGGCGAAATAAAATTAATACTTAATCCTTACTCCCACAAAAAACATCATTAACCACGGATCTCTGATCAAACCTACCCTAATGGTGGAGGATCAAAAAGAAGTCCCACCACGACGATGAATTTCGCCCCTTTTTCAAATTTATTTTGGGTGTTTTTTGAATCTAACTCAAAAATTGTCATATGCAAACATGTGCAAAAAGGTTGAAGAAACAAAAAATTTAACCCGCAGGACAGCAGAGGGTCAAATTTTTATCAGACCCTCTTTAGCAGGGTCCAGCCACACGCTGGTTTTTGGGGATGACAAATGTTCAAATGTCATAAAAAATAAAACCTATTAAATACCTTTCCAAAGACACCCTATTCTTGCACTTCTGTGGACATTGAGCACACTCGAACGGACTTGAATGCGCTACTGACTCCAAATGGCTCTTAAGACGCTCCTCACTTTCAAATCGCCTATCGCACAGGTCACAAACGACGGGTTTCGTCCCGTCGACGTCATGCAGTTTCAAATGTCTCGCCAAGTTCTCCTCGAGGCAGAATTTCTTCCCGCATTTGACACAGGACAATTTCTTATCCCCATCTTTGTGCCGCATCACCATGTGCGCACCGAGGTAGCTTTGGTGACGGAACTTCCTTTTACAAATTCCACATTGATGAGAGACAAGTTCTTCGTGGGCAGTTCGTAAGTGGAGGGTTCGCTCCATGCCTGGAAAACTTGCCATATTCTACCGGCATGCAGGCAGTACAGCCACGTGGCGACGCAGTACACCTCGGGTTCTAATCCCGGTTAGGGTGTTATTTTTGCAAAAATGTATTTTTGATTTTTTTTGTGAAAAAATTACATGAATTAATTACTTTGACCCTCGCTCGAAATATATATTCTCAGAATGTTAAAATTCAGCCCCACCCACCCGAAAGCAAGGTCGCAAGTAACATTTCCGTGTGGAATTTTAAAATTGACGGGATTCGAAGGACCCGGGTGTAAATTCCTGAATTGCTGATGGATTTTCAAAATGGCGTACGTTTTGAAAACCTGTGACGATTGTGCAAAATATACATTCTCAATTTTTTTAAATTCGGTCCCACCCCTCGAAATCAAGGTCACAAGGTCAAAAAAACAAGACCCAATTCTGTATCGAGTTTGAAAATTCTACAACAGAACTGGGCGCCAAATCTTGGCGGCAAAGCTTGAAATAGTCAGGTCATCGTAAATGCTTGAAATAATTAGGTCGCGATTAGTTGGTCACACCCCCTGCATTGGAGTCATTGTGGCACACAGCACGCTCAAACTGTTTGAACAGCAAAACATTCTGTTCCGTCTTTTTCCCTAAATTAAACGTCGCCAATCCATATAATCTTGTCCATCGCCCTCGTCTTATCAACATGGCTTTGGCGTACACCCCCGGGGGACGGAGGGAGTGGCTATTGGCGCTTTATCCAATACCCAAACATAATACCGCATGTGATATATAATTTTTCTCAGCTCGTCAAGGCGATTAAGGCTAAAAAGTTCAAACTAAAAAAAACCACACCCCCTGTGGGAGTGGTTTTCGAAACACTTGTAAATCTCAGCAACCACCTCATGTGACATATCATTTTCCTCAGCGAATCAAGGCGATCACGGAACCGTAATTGACATTTAAAAAAACCACACCCCCTGTGGGTGTGGTTGTCAACACGTGTAAATCTTCGAAAGCACGTCAAGTGATATATCGTTTTTCTCAGGTCGATGAGGAGATTCTGATCGAACAATTCAAATTCACGGACCACTCCCTCAGTGGGTGTGGTCCTTGGCAACTTTTCGATTTCGACGAGACCATGTAATGTGGTATACCATTTTTATCAGCTCGACGAGGGGCTTTGGACTGAATACTTAAGATTTATGAACCACTCCCCCAGTGGATGTGGTCCTCGGCGACTTTTCAAGACAAGAAAATCGATGGCTAATGCGAAATGAGATAAATAATTGATTGCTGGCTTAACCAATAAATTCCCCTCTAGTAACTCGCTGAAGCTACGCAGCAGTAAAAATTCAACACCAACAACACACAATACATACCTATTTTTAGGAAATTTAACCTTTTTACGATGCAGCCACCTTACTTTTGGAAATTTCAGTGTTAAACTAACTACGCAGCCTCCCGTCCCTCTAGAAATTTAAACTTTTTGTCATTCGGCCACCACGTCCTGTGGAAATTTAATTTTTTTGATATGTAGCCACTCCCATGCGACAAGTATCTAGCTGTATATCCAGCCAGTTAAGTTCTTATGGATTAATTTGGATTTTTGGCGAGCGTTTGAAAATGGTGATTTTCGTGTTTTTGGCGCCTTTAAGTGGGCGTAGCGGGCGCAAATGTGGCCATGGCATCAAACCACTTGGGGGTTCTTGTTCACTCGTGGGATGCTCCAACACATCCAAAGGGAATCGAGATCTGTGTGTGGCAACTAGTGAGGTTCTCCTCCTTAGTTATGCAGCCACTCCCACAGGGGAAAATCAAATTGTACCGTGACCAGGGAAATTGAAATGCAGAATGACTTCTGACGATCTCCATGAGCTATCGCCGGTAAAAAAAAACATCTTATTTTGTTTTCCGGTATTTTAGCTCAAACACCTGTTCACCGGGATTGAAATATTCGATTTTATCAGCTTTTAAAATTTCCATGACCCCTTCTATGTAATGGCATGGGTGAAAGCACTACTGCTTTCGACAAAACTTGTCAACTTTCTCCCTCCATTGTGAAGCAACCAAAAGGCCCACTGCGGGAAAACTTCGAACGGACAATCCCCAGGGCATGCTTTAGGGTTGTTCGGAAGCGCTAGGCCCTATTCGTACTCCTTGACCTCAAAATGACATGAAGTCCACTTATAAAGTTAACTCATTCGTCACCATTCTTGAAATAGCTCCCATTTCATCAATCCTGGGTAGATTTTCTTCATTCTTGGTACAAAATGATCTGAATGGATTGTATTTTCAAAAATTTTCAATTTTTTACAAGGTCAACAAATTCTGCGCACTAACAAAAAAAGGCCAAAACGCCAAGTCTCACATAACCCCATAAGTGGGGTATCGTTGAAAAGGTCTTGGCGGGAGGATTAAGAATATATATACTTTATACGGTCTGGGACCACCCCCTGATTTAATAGAGACCGAGGAGCATTATTTATTTCAGGTTTTCCAGGTATACAAACGTTAACACAGGAGCAGATCGAGAGCTAACATTGCAATTAGATTGATGAAAACTCAATAATATTCATCGGCCTCCATATAATCAGGGGGTGGTCCCAGACCCCACAAAGTGTATATATTTTCAATTCTCCCGCCAAGACCTTTCAAATGGTACCCCACTTATGGGGTTATGGGGTTATGTGAGACTTGGCCTATATTTAGTGCGAACGCTTTTTTGACCTTGAATTTAAAATTCTTTAGGAATCTAAACAATACAACCTATTCAGATCATTTTGTACCAAATATGAAGAAAATCTATCTATGGATTCGGGATTAAGGATTAAGGATTAATTAATCCTGATTAATTCTTGATTAAGGATTAATATTGTAAAAACCAAGCTATCACCTACCCGGAGTATAGTGTCTTTACGAATATTTAATTGTGCCTTGCTCGTTGGAATTAAAGAAAGTGACTGAGTGAATATACGATTATTTTATCTACTTAAACTGGATTTTATTTTCAACAAATTATCAAATTGTCAACACAATTCAGAGCTCTGCACTAACACGAGTTGATTGGTGACTTACTATTAACAAATTAATCGTGGACATCAATTACAAAGAATTAACAATTCTTACTCTTGATTTCCTACCACGACGACTAAAATCCAAAATGTCTGACTTTGACAACGACTAAAACTCGACTGTGTAGAATTCTTCTACCTACTTACTCACTACGACTATAACAAAGAGAGACGCGCACCTAAAAATTCCACCCTGACGTCACCATGGCAACCACCACCACGTCACGGGGCAATCTTACACGCATATCCAACAATTTACAAAAATACCTAAAACAATTTCATAAATACATCATTTTACATTTAACATACTCCCACCTTCTTTTGTGAGAGCAAAAGAACTATTCTAAAAACAAATTATGCAATATCAAATTCAAATTATACTATACAATTAAATTACAAATTCCACTTCGGATACCACCCTGGTTTCTTCGAGATCCTATCTTGATCCTTACCACCAACTTCCGGCTCCTTCTGGACTTGCTTCTTCTCTTGACATCTTCTTGGAATCCTTGTATTCGGTCGCTCCCACCATTCGGCATTCTTCTCCACCACTTTCTGCACCAGCATCTTCGGCTTAATAATGGCTGGACGATTGAATCCGATGGGGTTACAAGCTTCCATCTTCCCACACGACACTTTATTTCGGTACTTGTCACTGACTAGACCAGGTACCCTTGCTGTCGAGAGTAATCTTGACGTCTTTGGAGTGTAGCTGTTGCCGTTTCCCAATCCGCACCCCCTCATGGCAGGCTGGCCGATTCTGGGAACCCCCACAACACTTCGCTCCCACCGTCTCAACTCGTCGACCTTTACACGTTTATCTTGAGTAGTCTTCTCGACTCGTTGTTGCTCCTCTTGAGTTCTTTTCTCTACAAAGCTCTTCCTTCTACTTGAACTAATTACGACACCAGCGTAATTCAACTTGCAATTGTTGACACCTGGAACCACTCCGCTGATAGTCCATCCAAACACGGATTCCACGGCGATAAATCCACAACCAAGTTTGACCATTCTTCCGGTCATCAAACTTCCCCACAGATCGCTTCCTATCAATATGTCGACTTCCGACGCTGAAGTGTCTGTCGTGTGGATCTTTTTCCGAGCCAACTCTTTACACCAAGGGCCAGGTGGGATTGCTGGGCATGCTCCACAAATAAAGTCCTCGTTGACTAACTGGAGATTCATCCTCGCACAATCCTTCCTATCGATACCGCTGGTAGTGACCCGGTAACAATTCTTTTCTTCGGTGCTAGTCACATGTCCACCGAATAAGCTATTTTGCAGAGTCAACTCGTCCACTACTTGACATTTCAATTCCTGGGCTGTCTTGGTCCTGATGTATGACCTCTGACTTCCCTCGTCGAAAAGTAGCCGGACTTCCTTCTTGACTCCACTTACTCCGCCCACTTTGACACGAAGCGTCTTCATCAGGACAACTTTACTTTTGCATCCCTGACTGAAGTTTGTGGTGGTTTCTTCCACCGAACTACTTGATTCATCTTCATTAATTGACGTCACTTCCTCATCTCGGACCTGAC
The DNA here is from genome assembly GCF_002217175.1 of Folsomia candida. Taxonomy (NCBI): domain Eukaryota; kingdom Metazoa; phylum Arthropoda; class Collembola; order Entomobryomorpha; family Isotomidae; genus Folsomia; species Folsomia candida. Next base: position 444,512 of record NW_019091235.1, read on the forward strand.
CAGGACACATCACAGAGTAGTGTTTCCGTCCACAAGTTTGGCAACTGACCTCCTTGGTGCAGTCATTTGCATAATGTCCTCTTCCTAGGCAGATGAAGCATCCCCGATTCTCTTTCACCAGGATCTTCTTCTCCTCGAGAGGTAATGTCTGAGCCTTATAGCACTTCTGGCTTTTGTGATTCGACTTTCCACAAAAGACACATCGCTGCTCAGCTTGATGACTTGAATAGAGACCGGCAGCAGTGGGGAAATCTTCACATTCACTCTCTGCATACACGTTAACTTTCTCTCTATTCTTGACTGGACTTTGCCTGAAGGTTGACAGCACAAATTTTCTTTCTTTGGCATTCTGTGCCTCCAGCCGCAAAAACTCCATCAAATTTTCTAAATTGGTAGCAGAAGTTGAATCCGATTTCTTCTCGCGTACCCTTAAGTTACTATTCTGCCAACGGAGTAACACTTGCTGTGGCAGACTGGATTCCACTAATGGATAAATGAGTTCACTTGGATCACTAACTTTCCCCAAAGACTCGAGACTTTTCAAATGACCTTCCAACTGGTCATGCAATTCTTCCACGTCGGCATCTTCTCTTGAATCCGCGGCGCTATTGATAGCCAGGCCCAACAATTGTCTAATATAAATTTGGCGTAAAATCTTCTCATCACCAAACCGGGACTTCAGCTTCTCAACCACCAATGGATAATTCTGATCCGAGCGCGGATAAATCTTGATCACTTTCTCTGCTTCTGATCCGGGGACGATGGCTTGCACCAAATACTGAAACTTCACGTTGACTGGTAACTCTCCATCTTCGTGAATCTGACGGTATTGCGCCCACCACCCCAACCAATTCTTCCAACTCCCATCGAATTTCTGTAGCTCGATCTTGGGCAGTTTGAAGCTTCTATCCTTTTTGATACGCTCCCCATTCACGGTGACATAGCTGCTACTTGCACTCGGACTTGGTGGACGGATTTCTGCATTAAGAATCTTCTCAATATCCATGATAGAAACTCTGATTCTATCTGAATATTCTTCATTCACTGCACTCTCCTCCCCATAAGACTCCGCCGTGCAATTGTCATCCAACATCTGGGTAAGCACTTTTTCATCATGTTCTCTGATCGACGTCTGCAGGGATTCCAACTTCCTTAACTTGATGGTAAGTTCTCTCGAGTCCTTTGGATCTTTCGCCAACTCAGCAACTACACCATCCACCGTCTTGGTAATGGAAGCTCGAACTGGAGCCCTCGCCTTCTTCAGTCGATCCATGATGTTATCTCAAATCCAACAAACAAAACAATTAGAACAGTACACGCTTATTAACTCAATCAGCAACAATGCCGACCTCTATGGCTCCCGAACGCTCAGGATGGGGCCCTCAACGAGGCAAGACAGTAATTGATTAATAGACGAATAAAGTTGAAGTTCCTCTCGGTCGGACACGCCGATGTCAATCTGGTCGGTCACTCCTTCCTCACGGACTACTTCACAGCAACAATAAAAACTAGAAAGGTATCACCTGAACAGCCCCCGAACACTCAGGGTCGGGTCCTCAATGAGGCAAGGCTTGATGTGAATCCTCTCCTTTGAATCTGCTCCTCGTCCAGACAGCAACAATCGCCCAGGATTTCCACGGAACACTTTTTGCACGTACACCAATTCAATCTGCTCCTCTTCCAGACAGCAACAATAGCACAGGATTTCCACGGAACAGTCTTTTGCACGTACAACTAATTCACTCAAAAGGTAACAACTCACTGACCAACTATAACTAGTCCACTTTCAACTAAAACTGACCCAACGAGCAATCACGTCGAGGTCACCACTAATGTAAAAACCAAGCTATCACCTACCCGGAGAATAGTGTCTTTACGAATATTTAATTGTGCCTTGCTCGTTGGAATTAAAGAAAGTGACTGAGTGAATATACGATTATTTTATCTACTTAAACTGGATTTTATTTTCAACAAATTATCAAATTGTCAACACAATTCAGAGCTCTGCACTAACACGAGTTGATTGGTGACTTACTATTAACAAATTAATCGTGGACATCAATTACAAAGAATTAACAATTCTTACTCTTGATTTCCTACCACGACGACTAAAATCCAAAATGTCTGACTTTGACAACGACTAAAACTCGACTGTGTAGAATTCTTCTACCTACTTACTCACTACGACTATAACAAAGAGAGACGCGCACCTAAAAATTCCACCCTGACGTCACCATGGCAACCACCACCACGTCACGGGGCAATCTTACACGCATATCCAACAATTTACAAAAATACCTAAAACAATTTCATAAATACATCATTTTACATTTAACAAATATAATTTTTATTTTGCTATGTTGAATTATTGACACAGCGATATTCATATGTCAAATGCATACAATGCAATGTATTTGTGCAATGTTACGTTAAGTACGTAATAAAATTTGATGTTGGCTTAATATTCATATCAATTATGGCAAGTTTTAGTGCACAAGCTATACCCTTGGCCTTTACAGAGCCGCAAGACTTATCAAATTCTTCGACATAAAAAATTTGCCAATCAAAACAAATGGCAAATCTTTCAGTTCAGTTAGGTTACTGTTCGCCAAGATTAACTTTTGAATCAGTATTTTTATGGAAGCATCAACTTAAAGTTAAGAATATAATACACTTGAACTTCAGGAAAGTAGAGAGTGTGGAAAAGTATAGAATGGTTGAGAATAACTGTTACCTCGCTCCATTTGTGATTAATCTCTCATGAGAATTAATCCTAATCGTGATTAAGGATTAATAATTTGAGCACGCTTCGTCGGGATTAAGCATTAAGGATTAATGGAGTGTAAATGTTTCGTCGGGATTAAGGAATAATTTCACACATTTTTTATTGGGATTAAGCATTAAGGATTATTAATCCTTAATCCCAATCCTTAATCACGATTATTTAATCACGGATCCCTGGTCATAGATAGCACGTTGTGGTAACAAATATCGTCGAATCAGCATTATGTTGTTACAGAACTAACAAGCTAACCACAAAAGAATCATGTCCCCTAAAAATGGCGATGACCGTGTTGCATTTGCATAAACGCTCTGAAAAGGTGGATATTTGATTACCTAAAGAATTGCATCACCATATCCTTTGCAACGATGAATTTATTTCAAATCTCGTTGCTTTCAAGCTTACACTGACAAAACAGAAGATATATAACAAATTAGACCCATCATTAACGAGTCATTCATATGATTGATTATGATAGAGAATGATAGTAACTGAAAATGAATTTCCCGTGACTTGCATGAAAATGAGTGAATGATTCAGTCATTTCAGATGGGTAACTGTGAATGATCTCTCACCCCTTTCAATTTTCACCCTATGCTTAATACATGGAGCGAAATAAGAAATGAAGCCAGATGATGTAAAATAAAATGAGCTTGAAAGAAAATGACCGTGAATGAAAATCTTCAGTCAGAAATCGGATGACTGATCTTTGAATGAAAAAAGTTTTTCTGAACAGGTATGTGTACAATCGGTGGCGTTTATTTCTGCACCTATGGGGTTGTATTGTAAATAAAAAATTATATCCTTCTGCGTAGCCCGTCCCTTGAGCTGAGGGAAATATAATGCCATATGCCAAATCCGAATAGCTTGAGGGGACCACGCACATTTGGGGTGTGGTTCGTAAATTTTAAGTATACAGTCGAGATCCCCTAGTGGTACAAAATGAGCCAAAAGTGCAAGTCTTTTTCGCATCGATTTCACCAAATTGCACATAAAAAATTACAAATTCAGTTTTGGGTGGGGGGATTAATATAGCATAGCTGTTTTTGAATTATATTCAACCACACCCCCTTCAAAAATTGGGGAAGAAAATTGGGAAAAATGAGAAGGTCAATGTACACTCGGTATCTAGAAGTAGATACCAACTTGCATTTGACATTTGACTTCCCTCATGAATATGAACATTTTGATGCATCAAGACTTTCAAAATTCGAAAATTGGCGGTTTTTCGACCTACATATAAATCGTTAAAAAAGTGACCTTAGCGGTCATTTCGCGGCTGACAACCTGATGCCAGATTTTTCTTCGTCAGAAGTGCCACATTTTCCGCTTTTGTTGTCCGCTGCGAAATGACCGCTACCATGACTTTTTTGGGGTCAAAGTTTCTGAGGGAGGGGCTTATACGGCAGGAGCCGTAACAATGTATAGGTATTTATGATATACATAAAGGTAATTACATAGAAGCTATTAAAACAGCCTCAAATCGCCCCAAATTTAAAACTTAAGCTTTTCTGAATTTATAATGATGATATGCATTCGAAAATTAACGCTATGAGGCTTATCAACGAAGTTATCAATTTTTCAGATAAGCAAATTTAGTTTATCCAAATCGCCCCAAACTTAAAACTTAAGCTTTTCTGAATTTATAATGATGATATGCATTCGAAAATTAACGCTATGAGGCTTATCAACGAAGTTATCAATTTTTCAGATAAGCAAATTTAGTTTATCCAAATCGCCCCAAACTTAAAACTTAAGCTTTTCTGAATTTATAATGGTAGTATCCACTCGAAAATAAACGCTATCGGGCTTATCACTGCGCTTATCAGTTTTTAAGATAAGCAAATTTAGTTTGTCCAATTCGCCCCAAATTTAAAACTTAAGCTCAACGATTTATCAACTGAACCAACTCGTGTAAGAGATGAAAAGCATCTCAACACGAGTTGGTTCATAATCCCGGTAAACAATTTGAAGAGAGTGAGAAGTGAGACGGACCACCATACGGCACTGGCAACGACAGTCAGCGGTGGTGGTGGATACCCACCAGAATCCGAGTCTCACTCTGCCTTTCGCTAAATAATGGAAACTGCGTTTGTGAAACGGTTGGGCTGGTTCAGCTCTAGTTCAGAGGTCGACGCCGACAAACTTTCGGCGGCGGCGGCGCCAGTTGATGATTTTTTTAGCGGTGTCGGCGACGCGGCGCAGCGTCGCAATGTTAAAGGTATAGGAAATCAAATTTTTCGGCGGCGGCGCGTAAAATAGTACCGGCGTTCAGCGGCGCGGCGGCGTCGACCTCTACCCTAGTTGAGCTGAGAGAATTGATATATCACAAGACATGTTCTCGTTAAAACCGAAAAGTTGCCGACGACCACTCCCACTACGGGTGTGGTCCATAGATTTTAACTATTCCACCTATATCCCCTGAGGGAGCTGACAAAATTAATGTCACATGACATGGATGTGCCAAATTCGAAAAGTCGCAGATGACCACACCTACTGGGGGTTAGAAGTGAGCCGGGCCTGGGCTTTAAGTGGGCTAGCCCGGGCCCGCCCAGGCCCATTGGGCTTTGGGCGGGCGGGCCTGCCACGAACCGGGCTTGGGCGGGCCTGGGCTTTTGAGGAACCAAATTTAGTTGGGCCGGGCCTGGGCGGGCTTTTGCCCAGCCGGGCTTGGGCTTTTTAGGAAAAGCCCAAGCCCATCTCATATTTTTTTGGGGGTGAATGGGACACTGTTCAAAATTGTAGCACACCGGTAGAACTACATATGGACTTCTTGATGTTTTTTTCAATTCACCAGTTATTTTCTTGTACAACAGAGTTATGTACTTGTTTCTTTCTGTGATCATTACATAATTTAATTTACATTATATAAATATACATACATACATACATACGTATGTACATATCTTTTTTTATTTACATATCCTTATTGCCTATGCTAAAACCACAGCAAAAACTTCTTGATATATATTCAAAAAATTTTACACTTAAGGAATTTGAAATTAGTCCCAGATACTACACAGCCTGACACAGCTATTTTACTGTAATCAATTAAAAGTTGCAACTCTTTCAGGACGTTTTAATTCAGGTGGTTTAATTTTTACCTTCATCTTGATAAGTAATGTAATCTTCCAAATTTTAGGGTGCCCTTCAATAACTATCTTGAGTGCTAGGTATTTTTGGTAACCGTTCATCTAAACCTAGCCTTTAAAAAAAGCCCATTGGGTAGCCCAGTGGGCCTGGGCCTGGGCGGGCTTTTTTCACAAAAAGCCCAATGGGCTTGGGCGGGCCTGGGCTCAATTTTTCCGGGCCTGGGCGGGCCTGGGCTTTTCAACCGGGCTTGGGCGGGCCGGGCTTTGAAAAGTCCAGGCCCGGCTCACCTCTACTGGGGGTGCGGTTTTAAATTGATAGTAAGTCAGTTAAAATGTCCTCCTCTTCCTCAGAAGAAGGATATATAATATGACATGGTTTTATTAAAATCTAAAAGTTTTTGAGAACCACGCCCATTGGGGGTGTGATTTCCGAATTTTAATTACTGTCGAGATCCCCTCGTTGAACTGAGAAAAATGATGTATTACATGACATGGATGTGCCAAAATCGAATAGTTGCAGATGGCCACACCCACTGGGGGTGCGGTTTTAAAATTATAGTAGGTCAGTGGAAATCTCCTCATCGTCCTGAGAAAAATGATATATCATATGACATGGTTTCTTTGAATTCGAAAAATCGCCGAGGACCACACCCACCGAGGGTGGGGCACCCGACCCTTTGAACATTGCTCAGAGTGCCCAGGGGGTCGAGGTATTTTTTCGCCATGCAACTCGATTTTTGTGCTTCCACACAGAAATGTTACTTGTTTTTTGACCTTGTGACCTTGATTTCGGGTGGGTGGGGCTGAATTTTAAAATTCTGAGAATATATATTTCGAGCGAGGGTCAAAGCAAATAGTTCATGTAATTTTTTCGCAAAAAAAGTTGAAATTATACAAAAATAGCACCCCAGCCGAGATTAGAACCCGAGGTGTACTGCGTCGCCACGTGGCTGTACTGCGTGCCGGTAGTACACTTTGGCCAGTTTTCCAGCCATGGTTCGCTCTCTTACGGAACGAAACGTGGCTGTGCAGGACGCCGCGATGCAGGGAAGACTGTGGGAGCGGGTGGTATGGCGAAAAAGGGAAATTTTGTTCGTGAAATGTTTGGCACACTTGGTGCATTTGTGAGGGCGCATGGGGTCAGAAGTCGATGGAGTCGACGTGGTCAATTTTTGGAGCCCAATCTTTATCATCATCAGGGGTTGACTTGGTATCGTCGTCTTCTTCTGAAGATTCCGAATTTGACATTGGATTGGATGTTATCTGTTTTGGGGAAAAGACACGTGTGGGTGGAGCGGTTTGGTTTTTGATGCGGGGTGAGAACCGTGGCGCCGACGCTTCCGGTTTATCGGGCTGCAGCTTGTTCTGTTTCATAATTGTATTTGGTGGAGAACGAGACTCTTCTAGTATTTCGCGTTTCGCAGTGCTACAAGTTCATGATTATTCTATTATTTACTAATTTAAGTGTTCAAGGTTGCAACCTTATGACATGAATTTATTAAAATATTTGATGATGATTGTCATACCGGGACTTTTCATGGCTATTTGGCGATTTATTATCGGGACAAGGAATAATACAGAAGGCAGTGTCATCCTCCTCACGCAGCAAATCTTCGTCTTTTGTTTGGTAGACACTTGTTTGGGTGTATGAATCGGGCTCATCGTCCACGAATTGGTCGCCGAGGGAGCCAACGTCATCTTCCTCTACTTTTACTTGAACCTCGTTCTCGGCTGGTACAAAATTCTCTACTATTGACACCATTCAAATGTTAGAATTTATTAAATTTAATTAGTACCGAACTTAATTTTTCAAAAAGACCAAACCTGCCACGCGGAGAAACATGTCACAAATTTGTAGAATTTTCTTCTTGTCCTTATTCTATTTTTTCCATCTTCGACCATGCAGCGCATGGAAGTTGATGTGAAGGGATAGTATGGAATCACGCCAGCCTATGTTAATTTGAGGGAGGTCGTGTGGGGTCCCCTTGAGACATAGAACAATGCGAGTAACGGTATTACAATCACCTCCCAAATATAGAGATAGGGTACGCTTACCGTTTTTCAAAATTTCGAAAACTTTTTGAAATATTCATGTTAACGTACTATGAACTCGTGTGCCGTCATTTCAACACTAAATATTTTTTCAAATGATCTGGGTGAACGATCGACAAAAACGGCCAACTGGGTCACATACAAGGATGGTTAGGTAACAACAAACGTTTGAAACTTTTTTTGAAATAAAGCCTCCTTTAGGCGGGAAAATTAGAAATGCCATATTTGAGGTCACTCACAAAATCAATTTTTTGAATCTCTCGCATATTGATCATATTCCTGAGGGTCGCGTGCACTGCCCTCATCATAACCATATTTTCGAAATTCGCTTTCCCTGAAAAGTTATAGCAGGTTTCCTGAAAAGTTGTATTTCTTTACATAAACACATACGGAATATCTCAAGATACCCCCACTGGGTGGGAATCATTACAATCATAACTGTACATGTATTGTTTATTCAGTCAGCAGATTTTCTTTTAATTAAATAAATTTGTGAAATTAAATAAAATTAATTAATTAAATTATCCAAAATAGTTTAATATGCCGTCGCGAGTACAAAAGCTTCGACTTTACGACCATCATCGAAATTCGGTCAAAGCAACCCTTCAAGGCGACAGTCCAGGAACAGAGGTGCCAATGGAAGTAGATGTCGCCGAGGACGAAGAAGTGACCTCGACACCACAACAGCGGCTGTTTATCAAGAACATTAACCAAGTTTGTGATCGAACATGTTTCATATGTGATCGAATTTGGTACGACAAGGGAATTAGGTAAGTCTGAACTGCGTAACTATATAATTTAGTAAAAAATAAGTCGGTGTGGAAATTTCAAAATAATAAATACTATGTTTTATTGGTCAGATCTCTTACCATAAATCAAGCAATTTACAACTTGCTTGCCACGATAAATAATAATTATGATGCCGGTATGAAAAATTGTCTACTGCCAAACGTTGGAAATAAAATTGACTGCTGTAGACGTTGCTATGACAACTTTAATAAGGGAAAAGTTCCACCCGCCGCATTGGTCAACAACATGAAGGTCCCCATGTCCCCGATCGAGATATGCATCCTCACGGACATAGAGGCTAGAATGATCAGTCGGGCGAAGCCATTCCTCAAAATCCACAAATTGAGTCGCGGCCGTGGACAAGCAGCACTCAAAGGCCAAGTCGTCCATTTCGCCCAGAGCATTGAGGAGGTCCAGGAGCAGCTTCGACTTGGTCCTAATAGTACTTACGGCACAATAATTGTTACAGAAACGGTTGGCGATTTCCCCCATTCGTCGACATTTGAAATGACCAAATGGCAAGTAGCTAACACTTCAACAAAAATTAACTATGCTCTTAAACGAAATAGAAATTAACATTTAAAAATTATATTTTAGTGCTTCGTGAGGCTCTAGAATGGCTACTAACTCACAACCCAGGATATTCAAACGTGACGTTGGAGCACTTCAATGTGGACAAAATTCGATTTGACGATGTAATTGTGACACAGAACAAGGATAACCTCCCTCCCACTCAAGAAATTCCAAGCAGACGGGGAAGACCCCGTGTTGAAGGCGGCTACATTGCCATCCCCGGTAAACCCTGGATGTCGACAATGCGTCTAAGTTTTAGTCAAGGGTCAGATCGATTTGTGAGATCGGGAACTGGGGGTAAGCAGTGCACGGCCATGGCAGCTTACGCTGCAGTCAAGCCCCCGGGATTTGGACTGTTCAGGACGGCGACCGAGTTATGACTGCAGGGGACTACTACTACCAACAGTGTCATACCAGAATAATAGGTGAAATTTGAAGTTTTTATGCCAAATAATTTTGTATAACAATTACATATCTATTCAGATCGTAATGCAGCTCGAATCATCCAAACAGGCGAGGAACGACCAGTCATTTACGATTTCCTAAATGCTGATGAGATTGAAGGTCAAATTTCCAACGTTTTCGGAAGTACCGTCACCATCAACTTGGTGGGTGGCGGAGAGGTATTTTATGCAGCCTTCAACAAATGGATAGCACAGGTGGACGAGTTTGCCAGAAGATCTGTAGCGACCGCAATTAATGATTTCGTTTTGAGTAACTCCAATTATTCCTTGATCACTGGGGGTAAGATATAAATAAAAACTAAATATAGGCACCCACTAATTAATTTTAATTAAATTGAAAATAGGTCACTATTCTATGGCATTGATCAAAAATGGAGATCATTACTTTGACAGTCACGCGAGATCCCCGCAGGGCATGGTATCAAGGGCAGCGGTTCAGCAGGCATTAATCCTAAAATTACAACGACAGCAAGAAAGCTATAGCCATCTCTGTAAAATAATCAACAACAATTGCGCTCAAGGAGTCGACGCTGCTATACTCACAATCACTCCCTTAACTATCACAGTTATCGCAGAGGAAGCGGAAGTTCCCCTTACGCCGTCACCTCCTGTGGATGCCCATGATTCGGGCGCTCCTTTTGGACAAGAGGCACAGGAAGATTGTCTGATACACCACATCGATTTTGTTGAACCACGACTCGAGATGTTTAGAAATATTAGTGTTGCACTTTCCGCAGAAGGTTCCATTCCTGCTAATATAAATCTTCATCGTACAGGGGTGCCACCGGTCAGTGCGCGGCTTGAAGATCGTTTGGAAGAAAAATGTTTCATTCAATGCTTCCCACATGGGCGCTACGGTCTGGACGAAAGCAGAGACGAAGCTCATACAAGAAAATTGACCCCACATGAATATTTTAACGCTCGAGTGATGTCTGCAGATCGACGATTTCATCGAAACGACTACCTCTTCTATGCCCTCTCCAGATCTGAACAATCAATCATTAACTCTAAGATTGCCGTGTGTGGGAACATGAAATTCCAGGATGACACCAATGAAAATGCTCCAGCTGCTGAAAATATTCATCTTTACATGAGTGCTATTCGAGGTTCCAAGTCGTATTGGAAGAAATATACTGGAGACATCATGGCATTAGTTACGAGATTGGGTCCACCTACATTCTTTCTGACTGTTTCAACAGACGATATTGGTTCCATTGATATCCTCACTGCAATGTGGAAATCATCTCGTGACGATCCAGTTCCGCCAAACATTCAGAGTCTTCCTTACGACAAACGGCGTGAGCTACTTAATTCTAACCCTGTTGCAGCCGCTCGTCATTTTAATTTGAGGACACAAGAGCTGATAAAATTGCTGACCTCTGATCCTACAATATTCGGTGGACGTGTAATTGATTACACATTTCGAGTAGAATTTCAAGACCGAGGTAGCCCACATTTGCACTCGCTCATTTGGGTGGAAAATGCACCGGATTTTGCTACTCCAGAAGGGATCGCATTCATCGATGCAAACGTTTCGTGTAAGCTCGACGGGGGAGAATTGACCGACATCGTTAGACGCTACCAAACCCACAAACATACGGCTACATGTTTCAAAAAGGAGAAGTCCTGCCGTTTTGGATTTCCTCGAGAACCTGTTGCCAAAACTAGCCTTGCAGCTGAAGAGGATAGTAGGAGTCGAGGGAGAGGGGTGATTTTGCGACGAAGCGTGACGGAGGGGTGGATAAATAATTACCATCCAAAGCTTTTAAGATTGCTAAGATGTAATATGGATATTCAGCCAGTAATTGGCGTTGCAGCAGTCGCCCTATATATTGCAAAATATATTGGCAAGAACGAGTCCGAAAACATGCGAGACGACATCCGTCGTACGCTTCACTCTCTTCGACAAAATCATCTTCCAATTCGCGCCCAAATGGAGAAAGTATCGCGACTTTTAATGAACCATCGTACAGTTTCCTCTCAAGAATGTGCTGCCCGGGTATGTAACTTGCCAATGCGATTTTCGTCACGGGGATTTGTTTTTATCCCCACATTTCGACCTGGGGATCGGATTCGTATGTTAAAAAAGGACGCCTTTCTGGATGGCAATGAGGTCACCTTTGCAAGGTAAATATAGACGAATAAAACTTTATAAAGTACTAAATATAAGGAAATTAAGGCGTACTTCAAAATTTGACTATAAATATTTGTTCTAATTTAATATTTAGCAACATCATCGACAAGTACTGCCAGAGACCGGATGTGCTAGAAGATATTTGCCTATTTGAGTTTGCCTCAAAATACAAACCACGTCAAGGGTACCAACAACCGGATGAGGATCTGGACGAGGGAGAAGAGGAGGAGGATAGAATGGTGGAAGGACAAAAATCTCGTCCCTTCAATCTCAAAGATAGCAGGATGGGTGTATGGGCAGAAAGGGAGACACATGCCATAGTAAAGTGTCCTTCGTTCCACAGTGATACTGACGCGTCCAACTACATCTATGCTCATATGCTGCTATACATTCCTTTCCGTAACGAAGAAGAAGAATTGATGATTGCAGGAGAATCTGTTCAAGAATGTTACGAGCGAAGGAAGCATGATATGAGAACGAATTCCGACTTTCCGCTCATTAAAATCGACATGGAGAAAGCCCTTGAAGCTGCCGTGGCGAAAATTACGGACATTCAAGAAGATGCTGAAATTCAACCATTCGACGATGATAACCTTCTTGACTTTCCCGACGTTTATAATGGTAGCAATGTTGTAGTGCCACCGCAGAACGGCTACGACATTCCACTTATGGATGAAGAAAACTTTGCCGCAGAGTTGATGAAAATGAATTCGGGACAAAAACAGGTGTATGACCTCGTTAAACGCTACCTGTAGACATTAGAAATTCGCAACTCAAGTTGTTTATCTCAGGGGCTGGGGGGACAGGGAAATCATTCTTAATTTCTCTAATAACCAACTTAATACGAACAAATGAGTTTGGACCTGGGCGTGACGGTGTAGTCTTAGCCGCCCCAACAGGAGTCGCTGCGCTTAACATCAACGGACAAACACTCCATCGCACATTTCATCTTGCTGTGGAATCCGGAAGTGTACCCAACTATGCAAAACTTGGTGCTCAAATGTTACAACGGATGCGGGATAATTTTAAGGATGTCGAATGGATCATCATGGATGAAGTTTCCATGATCTCCTATGAGGTGAGTTGATGTAGTAAATTTAAATTTTAAGAATATGCAAAATTTGCTACCTTAAATTATTGTCTTTGCCACAAAATAGGTTTTTAAGCAAATTGATCAACGACTTCGTGACTGCTTCGACACTGAAATTCCGTTCGGAGGGAAGAATATCATATGCGTCGGTGATCTATTCCAACTGGAACCTGTAAACGGACACTGCATCTACGATACTCCGCGACTCTTCACTGGGGAGGCTAACATCTGGAATTCGTTCGAATTTAGAGAATTAACAGCTAACATGCGCCAGGGAACAGATCCGCTATTGCAAATTTGCAACAATCTTCGTGAGGGCAACATCACAACCGAAGACCTTGAAACCCTAAGGACCAGAGAGCTACGCGATGATGACACGTCTGATCACATGAAAAAGATGCATGAGAAATTTCAACAGGCCATACGAATCTACCCAACACGGACGCAAGCGGCACGCTATAATAAGCTTCGGACAAACCTTCTCCGCGATGACCCCAACACGACCGTCTACAAGATCCGAGCAATAGACACATTTAACTCTGGTGCAAAGCTTGGATATCACGCGCCTCCATCACGTAGTTCCAGTGATAGCAATAAATGTGGTGGTTTTCCGTCTTCAATCGAGCTTGCGGTTGGTTCAAGGATTATGGTCATCCGTAATTCTACCTCTAATCGGTATCTAGTGAACGGATCGATGGGAACAGTTGTTGGGTTCACGTGGAGCATGTTGGCCAGGGAGCAACACCACATTGGTGACATGCCCTCCGCAGTCCGCGTCAGATTTGATGATCCTAGGATATCTGGAAATGCTGATGGTGTATTCGAGCTGGGACCTGATGACGTCGTCTACAACAACGGACGTGGCGGTGAAGAAATCCGTCGCCGAATGCTTCCAATCGTGCTTTGTTGGGCTGTTACGGTCCATAAAGTCCAAGGGATAACGGTGGATTTAGCGGTCATATACTTGGGACCCGAACTCTTTGCTCATGGACAAGCATATGTGGCCCTAAGTCGTGCTAGGACACTAAATGGTGTAGCTATTCTACAACAGGACGACTCAAAGTTATGCCAATTGCCTAATGCTAAATTAATTGTTGAAATTCAAAGACTTAGAAAATTGTTGGTTCACTAAGAATAAGTAAATGTATACATTTACTTATTCATTATAATGAATATGAAATAAATATGTGTATCATTGCAATTCAGCGGAAAAAAAAAATAATTATGCGACAATACCGCTGATAGCCACTTATTTTTTCCATCTACTTCCTTGCAACGTTGAAGTATATATATGATTAGCGTTGTAGAAGGTTTTCATGCCATCCAATATTAGTTTGAGGTAGGTGGATTGATAGAAAGAACAAAACGTTGAAAAATAGGACGGAAAAATAGATGATTTTCCGCGGTTTTACCGCACAACTTGTTTTGTACATGGGAGGAATCGTGCAAAATTGTGGCGTGATTTTTCCTCAATTTCCTCCTCTAGGAGTGAAATTTGCTTCCTAATTTCTTCCAGTGTTCTCAAAATAGGATAACAATCGGTACAAAAGTCACACATTTCGTCGGCATCAAAACCATGCTCAGAAATTTTGTAATTTTGATGACACGTTGTTATTAATTGACAGAGGGTTTTGATTTTGATTTTCTGACGGGATTTGGCTGTCGTGTCGTCGACAACTCGTAAACACAGGAGGCAGACCTGCTGGCTCGTCATGTCGAATGAATCTTCTAGAGATAAATAAAAATGTAATGTAATGTAACGTAAGATAATTAATTGACGTAGGTATTTTCAAAAACAAAATTAATTAAATTTAGGCAAATTGATAAGTTTTGAACTAACGTGCTTTGTTTAAACAAGACACAAGAATGTAATACCTCAATAAGTATTTTACTTTACTACATACTTAGGCAAATTAATTGTTCATTGTTTTTTAGTTTAATTTGGCGATAAAAATCTGGTAAAAATTCTGAGGTTTCATTTTCTTGGGCGCCAACCACTCATCTTACGTACGTGTCTCTTGTTAAATTGAAGTATAAAAATTTGGCGAAAATTCAGCTGCAAGGTTTGTTTTTATTTACAAATTTGTCAGCGGACTCAAACTCGTGCCAAAAAACGAGAGTGCACGTCTCAAAAACGAAATTATTTACATCACGAAACAAAGTCAAGTTTCATGAGAAACTCGTCTGGGGCCGTACATAAAGCATGTCAGCAATTTTGGATGTTTTTTACCCACTCCCCTGGTGAACACCTTGTGACATTAAACAAGGCCGGATAGGATGTCTGGACCGCTACCCCACTTTCAAATCGACTATGTACATACTTTTTGCAATTAGCACAATCCATGCTGACATCGTCAATGTGAGTTTCATCTTTTCATGCAAAACTTTACTCTACGACTACGAGCACTATAGTGAATTAAATAATTCCTTCAATTAATCATTTATATTATAATATAATATAATTTTCCTATAATCTGCAATCATACATTATATTTAACATGTGAATCAACTAATTTAAAGTATTATCATTAAGTTGTATCAGTTATTAGATATTATCTAACACAAACATATTAATATGTGTGTGCATATTTTAAGGGACTCACTCTTATAATTTAATTTGTACTCTGATATCACTTTAAAGATCCTAGTAATTCTTTAACACAAACTATCCAAAGTGAAAAAAATTGAAATTAACAATACAAATTAGAAACTTTACTTTAATCACTGTCTTCTTCTGCATGAAACACATCCTTTTTTGATCTTGGCAACCTGTTCTTCTTCTCCGGAACGACGCCATGGGCCGTTTTCAAATGCAGAGTTAGCGCCGACTTGACGGCGAACCCTTTTGCGCACTGGTCGCAGATGAAGGGCCGCTCTCCCGTGTGCGCTTGGCGAATGTGACATCTCAGGAAGAAAGGAGTGGTACATCCTTTGTCGCAGTGGGGACATTTGTGCGGGGTGGGGGCGACGTAGCCCGGAGTGTGGATGACCTTCACATGATTATTTAGATGTGTCCTTGACTTGAAGGCCTTATCGCACTGGGGGCAGGGGAAAGGTCGCTCGCCCGTGTGAGTTCTCATGTGAACGTTGAGATACGAGAGGCCGAAAAAACACGCGCCACAAGTCTAGAGATCAATACAATTTTGGAAATCAAAATCAAAGAAATAACAATTGAAATGTGACATAAAGAAAGTATTATTCTCGCAAATGCATTGTCAGGAACGTTTAAATTGTTTTTTTAATCTTCCAAAAAAAATTATTTCGAATTTTCACCTCGCATTTGTGCTTCTTTTCACCCGCATGGATTTTCTTGTGGTGGTTTAATCCTCCCCGTGTTGTAAAAGAAGCTCCGCTTTTTCATATGTAAAAAATTACTACTATTATACATCCGCATACAAATTATTGTCTGGAAAAATATAGTCATATACCATTCATCACAAACGAACGGGTCCTTTCCATGCACCTTGACAAGGTGAGATTGTAAGTCATTCCATGATGCAAATGTTTCCCCACAAGTACCGCATTTCCTTCCAAACTTGCCATCGTGACGGCTGAGGTGCGTCTTGAGGTCGGCATGAACATAAAACCCTTTCCCACAAATGTGGCAAATATGGGTGGGAGGCCCGGAAGGATGGGCGCGTGCGATGTGGTCTTGCAGGTTATACTTATCGGCCGCGGTGTGGTCACAGTGAGGACATTTGTCAGGTTTTTCCTTCGTGTGTGTGTTCAAGTGTCTGGAATAGTGAATGAATAATAAAGTCGTCAGGTTCGATTTCTCGTGCTCGTGCAAATTTACGGCGAATCGTAATGAATCTGGCTGGGCCAGAGGCTGGACCACAAAGATCTAAAGAAAAGACAGCGTTCTATGCTGGATTCTTTAAAAAAGTTAAAAAAAAGTCCCGTAAAAAATTAAACCACATTTTTGGGAGGAAACCATGAAAAACTATGCCGTTTCCCAAAATACTTAACTCACGGAATTAAACGATTTGAGAGATTGGCTCGTAAATATAGCTACTTCCGGTCTTAATGATTTATGGGGAAAATCCGAAAATCATCAGACAGATCGATCATGACAGACCAACGGGAAAATAAGCCTCATTGATTTAAAATTACAAATACCGTAAAACCAAAACTACATATTTTTCACCTTTCCAGAGCCACCCTATTCCTGCACTTCTGTGGACATTGAGTACACTCGAATCGTTTAGTATGCGTTGTCATGGCCATGTGTTTCTTAAGGAGCTCTTCGTTTTCACATCGGTCATCGCACAGGTCACAAACGAGCGGCTTAATCTCCTCGACTTCATGCAGTTTCAAATGTCTCGCCAAGTTTTCCTCGAGGCAGAATTTCTTCTCGCACTTAACGCAGGACAATTTCTTCTCCCCGTCTTCATGCCGCATCACCAAGTGAGCAGCGAGGCCCTTTAGTCCACGGAACTTGGTTTTGCAAATTCTACATTGATATGCGCGACCTTCGTGGTCAGTCAGCATGTGGGCGTCCCTGTCTCCTTTGCTGTAAAAAGTGGCGGTGCATAAGGGAAAGATGCAGAGAGTAATGCGGCACTTGGGGGTGTGGCGATTAAGGGCTTGTTTTGTGGGGAAGGATTTTGCACATTGGGTGCATTTGTGGAAACGGGGCCGGATATCGTCAGAAGTGTCGACGAACTCAATTTTGGAAGCCAAATCCTTATCATTGCTGCCAGGTCCAGGTTTTGCATCGTCGTCTTCTACTGATGATTCCGATTTTGATATTAGATTGGACCTTTTAATGACACGGACCTGCACAAGACTATTGAAATGTATGGGTGGAGCGGTTTGTTTGTTTGTGGGTGAGATTCGCGGCGCCGACGCTTCTTCTGCTCCTCGCTGTAGTTTAGTCTTTTTCGAATTTGTTTTTGGTAAAGGAGAACCTTCTATTCTTCGTTTTGTAGGACTAGAACTAGAAATATGCAAATTTAGTGCGTTAGTAGCCAATCATTACATTAGTAAATTTTTCCTCAATGTACAATTCTCTTGTTTCCTAACTAACTGCAAACCATGACATGAATTTGAATATTGGAATATTTTTAACTCTCTTACACACCATTTGGGATTTTCTTCGCGTTTTGTCGAGCTGGTTTGAGGCCAAGGAATAATACAAAAAGCAGATTCTTCGTCTTCATCTTCAATGAAATCTTCCTCCTCTGTTTTTTCAATGCTTGCCTCGCAGAAAGAATTAATGTCGTCGTAGAGTAATTGATCGCCCAGATCGGCGAGGGGATCAATTTCATCTTCTTCCTCTTTGACATCATCCTCATTTGGTACGAAATTTGTGTCACGTTCGGTACCACTTTCTCCTAATTGAAAACAAAGAATATTTAATAGAAAAAAACATAATTAAATTTACAAAATATGGAACCTGAGAAAATGTGTTCCAACTTGACTTGGGCCTCGTCATGTTGCTCATTCTCACCTACAAATATAATTGAAATGAAATTGAGTTGATATTTATAAATTAGTCAGTCATTCATTATTTAATTTTTTTATCGTCCAACCTGTCAGTTTTAGAAGTATGTTACGAATCTGTATAATTTTCCCGTTTCTATTATTTTGTAAGTGAGAGGAAGACGCGTGCAAAATTGTGGCCTGAATTTCCCTTACTTTCGACACAATTTCTTCCTCCAGGAGTGAGATTTGGCTCCTAATTTCTTCCATTGTGCTGAAGACGGGATAGCAACCATCGCAAACTTCACATATGTCGTCATCTTCAAATTCAGGTGGAAAATCATGAGTAGAGTTGGAATTATGATGGCACGGTGTCATCAATTTGCAGACGGTTTTGATTCTGATTTTTCTTGTGGGTTTCGCTGCCTTGTCGATAATTTGTAAGCACAGCAGGCAGAGTTGACTGGTGGACATGTCGATTTAGTCTAGAGGTAAATAAAAATGTAGAATTAATTCTCGATAATATTTTGAAAAATGAAGTTGAAAGTTTAGGCAGATTGACAAATTTTAATTTAAGCTCCTACCTTAATCGTGTCCGTGTATCTAATACTGTGAGAAATTTATCGCCAAGAATCTTAAGAAGACAAATTAATTGTATTCAGTTAAATTTAAAGTAACAAATCTGGTGGAAAATTTCCACTGGAAATGTAGTTGCACGATTTGTGGTATTTACAAAGCTTGAAGTTCTGAAAAGTTAGTTCTCAGCCGGGCATCCATGCTGAGAAAATTGGTAATTTTTATGACACGTTGTTATTAATTTGCAGATGGTTCTGAATCAGAACCATCTGATTTTGATTTCCTGGGGGGATTTTACTGCCGTGTCGGCGACAAGGCGTAAACACAAGAGGCAGACCTGCTGGCTCGTCATGTCGAATGAATCTAGAAATAAATACGATGCAATTAAATAATTGTTGTGAGTATTTGAAATTTTGGAAAACAAGACACAAGAATTTTAACAAACTTTTGACATATTTCATATTTTAATAATTTAACCAAGTACCGTGCGAATGATGTATAGGATTATGGCGATTACATATTACGCTTGAGGTGACAAGTTACAAAATAATTGTTTAATTTGAATATAAAAATCAGGTGTGAATGTAGCTACTGTAGTTGGTTTTTATTTGTTTACAAAGTTTTCAGATGAGCCGATGAACTCAAACTCGTGCCAAAAAAAGAATCTCAAAAATCAGAGTGCGGTTAATTATGTACTTGAAAACCCGAAATGTTTATGCAAAATGTTCAATAAAAACGCCGAAAAATGTATAAAAACATTTTGAATTCTTTTAAATTGCTTGAAATTTAATTTATTTGATTGCGGAAATGCCAAAAATGCTTTAACATTTCAAACTAGTAACATGATTAAACATACTCTTAGGTCATATTTCTGGGATGATCGGACAAAATAATTTTTTGGCTAAAACTATTATGCTTGTCTATACTATTACTTTAAATACGCAACAGCATTTGGAGAAAGTAAAATATTTATTAATTATTGGGAATTAGGGTTTTTCTAAAATAATATATTTTTGACAAAATCACCGAAATATGTAAAAACATTTACATGTATCGAAACCTCCAAATATGTACATAAAATATTTTAAAGCATTTTTTCGACCGTGTGACCTTATGCCTGATACATAGTATGTTTGTATTACCAGAGCTGGGAAATTAATGAGTTTCCAGATTAAAAATTAAGATCTGAGATTGAAAATCCCCGAATCAGAGATTAAGATTAAGATTAAAATTATTCTTCCGCTACTAAATTAAATTAGTTAAGATTAAATTAATCTGTTTTGATGACGAAGATTAAAGATTAAAGATTAATTAATCCAGATTAATTATATTAATTAAGAATAATTTTATTTTTTCGTAGTTTTTTAGAGTTTACATCGATATCTATATTATCTATATTATAAGCGAGAATGTCTGTTGGCAACGGAAGTGAAAGTAAATTTGTCTGTGACGGAAGTTTGTCCGTGACGGAAGTGAAAGCAGGAAAAGTCTTGGGCGTGCCATTTTTATTATCAGGGGGTGGTGATTATCTAGGGGTGGTGGTTATCTGGGGGTGGTGATTATCTAGGGGTGGTGGTTAGCTGGGGGTGGTGGTAATCTAGGGGTGGTGATTAACTAGAAGTGGTGGTTATCTGGGGGTGGAGATTATCTGGGTAAGATATGCCCCCAATATCCCGATATCCCTACCGATATCCCAATATCCTGATATCCCTACCGATATCCCAATATCCCGGCCGATATCCCGATATCCCAATATCCCGGTATCGGGATATCGGCCGGGATATTGGGATATCGGTAGGGATATCAGGATATTTGGATATTGGAATATCTGCCGGGATATTGGGATTAGATATTTGGATATCGGGATACTAAGCGTCGTTCAACTGTTACGATATTAGGATATTGGTATATCGGGTAACGAGTAGTAATGGGCCCTAACCCAGCCCCAGCCTAATCAGTCCTTGGAGTTAGGTTGCGAGTAGTACTAGGCCGCAGTTCAGCCCCTAGCGTTAAGTTGTAAAGGAGTGCAGAAAAGGGGAACCCTAGCAGCTTGCGAACCTTTGTTGCCGAGGTTTTTAGTGCAAGGGGGAGGAACTAAGACTAACAAATTGCGCACCTATATAATAGTTCAGTTGTTTGGTTGGTCGAAAACAATCTATATTATAAGCTGGAAATGCGTTCCTACAACGGAAGTGAAAGCAAGGAAAGTAAGTTTCGAATGGCACGAAAATTTAAAACAAATTAAATTCAAAATGTCATACGGGGTGATGCTCTTTGTGGCGTGGTCTTATGGTTATCTTGGGGTAGTGGTTATCTTGGGTGGTGGTTATCTTAGGGTGGTGGTTATGTGGGGGTGGCAGTTATCTGGGTTAGCTCACGCTATCGCAATATCCCGATATCCCTGCTGATATCCCAATATCCCGATATCGGGATATAGCAGAGAACTGTATAGTACGGTGTAGTGAAAATCTTTAGTGATTATAGCAAAGCAAAGTATGGGAAATATTTGGAGATTATTATTTTGTTGTTCAATATGAACTTTCCAATTTGACATTGGTTGCAAATTTGTTTCACTTCCGTCGGCATCAGAGAATTCCAGTTAATAATACTGTACAAAATATTTTAGTCGGTAGAATTGTAAAAACTAAATTCACTCTCGCCCGGTGGGAGACGGGCTTCTACGCTAGTTATATCATAAGTTCTAAAATTTGAGAAAAGCATGAAGTATCAGCACTTCATATAATTGTTATTCTAAATTATTAAAGTTTTATCTAGTAAATTAAGGGGAATACAATAACTTGTAATACGAGTAAAAATCAGTCTCACCTCAAATGCAACGCGTTTTTATGTTTCAAAAAATAATTTTTTTAAATTAACTTAATTTTTTTAATGGCAACAAACTTTTTAATCTGTTTAAAGAACACAATTTTAAATAACGTTCCTTTCAAAAGAGAACCTGTCAATTTAGAATTGTTTTGATTTTTAAAAATGGTTCCAGTGCTGAGAGATGATCGTGCGTTGAAATTTAAAGATTTACAAGGACTCAAGTAACAGATGGCATAATTTTAATCATAATATTAATCCTGATTAAAATTAAAGTCGAATATTGAAAGATTAAAAATTATAAATTAAATTAAATTAAATTGACGTGAGATTAAGATTAAAATTATTGATTAATACGAACAAATTTCTTGATTAAGATTATGGATTAAGATTAATTATTCTTAATCTTAATCTTAATCTTGATTATTTTAATCTAGATTTTCCCAGCTCTGTGTATTACAAACATAATACAAAATACATACATAACCGAACTCTGTTCATAACCACCACCACCACCGCGAAATATTTATTTTCGCAGGAGAAGGATCTCAAATCACAAATCCCGAGTTGTAGAGTATTTTAGTTTCTCAATAAACTTACAAAATTCGAATTTTTTTGTATTTTTTAATAAAGTAAAAGAAAATTCCAACCTACCACTTCGTCCACATTTCTTAAAATTGGAATCTTTGGAAAGGTGAGTCCCTATTTTCTCGTGATAAGATATCATAACAATCCATTTATTAATTAAATGTTATATGTACACAATAATTTCCAGTTGGAAATTATGTTGACATAATTTTTTTCCTCGCTACTATTAATTATTTATGGTTGATTTTTTGTAGGTGTAGTCGTCTGGTTCGAGGGACGTGCTGGTTGCGGGTGTCGTCGATTTCAAAAAGTCAAGGTCTTCTTCAAGAGATTTATTTGAAAGGTTTTATTAATTTTGGGAATATTTCCCTCCGCTCAATTTATAAATTATTATGCCAAATTTATGCAAATGTTTAGCATCAACCCCTTCAACTAAGTACTAATTCTGTTCCTTTTCCAGTCTCAAGGATGACCAAGTGGTGTTGCATCCCTATTTGTGGGAGTTCGGAGCGAGATAATGGAATAAGCTTCTTTTCTTTTCCCAAGGATCCTGCCAGGTATTTCAATTATAAAAAAACTTTTTTGTTTAATTGTAGAAAATTACATAAACAAAATATACTCATAGCTCCGACGCCTGGTGCAAAGTCCTTGGAATTACTTTGAACCCTTCAGAGATAATCAGACCTCATGTGTGTCATCTACACTTTGCACCGAGTTCATATACCACCAAAATTTCTAAATTACTCATCCCTGGATGCCTACCCGTTACGGGTCTAGGGTAGCTCGTCGAAAACATGGTCGTCGAAAGAGTAACTCGTCGAGGACGAGTCGTCTGAAGGGTAACTCATCGTAAAGGCAAGTGGTCGAAAATAATGCGGTCGAAAACATTTTTTTATTAAAATAATATTCTTAAAATATCTTTATTTGATAGATCCATTATAATACTTTTTACATGATTTTACTTCTTTTACAAACATTTTCTGGAGAAGCGGGCGCTTTTCGTTTAATTCTTGGCCGCTTAACAATGGTGGAACTATAAGTTTTTGCAAACTGTCCAGGTTTGGTGGAACAAGAAGGGATTTCAGGGTTGGATATGGTAATCTCAGATGGTTGTGTGGATAGCTCTGAGAGATCAATATCTTCAGGATCATTAAGTTCGGCTCGGCCTTTTCTGAGTTTTCCTGTGGACATATTGTACGCTATTCCGACTACGAAGTCTTGTAGCTCGGTGTTAGAATAATTTGACACCAAGTTATGGAGTCGTTGGTCAAGTTTCTTCTGGTGACCTCGGTTTGAATTAGGTGAGGCTCCGGCCAACCTCTGTTTGAGCCGAACTTCTACATGCTTCTCTTCTCGTTGAAGTAAAGTTATTAGTTTATATAGTGGTACATGAGAACTCTCAGCAAGAATGCCAAACCGCCTGTTCCAGGCTTCCACTGCATTATTGGTTCTGGAAATGTTATCCAATACACATTGGTGCACATTCCAGAAGACTATTGGACACACAGAACCGATGTAGGTTTTTTGAACATAACTAAAAAACTCATCCAGTTCAATTTTAGTTTGACCCTTAAAATTGCACGATACTTTCACTTCTCGAAATGCCATTCTTACATCTAATAAAATACTCCCAATTACTGCTGAGTATTTTGGAATGCCCGCAGCGTATATCCGTCACACGATGCACATGTAGTGTGATTGCCTGTGCATACGTGTTAACTCATGAAGTTCATGAATGAAACATGAAATTTTCATTAAACATGAAATTCGACGAGTTTCATGCCACTTAAATTCGACAACTTGCCTTTCTGACAAGTTTTCCGTTCGACGACCTGATTTCGACGACTTACCTTTTCGACGACGTAGGATTCGACAAGTAACCCGTATCCCCCCGTTACAGTTTCTCCAAATCAAGAACCCCTTGGCCCAATTTCCACTAGCAATAAAACTGAGCAGATCAAGACAGAAAGTGATTTGCATGTTACGGCTGAAGATTCTCTAATGTCCATCATCAGTAAGCAGAGAAGTGAAATTCAAGAACTAAAGAAAACGAATAAGTCATTGCAAGAGAAACTTCGTTATTCGAAATCAAAGAGACAAAAACTCGACTACGCAACTATTTTAGATTCGTTTCCTGGCAACGAATCATTTGCGGAGTTTGTTAATATCCAGTTCGAACGGTATAACGAAAAAATTCATAGTCGTTGGAGCGATAAGGAAAAAACTTTGGCGTTATCCCTGTACTCCAGGTTGAGCCAGAAGGGATATAGCTGTTTATTGGAAATGGGTTTTAAACTTCCCCCCTTGGGAACCATATTCAGTTGGCTTGGAAAAATTACCGGGTCACCAACCCCACGACGGGTAGGACGTCCCTCTGTGTCTAAATCCTGTAAGAAAAAGAAGGTGACAAAAAAGCCAAGATGAAGCCTAAGGCCAAACCGGCAGCAAAGGCTAAGGAAGAACCTGCGCCTGCTTCAGAAGATATAGAAGATAACGAAGATGACGAATCCATGGAAGATGAGGAAGAGGACGAGAAAAAACATGAAAGCGACGACTGGCAAAAAGAATGGTTCTTCGACAAGGAAACAAGTGGAAAAGGTGGACACTACTATTGAAGAAGATGGATTGCCTATTTGTATAAGCATTTATGCGTATTAATAGTAAGACTGAAAACAAAATGCAGAACTGCAACAGGAATGGTTATATAAATTTAACTCTAATTAAGCAGCATTTTTTAACAAATATCGAATTATGGTTTCTCGGAAACAAAAGCAAAGACTTTTCATGAAAAACTATAAAATACAAGTCCTATTTTTTACTCCAAGTTAAATTTAGTTAGTTACGTTAATAATATTTATTTTTATACAAAAAACCATGTGTTTTGACATGACAATAAAACATTTTGAATTAATTGGTATTCAATAGCTTTACCGGTTATTAATGTATTTATAAATATTTTAAGGCATTGTCTTGTATAATTTAAGTTGCCATCTGACTTAAATTGTAGATATTGGTACATAAATTAGTTCCTTGTTTACTCTATTACTTGTCTGCTTATTAACATAAGTTAAATAGCACATGAGCATTGTTAAGCTAAATAATTGAAGTCACTTAAATTATTTAGCTTAAGTTACTTAATACTGATAAAACTTGAAATTTAACAATGCCAGATACCAACTCCAACTCTTGAATCTTCAACTTCTTAATCATTGGCTTCTTCTGGCATGAGACGCATCCTCTTACAATCTTGGCAACCGATTTGTCTTCTCTGGAAAGATACCATGGGCCGTTTTCAAATGCCGAGATAGCCCCGACTTGACCGTGAACCCTTTTCCGCACTGGTCGCAAACGAAGGGCCGCTCTCTCGTGTGCGATTGGCGAATGTGGCATCTCAACCAGAAAGGAGTTCGATATCCTTTATCGCAATGGGGGCATTTGTGCGGGGTGGGAGCAACGTAGCCTGGAGTGTGGATAACCTTTACATGGTTCCTTATATCCCTCCTCATCTTAAAGGCCTTGTCGCAGTGGGGGCAGGCGTACGGTCGCTCGCCCGTGTGACCTCTTGTATGTCGGTCAAGACTCGTCTTCTCCGTAAAACAGGCCCCACAAGTCTAAAGATAAATAAAATGACATTTACTAATTGAAAAAAAAAATATTTAAGGAAGGGAGAATGAATCGCAACATGAGTATTTGACAGCAGTCAAATGCTAAGGATTGAGGTATTCCGACGCATGCTCACAGATTTGGACCAAACTGGCCTCAATCGATCTCAAATTTAATTAAAGGTCTCATTTAATAGACCAGACCAGACTTAATTGATATCACATCATTAGCATGAAATTTGCAAACGACACTATCTGCCAATGCGCAGGATTGGGGGAGATATTTGCAGGTAGTGTCATTTGCAAATTTCATACATGATTAATTATAATTTCATACATTTCATTTACAAATTGCATGTACATACTAATTAAATTTGTTATCGAGTGACACCAGTTTCAAATCAGTAGTTTGGTTCAAATCTGTGAGCATACATTGGGAGACCTCCATTGTAAGTAGAAATGTTAAAATTATGTTTTTTTCTCTTCCAAAAAAGACTATTCCGAAGTTTTACCTGGCACTTGTGCAGTTTTTCCCCTGTGTAGATTTTCTTACGACGTTTAAATTCTTCCCGGCTTGTAAAACCAGCTCCCCTATTCCTAATTTAATAAATTATTAGTTACTACAATACAAAGTTCATTGTTTCGAATAGTGATTTACCGTTCGTCATGAACAAACGAGTCCTTGCCATGCATCTTGACAAGGTGAGCTTGTAAGCTGCTTGATGATAAAACATTTTCGCCACAAGCGTCACATTTCTTTCTAAACGTCCCATCGTGACGGGTGAGGTGCATCTTGAGGTCGGAATGAACGTAATACCCCTTCCCACAAATGTGACAAATATGAGTGGCTGGTCCGGAAGGATGGGCACGTGCGATGTGATGCTGTAGGGAGTATTTATTGCCATAGACTTGGTCACAGTGAGGACATTTCACAGTTTTTTCGTTAGTGTGGCTCCTCAAGTGCCTGGAATGGTGAAAGAAAAAAATAAAGTAATTAAAAAGTAAATCATTGTATCGAAACTGCATCATAAAATGTTGGCAAGCTACGTAAACTATTTAGCTCCATGAGTCTCGCACAAAAAAGGATTCACTGACGTCATGAAATTTCTCGTTCCAACGCGTGAATCGCCGTGAATCCCTCCCTCTAAAAAAGTTTGGACCATATTTTTGGGTATACCGTGAGTGAACAAAAATTCCGTTTTCCAAAAAAACGGGATCGCACACATATCTATGATTGAACGAATTGAGAGATTAATTTGTAAAGTTACTTTACATAGCGTTCACGAATTGTGGGGAATTTACAAAATCAAATAGATCAGATAGATCGATGGGTAATTATCGATGGGATCTAAAAACACGAATACCATGATACATACATATTTCATGGTATTTGTGTTTCTTATACAGCATAGTTTCAAAATACAAATACCATCAAATAAAACTATTTATCACCTCTCCAACGCCGCCTTGGTCCTGCACTTCTGTGGACATTCAGAACACTGGAATGGGTTTGAATGAATTAGTGTTGCCAAGTGTCTCTTGAGACGTTCCTGGCTTTCAAATCGGTTGTCGCAGAGGTCACAAACGAAGGGTTTGATCCCCTCGACGTCATGCAGTGTCAAATGTCTCGCCAAGTTTTCCTCGAGGCAGAATTTCGTCCCGCATTTGACGCAGGACAATTTCTTTTCTCCTTTTTCGTGCCGCATCACCATGTGCGCAGCTAGCTCGTTTTGGGAACGGAACTTGCTTGTGCAAATTCTACACTTGTAAGGGGTCAGACCTCCATGGACAGTTTTCATGTGGGCGTCCCTCAATGTAATGGAGTGAAACGTGGCCGTGCATAACGGTGCGATGCAGGGAGTACCGTGGCAGCGGGCGGTATGCAAAATAAGGGTAGATTCCGCCTTGAAAGATTTGGCACACTGAGTGCATTTGCGGGAGCGGATGGCGTCAGAAGTCGCGATGGAGTCGACGTGCTCAATGCTGGGGGTCCAATCCGGTGTAAATTTTACATCGTCGCCTTCTACTGATAGCCAGTTTGAAATTGGATTAACCGGACGGATCTTTTTGGGGGAAGAAACAAGATTTTTGACCCCTGTGGGTGAAGCTATTCGTTTTTTGATGCGGGTTGAAAATTGCGGCGTTGACACTGCATCGGGCCGCCGTTTACTCGTAATTTTTGGTAGAGGGGGAGAATCTTCTCTTTTGCGTTTCGTAGCGCTGGAAATAAGCAAATCTGCAGTTAGTTAGTAGTCTATATCGTTAGTTAATACTCTAGTTTTCAGTATTTGCAATATGCTGACTTATACAAATATCTAAATAAATACTCGAATACTTTTGATTACATACCAGTTGAAATTTTTTTTAGGTTTTGTCAGGTTGTTTTGAGCCCAAGAAATACTATCAAAAGCAGTTTGGTCCTCATCTACAAAATCTTGCACCTCAATTTTTTCAATTTTTGTCTCCCAGGAAGAATTAACGTCGTCACAGAATAATTGGTCCACCACATCTACGAATTCGAGAGGGTCAACGTCGTCATTGTTGCTTTCATCACTTGCTTGAGAGTAGGAATCGAGGTCATCGACGTAGAATTGGTCACTCACATCGGCGAGAGGGTCAAGGTCATCTTCGCCTCCTTCTTCCTCCTCCTGCTCCACTTTGACTTGAACCTTGTCTACCTCTGATACAAAATTGTCCTCATTCTCTCCTAATGAACCCAATAGTTTAATTAGTATTTAAAGTAATTGTTAATGAATTAAAATGTCTAAAAACCCCAAACCTGCCAACCGGAGAAAGATTTCACGAAAGTGTAGAATTTTTTCCATTCCATTATTTCGTAGCTGGGGGGAGAAGGAAGTGCGAGAAATTGTGGTCTGAATTTTCTTCATTTTTGACCCAATTTCTTCCTCCAGGAGTGAAATTTTCCTCCTAATTTCTCCCATTGTGCTGAAGAGTAGATAACAATCATCGCAAAACTCGCAAATCCTGTTATTTTCAACGTCAGGTGGTAAATGAAGACCAAATTGGTAATTTTGATAGTACAGGCTCAGCAAATTGCAGATAGCTTCGAGTCTGATTTTTCGTGGGGGTTTCGCCGCCTGGTTGATAACTTGTAAACAAAGAAGGCAGAGTGGGTTGGAGGACATCTCGCTTTAATCTACAATAAGGAGGCAAAAATGCACAATAAGATTAAAACAAAATTTTGAACAATCTTTTAAACAAGTATACTGCGTGAAAAGAGGAATAATTGTTTCTTACAATTGTTCCTTACATTTGAATATTTGCAATTTTTCGTTTATTTATTTGCAAATTTGTCAGATGGGCGGTTGAAGTCAAACTCGCGCCAAAAAAGTCTCAACAATTACTCTACGAAACAAAGTAAAGTTTCATGAAAATTGAAAAACACCAAGTTGACCATTGTTTATGCAAAACTCATGAGTCTGGACATGTCGATAAAATATTTTGAATTTATTCTCAGCTTGATCAGTTTAACTGATTCAGTTACCTAAATACACTGTTGCTTTCATAAAAAAATTCACAGAATTTGCTGTACATGGGTTTGTACAAACATATGTTAAGTAAGGGGCAGGTGAGGCTAATATTTTTTAAATCTGATTACGACAGACTTTAATTATAGACAAATGTTATTAATTCTCTAAGAATCTATTTAACTTAAAGGTAACTATTTAACTGATAAAGATCGAAATTTAGCAATACTTATAAAATACCAATTTTAATTTAATCATTGGTTTAAAATCTGATTTGATTTGCTTCAAACCTTCATTCAAGTGTTAATAGAAATCAGTTTACAAAAACAGAAATCAATTTAAAAAAATCTTAATCTAATCACTGTCTTCTTCCTCTTCTTCTTCATCATCATCTTCGTCTTCTTCATGAACAGCATCCTTCTTCGATCTTGGTAACTTATCTTTCTTCTCGAAAACGACGCCATGGACCATTTTCAAATGGTTAGTCAGTGCCGATCTGACCGTGAACCCTTTTCCGCAGTTGTCGCAAACGAACGGCCGCTCCCCCGTGTGCGCTTGGCGAATGTGACACCGCAGGAAGTATGGAGTTCGACACCCTTTATCGCAGTGGGGGCATTTGTGGGGGGCGGGGGCGACGTAGCCCGGAGTGTGGATAACCTTGACATGTTTATTCATAC
The DNA here is from genome assembly GCF_002217175.1 of Folsomia candida. Taxonomy (NCBI): domain Eukaryota; kingdom Metazoa; phylum Arthropoda; class Collembola; order Entomobryomorpha; family Isotomidae; genus Folsomia; species Folsomia candida. The sequence continues at coordinate 474,666 of NW_019091235.1, forward strand.
AAGTCCTCGTCCTGAAGGCCTTGTCGCAGTGGGGGCAGGGGAATGGTCGCTCGCCCGTGTGAGTTCTCATGTGAACGTTCAGACCCCCTTTGGCGATAAAACGGGCGCCACAAGTCTACAAAAGATAAAATAAATTTTCAAAGTGAAAATGAAAGAAATAATTTCAAGAATTCCTAATTTCTGGAAATGAAACAACTGAAGAGAAACGCCAGAAACGTTTAAATTATGTGCATATTTTCATTATCCAAAAAAATTCCGAATTTTCACCTCGCATTTGTGCTTTCTTTCACCCGCGTGGCCTTTCTGGTGAAGCCTAAGTCCTCCCAGAGATGCAAAAGTAGCTCCGCTTTTGGTAAATGCATAAATTACTGATCATACTTGTTTGCATTGTATTGCAATGTATTTTCTGGAAAAATGTAGCCAAATACCATTCATTACAAACCAGCGGGTCCTTGCCATGTACCTTGATAAGGTGAACTCGTAGGCTGCTCAATCCTGAAAATGTTTCGTCACAAGTGTCACATTTCTTTTCAAACTTGCCTTCGTGACGGTCAACGTGCTTCTTGAGGTCGACGGGGTGATAAAACCCTTTCGCGCAAATGTGACACATATGTGTGGCAGGTCCGTCAGGGTGGGCGCGTATAATGTGGCGCTGCAGGGTGTCCTTGTCCCCCACGGCGAGGTCACAGTGAGGGCATTTCACAGCTTTTTCTTTAGTGTGACTCCTCAAGTGCCTGGAATAGTGAAGGAAATCAAATTAAATTAAACGTTTGTGAGATTTCAGGTCACGCAAACACTTGAATCTGTCGCGGACATTCGGAGTCCGCTCACATTTTTTGTGTGAAACCGGAAATAAAAATTCCGCATCTCAGATATTCCACCAAAGCATCGATTTGCAGGACATTTAATTAAAATACGTGACAGACCAGGGACAAATACAATAAAACAAAATACATTTGCTGATCACTACTTATGTCACAGGATCAGGATGTCTTTCTCAAATGTGTCCAAATAATGTGACTGACACGCCCGAATAATTTTATTACGTCTGGAATCGATGTTCATAAAAGCATAAATACGAAATAACAAGTAATACCTTTCCAGATCCACCCTCCCATTGCACCTCATTCCACATTCAGAACACGTGAATGGTTTTGAGTGTGTTTTTGACGCCAAATGTCTCTTGAGACGCTCCTCACTTTCGAATCGGTTATCGCACAGGTCACAAACGACGGGTTTGATCCCTTCAACTTCATGCAGTTTCACATGCCTCGCCAAGTTCTCCTCGAGGCAGAATTTCTTCTCGCATTTGTCGCAGGACAATTTCTTCTCCCCGTTTTCGTGTCGAATCACCATGTGCGTACCGAGCTCTCTTTGGTGACTGAACTTGTTTTTGCAAATTCTGCACTGAATAGAGGCCAGACCTTCGTGAGCAGTTTTCATGTGGACGTATCTCTCTTTCACCGATCGAAATGTGGAGGTACAGAACGATGAGAGGCAGGGCAGACCGTGGAAGCGGCCGGTATGGCGATTAAGGAGCCATTCGCTGGGGAAAGATTTTGCACACTCGGTGCATTTGTGGACAGCACCAGAAGTCGTGATGGGATCGACGTCTTCATTGGGAGCCCAATCTTTATCATTGCTGTCGAGTGTAGAATTTGCATCGTCGTCTTCTTCTGAAGATTCCGAGTTGGATGTTATCTTTTTAAGGGAAGCGACACGAATTTTGACACGTGTGAGTGGAGCGGTTTGTCTTTTGATACGAGGAGAGAATCGTGTCGGTGACGTTTCAGGCCTATCGGGCTGCAGCTTATTCCGTTTCGTGCTTGTTTTTGGAGGAGGGGAAGAATCCTCTCCTTTGCGTTTCGTAGTTCTAGAAATATGCAAAGTTAGTGGAGAAATTAGCTCATAATTATGAAGTGTCTAATTCTAATTTAATAATTTAAGTGTCTGCATCGGCAATATGAATTTACTCAAAGATTTAGTTATAACAATCATACCGGGACTTTTCATGCTTATTTGGCGATTTATTATCGGGAATAATACAGAAGGCGGTGTCATCTTCCTGTTCAGCACTTGTTTTAGGGTAGGAATCGAGGTCATCGTCAAAGAAATTGTCGCCGTCGACGATAATGTCAACGTCATCATCGCCTTCTTCTTCCACGTCTACTTTGACTCGACCCTCGTCTGGTACAAGCTTTTCTGCATTCTCTCCTAATTGACACCTTCATTAGTTACCATTTGTGTAAAGTAATTGAAGTAGAATTTTTTTAAAATACGCCCAACCTGCCACTTTTACAAGCATGTCACGAATTTGTAGAATTTTCTTCTTTTCCTTACTTCGCAGGTGGGAGGAGGACGACGAGTGCAAAATTGTGGTCTTAATTTGCCTAACTTTTGACCGAATTACTTCCTCCAGAAGGGAAATTTGTTTCTTAATTTCCTCCATTGTGCTCAAGAGAGGATAACAATCGTTGCAAAATTCATATATCTCGTCATCCTTAAATTCAGGTGGAGGATGAGAAGTTTTGGAATTCGGTGTCACCAATTTGAAGAGGGTTTCGAATCTGATCTTTTTTGGGGACTTTGCTCCCTTGTCGCCGATAGTTTGTAAACACAAGAGGCAAACCTGCTGGTTCGACATGTCGAATTAACCTGGCACCTAGAAATATCAAATAAATAGAAATGTAATTAATTTACGTTGACGTTAGAATTTGAAAAACAAATTAAATTTTGGCAGATTAAGAAATTTTGAACTTGTGTAATCTTTCATCCCATACCGTAAGACTATAAGGACACTTTATGCTTGAGAAGACAAATTGCAAATTAATTGTTTTTGAGTATAATTTGGTGATAAAAATCTCGAACATGCAGTTTTGTAAAGTTTGAAGTTGAAAGTTGTCAGCAAAGCAGATGATGAACTCAAACTCGTGCCAAGAAAAAGGAGAAAGCACGTCTCAAAAATGAACAAAGTGAAGTTTCATGAAAAACTCGTCTCGGGCTGAGAAGAGTTTTTCATGAAAACATGAAACTATCATTAATCTTTTAAAATTACTATTTTTCTTAAGAGACATTTTTAGGAACTTATGAATGTAAATTTGTTTAATATTTATTCATATTTATTATTTTTCTTTCGTGAATGCCAACAAAATATATTGGATTTATTCTTTGCATCAGTTATTAATCTGTCCTTATTTTATTACTATGTAATTTAATCTGTGATTTAATCAGAGCAGAGTCTCGGAGATTATGAATAAATGGTATTGATCCTTTAGTAATTTTATGGTTTCAAGTACAATAGAAAATAGAACTAACTATAGAAGTTTAACATTACCAGTAACTGCAAATTTAAGTAAGAATTTAATTAATTAATTTAATTTTACTCTTCTTGAGCATGACTTTCGATCCTTTCTCGATCCTGCCAACTTTTCCCTCGTTTTCCCCGAAACGACGCCGTGAGCCGCTTTGAAATGCGCAGTTAGGCCTGAGTTGAGCACGAACCCTTTACCGCACTGGTCGCAAACGAAGGGCCGCTCCCCCGTGTGCGCTTTGCGAATGTGAACTCTTAGCGAGAACGGATTTTGACACCGTGTATCGCAGTGGGGACATTTGTGCGGGGTAGGGGCGACGTAGCCCGGAGTGTGGATAACATTAACATGACTCTTCCTAGACGCGCTGGACTTGAACGCCTTGTCGCAATGGGGGCAGGGAAAAGGTCGCTCGCCCGAGTGGATTAGCATGTGTTTCTTCAGATTCTGCTTACTGGTTAAGAGGACCCCACAATCCTAAAGATGCAAAAATTAATGTTCCATTTCCTACATAAATTCGGAAAATTGCATACTTTCCAGAAATTGTCTCTGGAAATGAAATCATTGGGCGTACTCACGACGTCTTATTTCGCATCGCAACTCATTTAGCAAACTTGCGAACTTCAAAATATTTCTGATGTGAGGGGATTCGCAAATCTCTCCAATTTCGCAAATCTACTGAAAATACCTATTTTGGTAGTGTTTCCATGGATTTCTGTAATTTCTCTTACTGGCCATGGCCAGTAAGCCTCACCATGCATGGTGAGGATGAGTTTGAGAAATAGTTTTGCGAAATAAGAACATGACCAATTGCTGGGTAAATTTTAAAGAAATCCCAGTAAAATTTTTGCGGAATCTCTCATATCTCGCAAAACTTTGCACGTTATGTTGCAATGCACAATTTGCGAGATATGCGAAGGTTGACGTGAGTACGCTCATTATATTTCTGTCAAATCCCAGAAACGTTAAAATTATGTTTTTTCATCTTATAAAAAAATTATTCGGATTTTTACCTCGCATTTGTGCCTTTTTTCACCCGCATGGCCCTTCTGGTGAAGCCTAAGTCCTCGAAGGGATGCAAAAGTAGCTCCGCTATTCCATAAATGAGTAAAACAATTAATAAAATCATCCTTGCAAAATGTATTATCTGGAAAAATGTAGCCAAATACCATTCATTACAAACCAGCGGGTCCTTTCCATGCACTTTGATAAGGTGAACTTGTAGGCTACTGAATCCTGAAAATGTTTCGTTACAAGTGTCACATTTCTTGTCAAACTTGCCATTGTGACGGCCACTTTTTTCACCCGCATGTCGTGCCAGCTTGTGTCGTTTCAATCCTATCCGAGAGGTTAGAGTGCATCCACTATTTCATAAATAATTAAAACAATATTAGTTATCATCCGCATGGAAATTTATTGTGGGATGGACAATGTAGTTATAAAAATACCATTCATCACAAACGATCGGATCTTTGCCATGCACCTTGACAAGGTGAACCTGTAAACTGTTTAAGTCTAGAAATGTTTCGCCACAAGTGTCACATTTCCTGCCTTCATGACGGGCAAGGTGGTTCTTGAGGTCGACGGGAACATAGTACCCTTTCCCACAAATGTGGCAAATATGACTAGGAGGTCCGGCAGGGTGGGCGCGTGCAATATGAAGCTGAAGGGTGGGCTTATCGCACGCTGCGTGGTCACAGTGAGGACATTTGTCAGTTTTTTCGGTTCTGTGGGTCATCAAGTGTCTGGAATAGTAAAGTTTTATCAGACATTTATTTGTGCAATTTCTAGTCTTTCAAATCGTGAATCAAGGCCAGATTCTCCTTCAAAGATTCCCCTTAAAAACTTCGTCCTTTGGGGAAGCATGAACAAAAATTTCTCAATAAATCCCCCCCGTTGCATTTAATTAAAATCCATAATAAAAAAACTAACTATTTATCACCTTTCCAAAGACAACCTGTTCTTGCACTTTTGTGGACATTGTGTACACTCGAAACGGTTTGAATGTACTGCTGACTCCAAATGGCTTTGAAGACGCTCCTCACTTTCAAATCGCTTATCGCACAGGTCACAAACAATAGGTTTCGTGCACTCGACTTTATGCAGTTTCAAATGTCGCGCCAAATTTTCCTCGAGGCAGAATTTCTTCCCACATTTGACGCAGGACAATTTCTTTTCCCCGGTTTCGTGTCGCATCACCATGTGAGCACCGAGGGCGCCGGGAGAATAAAACTTTCTCTTGCAAATTCGACATGGATACGGTGCAAAACCTGGGTGGGCAGATTTCACGTGGGCGGATCTCTCTACTACAGAGGCAAACTTGTCGGTGCATGACGGCACGATGCAGGAGAAACTGTGGTAGCCGGCGACATGGCGAGTAAGGGCGTCTTGTGTCAAGAAAGATTTGGAACACGTGGCGCATTTGTAGATACGGGGGCGGATGGCGTCGGGAATCGAATCCTTATCATCGCTGTCGAATCCAGATTTTACATGTTCGTCTGATGATTCCAAGTTTGAGGTTGGATTAGACCTTATCTTTGCTGTGGGAGAAGAGACAAGACTTTCGACACGTGTGGTTCGTTTTTTGATACGGGTTGAGGATCGTGGCGTTGACGCTGCAAGGGTGGGTGCTTTATCGGGTTGCAGTTTACTTAATTTCGTAATTTTGTTTGGTAGAGGGAGTAAATCTTCTCTTTTTCGTTTCGTAGTGCTAGAAATATGCAAAATTAGTTAGTGTACAAATATAATTAGTGTTTGTTACTTCATATTTTTAAAATATGCTAACAAATTACAAATTGTGAGATGAATCATGAAATAGTATATTTTTTTATTCTCGTACCGTTCAGGAGCTTCTTTGGGTTTTGTCAAGATGATTTGAGAATCAGGAATAATACAAAAAGCAGTTTCGTCGTCACCATCGTCGAGAAAATCTTCCTCTTTTATTTCTGGGACGCTTATTTGAGGGTCATCATCCAAGAACTGGTCACCCACATCTGCGAGAGGGTCGACGTCAACGTCACGGCCTTCTTCCTCTTCGTCCTCTACTTTGACTTGAACCTCATCTTCGTCTGATACAAAATTGTCCATATTCTCTCCTAGTTGACAAGGTAAATAGTTATTACTTATAGTAATTGGTAATAAATTGAATTTTGCAAACCTGTCACGCGGAGAAACATGTCACGAATTTTTACAATCTTCTCATTTCCATTAATTTGCACGTGGGAGGAGGAATTGTGCAAAATCGTGTCCCGAATTTGCTTCATTTTCGACCCAATTTCTTCTTCCAGGAGTGAAATTTGCCTCCTAATTTCTTTCATTGCGCTGAAGAGGGGATAACAATCATCGCAAAACTCGCATATAAAGATATCTTCAAATTCAGGTGGTAAATGATGAGAAGATTTGTAATTATGATGACATAATGTTAACAGTTTGCAGAGAGTGGCGACTTGGTATTTTTTCCGGAATTTTTCCTCATTGCTGAAAATTTGTAAACAAAGCAGGCAGACTTGCTTCGACATGATGAACAAATCTAGACAAAAAGGACAATACAAAATTAGATTAATTCATACACTCTTGGTTTGTACATATTTGAATATTTTTTACATTTTAGATTTGATTTCAACGGGCAGACAAAATTTAGTAATTAACCAAACAATAATGTGTACGAACTGCCTGGTAAATTGTATCCATACGAGTAAATAGTCCTCACAATTTCTAGAGTTGACTAACGAATCTTAACCCCATTGCTTATTTTACATTTTTCGTGGAAGCAATTAAATTTCGGCCTGGAATAAAAAAAATGTGTATAAAGTTTACGAGAGATCATATGAAAACTCAAACTCGCACCAAAACTTGTCTCAGATTTTCGAGTGGAGACCTGAATCCTGCAAAACTCATGCAAATGTAAGTATTGCATGCAAAATACATAAATCTCAAGTGGAGTATGTTAATATGTACATAATGCAAATCTCATGTTTAAATAAGTTCATCCAACCCGGTAAGAAGTTATTATGTACCAATTTGGTACTACCAAAGCAATCCCAGTACGAATGTCGTACTAGGAAATATGTATATATATTTATGCATACATATAAACATGTGACTTAATCACATTTCAATAACGTGTACATATGTATTCATGTATGTACATACATATGGAATGAAATTTGTTAAGCTGTTGGTCATGAAGAAAGTGAGTGACATATGCAAGTAGGTATGTATGTGACTAGGTTCACATAAACCGGTACATGGTGTGTGCAGAGTTGTCGAAAAACCAAAAACGCTCTTACACGTGTTCAATAAAATCAAAAATTAGTGTACACGTGTAACAGCGTTTTTTCTCAATGTGCCCCAAATTTTTCATGTCGCCCCAAATACTGGAAAAAATGATTGCAACCTTACTAGTAAGTTAATTTCGTCCAAACTTGGCATGCTCTCCTCATTTCGGATTGGCTACATCGCCCTAGAAAATTGGCTACCTACATTGAAATTGGTAATGCCATCTACCTGAAAATTTTGACAATTTTTTTCGTTTTTTCGAAGTAATTTCGAAATTTATGAAATGGTATCTTTCTAGCTTCATATCTCTACAGAAACCCTATATTCTACGTGGAATGCCGTTTCGTTGAATCTCATAGGTCAAATATTAAGGGTACTTTGTAGGAAGATCGATTTTGATATAAGTTCTCATGAAGTACCCTGAATGCTGATTTTCTTCATTACAGTTGGTTTGATGTAACCCATTTTTGACATGTTCTACACATTTAGTACTCGAACAATTGTGAATTACACGAAACGTCTAAATCGACCTGTATGACGTTGGTTTAAGGGTCGGGGGTAAAGGGCCAGAGGTCAAGTCTCACCTAACCCCATAAGTGTGACATCGTTGAAAAGGTCTCGGTGAGGGGATTTAGAATATATATACTTTGTGGGGTCTATGATCACTCCTTGCATGTCCAGAGGCGGTTGAATAAGAATTTCTGATTCTCCAGAATTTAACACAGCATTAGATAGTAAGCTAACACGGCAAATAGATAGGCAAAAACTCAAAAATAATCATCCACTTTTGGAACACTACGGAGTGGTCATAGACCCCACAAAGTATATATATTCTGAATCCACACGCCGAGACCTTTTCAACGATGCCACACTTATGGGGGTATGTGAGACTTGACCTCCGGACTTTTACCCCCGACCCTTAGAGCAAGGTCATACAGGTCGATTTCGACGTTTCGTGTGATTCACAATTGTTCGACTACTAAATGTGTAGAACATGTCAAAATTTGGGGTACATCAAACCAACTGTAATGAAGAAAATCAGCATTCAGGGTACTTCATGAGAACTTATATCAAAATCGATCTTCCTACAAAGTACCCTTAATATTTGACCTATGAGATTCAACGAAACGGCATTCCACGTAGAATATAGGGTTTCTGTAGAGATATGAAGCTAGAAAGATACCATTTCATAAATTTCGAAATTACTTCGAAAAAACGAAAAAAATTGTCAAAATTTTCAGGTAGATGGCATTACCAATTTCAATGTAGGTAGCCAATTTTCTAGGGCGATGTAGCCAATCCGAAATGAGGAGAGCATGCCAAGTTTGGACGAAATTAACTTACTAGTAAGGTTGCAATCATTTTTTCCAGTATTTGGGGCGACATGAAAAATTTGGGGCACATTGAGAAAAAACGCTGTTACACGTGTACACTAATTTTTGATTTTATTGAACATGTGTAAGAGCGTTTTTGGTTTTTCGACAACTCTGCACACACCATGTACCGGTTTATGTGAACCTAGTCATGTATGTATGCATATGTACGTATCTACGTGAATTATAGTAAGTATACTTGCTAGTATTTTCGAAAGGGATGGCAATTAATAATTGCCACTTATCGTTGAAGGATTAATGGAAAACGCGACGTGAAAATGGGTACATTCATACGTTAGGTTATTAATATACTCAAAATAGCAGGGCAAAATGCCTACATATCTAAGCATATATTGAAGTCATTAAAGGTAACCTATATTTAAATATATATTTACACACATGTACATAATATACCCATATTATTATGCAACTTAAGTAGGTATTTGTATATGTATGTACTCATTCCCTCCCAGACCGTTATTTACATAGTTGCAAGTGTTACTTTCTTATAACTGGAAATAATAATTATTGATTTATCGTTCTTGCAACTGTTTTCGCTCCTTTTTGCTCAAAGTCACGTGAAAACAGATTGAAAGACAATATTGAAATTGTTATTGACCCTGCAAGAATAACAGCAACATTAACTTCTGTGATAAATGAAGGAATCTTAAAGATATAGCAAATTTAAAATTCATCAATATTTGGAAAAGTTTTTTCGTAACTCTACATAATTTCAGCTGAGAATAATTTGCATGTAATTTGTATGTATGTTATTTATGTAAGTTAGTAATTTTTTGATGGATAGAGTATCCTCGAACTATCTGAACTGCGTTTGTGTTTAAAATATTTTTTATCACTCCGCAATCCTAACATCTTTCAGATTTTTGCATTTCCACTTAAATCCATCCCCTGCATTGGATACTGCTGGGATACTCAATTCCTTGTGATTGCGAGAAGACTTTACCTTTGGTATCGTATTGCAAAAAAAATTCACAACAAAAGTCACACATGTAAAAGCTACCAACATAAAACAATCGGAAAATCCATAGGGAGAAACTTTTAGGACACCCTCTATGTAGCTGCAGTTACTTATTTATGTATGTAAATATGTATGTAATGCATGTGCATACTCTTTATTCACACATGAACTTTTAAAGAAATTGAGAATTCTGGGAAGCTATGCCATTCCCTAATATTATGCACTGTCACTCATTTACGTTATCATAAAAACTGATTGGTACGAAAAATTATATCTGACTAGGCTGAAGTAACCATTACGAATTTAAAATGAGATTTAAATTAAGTCTTAACTATATGTAATCACAACTTATACATAAATAAAGATTTGAGGGGGAAAAATAAGCAAGATTTATCAACATATATACTTACATATATTTGTATGTACATAGATAATACATATGTGATAATATATATATATATATATAATATATATATATATATGATAATATATCATAGCAATGTATGTGCATATACACTTCATTCACATAGAGTTCAACTTTTACAGAAATTGACTTGTACTGTACGTCAAGAAAATATTTTCAGCACAAAATCGAACAATTTTTCGGCCACTGTAGTAAATTTAGCTCATTCGTATAAAGAAATATTTAAATAGAAAGGAATACCCGTCTAATTTAACCTTAATCTAATAAACGAATGAAGGATATACAAACTTAAGAAGAAACGTTTAATCAGCTCATGCTGTCCAAGAAAGTTTTAGATAAATAATTAATTTTAATTCTTAGATATAAGAAACGTATACCTAACGTTGTAAATACGAGACTGATCGTATCTAAGAACGATCGGATAATAATCGGTTTTAAAGGTCAAACCCATATTCCTTATCTTGAACATATGAACACGATACTGTTCCATTTCCAAATTCTCCGGCCACCAGGGATATATTTTACAAAAACCCGCATTATGCCAACCCCCCTAATTTGGAAAGTCCTCCATTGGAATTTCCTCTCGAACCTGTACTTATGCAGGATACCAATCACCTTTGAGTACGATGACTCAAACTTGCGGCATAAGTTTCACTTTGAAAAAGTTTCCGGAAAAAATTATAGAGAATTTCTAATTTGGATGTTTAACGTCTTCTTTCTCTTTACTATCTTAACCGTGGGATGTTGTGGGTATGTCATTGGGCGACATGCTTATCATCCCATCCGTGCCGTGACGACGGTACATATCCTAATCTATGCCATTATCATACCGACGGCGATATCCATGTTCGTGATTACCAATGGAGAGGTTGTCACTAGGAGAATGAACTGTTTTACAAATTTCTTTGACGAAGTTAATCGCTTGGACAGTTGTGAGTAATTTGAATATAAATATATTTCCTGAATAAGATATACATACCTACTCTAAATAAAAATGAGTAACATTTTCTCAAGTTTGGGTAAAAAAGAGGATGACACAACCACAAGGTACAATTTTCTAAATCGTTGGGCAAAACGTTGGACAAATTTTACCTTTTGGTTGTGTCATCCTCTTTTTTACCCAACCTTGAGTAAATTCTACTCATTTTTATTTATACATGCATGTATAATATGAAATATGCTATGTGAAGTTCCGTTTATGGGGGGTTGACTGCATTGATGGTGGTGATGAGGCAGATGAGACGATCGTCGTCGTTGTTGTTGTGTGTGCGTAATAATTGTGAGGCGAGATGAGACTTGGTTGCACTTTTCTTAGAGAGGTTTTATTTATTACTTGTACAAACAGGCAGAACTCTGCCTCTCTCAATAATATTGGGAGAGGTAACATGCAGTAGCACAGAATACTTCCTCGACCCGTCCTCCACCGTTCCCCCGTCTGGTGGCTGCGCTTTCGCTTATATATCCTAGCAATACCTAATTGATACCTATGTGTTGACCGATTATTAACCGGTTGGCCACGCTGAATAGAGATATCTCAGATGAGGTTGTGACGAAGCTGGTTTGCAACATTGTCTCTTGTTTGTAAGAGATGATGGAGGTGAGTGGCATAGTAATTAAGGGGTTTGGCATTAATGAAGTTGACCAAACCTGCTCTTTCACAATATTCACCTCTAGTAAGCGGTGGCCCTACCGCAACAAGCGAAAAAAATGCGAGATGTAATTCAGTCAGATTCTGTGTACCTACTTGGCGTCAGCTTATTCAGAAAAGTCAGGAAAATTCGTCAAAAATCTAGGTAAGAAAATTTGTTTTTTTTCAATTAAGAATGGATAGGTATGTATTCCCCCAAGATGGTGGTGGATGGTCAATTGCATGTAAGCTTTGTTGACGTAAAGTGTGTTCGTGAATGAAATATAATGGGGAGGTATTTTAGCAGAATAAAATGCATGCATAAATGCGTGCATGGCTGGTAAAACTAAAACAAAATTTTAAAACTTATGTACGAAAGTCGGAAAATTATTAACGAAAAAATAAAAACTGAGGCAGCAGATTTTTGATGGAACAAATTAAGATACTTAGATAGGAAAATTGTTAAAATTGGGAGTTTGAAAAATTGAAAAAATTGAAATTCTTAGATAGGAAAATTGTTAAAATTGGGAGTTTGAAAAATTGTAAAAATTAAAATTCTTAGATAGGAAAATTGTTATAATTGGGAGTTTGAAAAATTGTAAAAATTAAAATTCTTAGATAGGAAAATTGTTATAATTGGGAGTTTGAAAAATTGTAAAAATTAAAATTCTTAGATAGGAAAATTGTTAAAATTGGGTGAGGAGGACTGTATGTGTGTAGTCGATTGTGGACCGGATTGGAGCTGTCTGAAAAATATATATGTGCCCGGCAGGTCGAAGCAGAGTGAGCCAAAGACAGAGGAGTGCCAGATGTGAAAACAATGGTGTGATGACGAAAATACTAAAAGTAATAGACGATGAGTTATGAGTGCCAAGAGTTATCTAAATTAGTTCATAGATCCTACAATTAAAATGTCTTAGAATGTAACAGAAATTAATGTAAAATAAAAAGTACTCTAACAATTAAAGAAAAAATTGGTAAACAATAATGGTGATTAATACTGGGCTAAAAATTACGGAAATTAATATTGTCCTTATGAGTAGTTATGGTTACCTGTTCTTAAGATGGGATTATAATGATGATAAAAAAAATTATAAGTAACATGTGTTGGTTGATGTGTTTAGACCATGGTGGTAATCGAAGAATTATCTACTGCTATTAAATTATCTAATTATCTAATTATCTATGCTTCTTGTTAGATGATGACGCCGCAGCAGTTGGTACGGTGGTAAGTGGTTATCGTAGAGATGTCTGTAGATTGGGTCTGTGTTTATTGATTTTTATTTGTTTTTTTTTGTTGTTGTTTATATTATTATTTATGTCGTTTTTTGTTTGGGGGGTGGTTGTGTTTGTGTTGGTTTATTTTTCTTCTCTCTTGCGAGTGGAGAAGTAATGGTGACATGTGTTTAGGAGGTGGGCCCCAGAACTGAGATGCAGCCGGGTAGTAGTGGTGGAAGAGGGGCAACAGGCGGCAGGAATCATCAAGTAAGGGATGAGTTGTTTGCCAATTTAATAAAGATGAAACCCCTGAGTAGATGACCTGATAAAAAGATTGACGGTCGGAAATGGTTTGTATGTAGGTCCAATATTCGGGGCCGGTGTCTTCGGAGGAGGAGAACGACTTGGAGGCGTTGTTTGTTAAGGTAAGAAGCGGGGCTAGTAGTGTGTGGATGAAGGGGTGCGTACTTGCTTGAAGAGAAAAAGTGATGGTCTGATATTGTTTGAATTTGGCAGGTGAAACGTGTCCGGAAGGAGAAGAAGTCTTCCACTGGTGCAGGTGAGGAGACCGAGAGGAGCGCCAACCAGGCCGGTGGTAGCGGGAGGGTGATGGCGGAAGGAAAAACGAGGATAAAGGACAGGTCGAAAAAAGTAAGTGAAACTGAGTAAGGGAGAACCGTTGTTGGAGGGGTTGGACAGAGGTGTAATGGCGAAGATAATAATTAATTGTCCTGATGATTTCAGTGGTTTCGGAGGAGGTGTCCATGTGGCCATGTCTTCATCGCTATGGACCGATGGAGGTATCACCTGAAGAACTGCAACGGGGGTTCTTGCAATCCAGGAAGATGTCATCTGATAGGATGCCAAGGAAATCCTAATCCAGAAGTAGATTATCGTCGTCGTAGATAAGTTTGTGTTGTGTCCAATAATTTGCACTATTTCCAATAATTTGTAGCTGTGGTAAATTGTTTGCTGTCTAATATTTCCAATAATTTGTAACTGTGGTTAACTGTTTGCTGTCTAAATAAATTTGACAAAATTTTCAATATTTCCAATAATTTGTAACCGTGGTTGATTTTTTTTGTTGTTGAAATAAAATTGACAAAATTTCCAATATTTCCAATAATTTTTGACTGTGGTGAAGTGTTGGTGTTGTGAATGAAATTGATGGTGCTGAGTGGGTAAAACGGGTGTCTGAGTTGCTTGAAAGAACGGGAAGGGTGGGGCGTGGGGTTTCAGATGGACGGCAGAGATTGGGATATAGTCGCCGGAAGTTGAGCCGCAAGCAGGGGGAGATTAGGGAGGGCATGGATGAGGAGGTCTTCGGTGTAAAGAAAAGAAATATCCGTTGTAAATTGAAGGGGGGGGGGGGTGGTCTTTGGAGGATTGAAAAATTGTTGCGCCAGGCCGGACGTGTGTAAGAGTCTATGGCGTGGTCGATATCTGATGGGACGTGTGGAGTGACGACGAGAGGCGGAATAAGATAGAATTCCGGGGCGTGTCTTAAAAGTCTGGGGTAGATTTGAGGAAGGGGCGGTCGTGGGGGTGATAACTGGTGACCCATGTGCCTCCTCAGTATATTGGGCTGAGGAGGGGAGGGTAAACAAAGCTTGATTGTGCCTGCTGCAGGTGTCGAAAGCGCCTTGGTGGGTGAGGACTGAAGGGTGGGAGATAATTTCTGGGTGTCTATTGCAAAATTCGTCGAACCACGCAATGTAAACGGTTGAAGTGGCGTGACAAAACTTGTTGGAGCGTGGGGGTTTCACTGTTGTGGCGAATACATAAAAAATTTGAGGTGAAGATGGGTGAGGTGGAGTCCCATTTTGAACAGGCGACGTAATTCGGAGACCAATAAAAGTTCTTCCTTGTCTGTCACGCTGGTTGGGTGAGGTGGAGAAGAGGGGTGAGGATTAAGTATATATTTTTTTTTATGTTATTTTTGTTTTATTGTTGAGGCGGATCAGCTGGATGAGATAGCAGTGTTGGAGAGCATGGCGTTGAATCTGGGGGTGGGGACGGCCTACTGTTAGCCGGCACAGGCCTTGAGGGAGTGGATGGAAGTGGCAGGGAAGGTTTGGAGCCGTCGGCGGGTATGTTCGGGTAGAGTGGGGGGGATTGGAGAAGTTTCCTCGGTTTCGATTGGTTGTTCGGCGTGATCTTGATACGTGGTATGACGCGGTTTAAGACGCGGGAGATAGCGGGGGGAGTGAGAACAAGAACAAAGTTGGTACGTGTATGACAGGAGGCCCCTTTTGGGAGGGCGTGGAGGAAGTAAACGTAGGTTACCTGGCACCGTTATGAGTTTTGAAGGGGGGACAATGGTGAGTTTTTCATTGTGTCGTGTGCAGAATCCATAAGCGCCATAATAGGTGAGGATATTGGGGTTGCGGAATACTTCCGGGTGTCTGGCTGTAAATTCGTTGTACCATTTTTCATCCACAGCTGTAGAGTCGGTGAAATTAAATGGGCGTGGAGGTGAAATGCTGGACGTAAATTTTCCACAATTTTGGAGGAGGTGGTTGCGGGTGAAGAAAAAGTTCGCATCAAAAAGTCGGAGAAGTTCGGAGGCCAATTGCATTTCTTCGAGATAGGTCAGCAGGAGGATTGAGCTGTTGTACGCCCGAAATTGGGTGGACGAGAAGGTGGCCTTAGGCGACTTGGGAACTTGTTGGTCCATGGCACGGGAGTATGAAATCCTCCTTTAGAGAAGTTGTGTGGTCTTGTTGAACTGCACGTCGTTCACTGTCACAAGGTGGAAGATACAAGACGGAGGAGCCAGTGTCTGGGGCGATACTGCAGGTTGCGAGGAGAAGAGAGTCGTCTGGGAGAAGAATATGGGTTGGTGGGTGATGGGTGTTATGGCCTGAGGAAGGGTCGAGTTGGATGGTCTGCAGGATGAGTATGCACAATTGAGGCAGGAGGGAGACTGGTTTTGAGGGGAGAGAATCAGGTGAGAATGAGGGCGTCCCTGAGAGGAAGGTCGTTCTTCCTCGTGGGAGATGAGATTGGCCGAGCCGTCCTGTCGATGCGGAGAACAGGTTTGGTGAGGTTCAGGTGTGTGATAAAAGGTAGAAGGTGGGTTGGAACTAGATTGTGGTCGGTGGGTCGGATCGTTGTAAGTGAGACGGCTAATTGTTTGAACAGCATGGGAGATGAGCCCTGAAGCGAGGAGAGTAATATTGTGGTCCAGTTGGTCCAAAAGGTATATGGATTGAGAATAACATCGGGGGCGAGTAAAGTGTTGAGTCAACCGGTGAAGTGAGATTGGACAAAGTGTTGTAGCAATTGAGTATATAGAGGTAGAGTAGAAGATACCGTTATACTAAACGTATTGCTGAGTCGCGTACGTGGTTCGTGAACAGACGGGGAGGTACGTAGTAGCGTTTAAGAAAGAAAACTAATGTAATTGAGCCGACAATTCGCTACTGGTTGAATGACAGATCGAAGATTGCCTAATACTGGAAAAATGTGCAGACGAAGGTGACCAGGAGGAGTTTACTAGTGTTAAATCTTAAGGTAGGGGAGTGAGGGTACTCATTAGGGGAGATGCCCATGGAAGTCTATATGCAACGTAAATGCACAGGAGAAGGAACTCTCCTGTGGATTAATGATTATCGCGTCATTAGTTCTCTTATATATTAAATGCGGCGAATGGTTGTGGGGACCATAGAGCGACCGCTGTATAATATGGTAGACTATCCGGTTTTCGCTTCTAAGTAATAGTTATGTGGTACAAAAGAATGAAGGATGTCCACGTAATCCTAGATATCGAAAATCACCTATGGAAAAGGGCAAAAAAATACACAGGAGAAAGAATTCTCTTGTGGATTTTTATATATTTTTTTTTTTGTAAATCCTATAGGTAGGTTTTAGAATACGTATATATATATATATCTGGATGACCGGTAAGTATTACTATTAATTACTATTGTATTACGGGGATAGTCAAGGGGACCATCCTGGGTTCGCCGTGATACGTATAGAATTAATACAGCTATCTGGGTGACCGGTAATTATTACCATTTATTACTATTGTACTACGGGGATAGTCAAGGGGACCATCCTGGGTTCGCCGTGATACGTATATAATTAATACAGCTAGTGTAATATGGTGCTCTAATTTAGAACTTTGCCGAGGGGCAGAGGTTGGTCAAACGCTGCCTGGTTTAAAAGTATGTGGGATAGAGAAATTCGTGTGTCGTGAGGCGACGCAATCGGGGCATGAAGGAAAAGGAATGTTGCCACCGGCGGTGTGGGGGGCGAGGCGTTGGCTAGGTGAAGAAGGTAGAGGGTTAGAATTGGAAAGTGGTCGGGAGAGGTTGGTAGGTTGATTAGGTCGAGTTAATAGATCTGGTCGCCAGGTATTTGGGATATGTGAGGAGGAGCGATTTGGATTGTAGTTAGTGTGTATAGGCAATAAGTAAGAACGTGATTGGCGGGGGTGTGCGTTAGGGGGAGAATACAACGAGTGATTATCACTACGAGGTCGGTTAGTATTGGGGTTGTAGCGTCGTCGAGAATGGACTCTCCCACCTCCACCAAAATTACGGCCGTCACCATCCTGTATGTGATGTGTGCCTCGGAAGGTGCTGTGATGTGGAATTGGCTATGTACATTCTGGCGGGTAGAGAAACCGCCACCACGGTTGATGGAATACGAAGATCTACCCCTATGGTTACGGTTACGGTTACCCTGTGAGGTGCGCTGTTGGTAGTTATTGTGTCTAAAACCACCCGTCGGTGGGGAATCTGGGAAGGTCATGTGCTGACCCGAGGAGCGAGGGCGAGGTGCATCTAACATATGAATAGAATCTGAACCTGCAGAGACTACATGAGGCCTCATGTCGGATGTACCAATCCCTTGTTGTAATTGGGAAGGAAGTTGTTGGGCTAAGAGAGAGACGAAGTGCGGGTCGTTGGTCGATCGGGAATTGACGAATGGGGGGTGTGCATTACAGTCTTGAATGGAAGTAAACCTTAAGGCTTGAATGAGGTGGGCGAAAACTGCATCGTAGGAAGAAGATGTAGCGGGTGTGGGCCACCCCGTCAAATTGTCGATGTGAGAGATGTGTGGTGGGCAGGCGCAGAAGTCGCCATCAATGGTCGAGATATGCGAGGGAGGGAAAGGTGGTCGATAGAATGCGTTGGTATGGTGTGGAGGTACAGGTTGGAAGGAAGGTAGAATGTGAGGTGGCACAAAAATGTTATCAGGGAGAGGTGCCGCGGGGGTTGGTAAAGGTTCCAACTCCGTATTAGGACAGACTTGTGGGAAAAAAGGAGGAGAGTTAGTATCTGTCAGGGGTGAACATCCTGGAGAGATGGTGATGTCGTTCATAGGTGTCCCCATTTGGAAAAGAGTGGGTGATGCAATAATGAAAGGACAAATTGGTGGTGGTTGAAGAGCGGAAGGGTGTTTTGGGCAGGGTCTCAACCACTGCTGGGAGGTGGAGTAAAAGATGTTGTGGGACCAATAAGGATGAGGGGTTGATGGGCACGGAGTCGTTGTGCAGGGGGTTTCGTAGACTACGGTGGTGGCTGGTGGAAGACGTTGGGGGCTGGCGTTTGGTTGAGGATAGAAAGTAGCGGGAGGCAAGATACTAGTTTTGAGATAAAAAGTCGCAGGGATGGATGCTGCAGGTAGTTGATTTGCACTCGAAACTGGATTTTAGCTATCGGGGTCAGAAGAGAGAGGTGATGAAGGAGAAGCAGTTTCTGGTTGGGGTGAACGTCTTGGACTCAAAAATGATATCGTGATGTGGAGCAACAACCTCGTTTTGAGGTGGAGATGTTGAAATTGGAAAGGGGCTGGCAGGTTGGAGAGATTGACCGAATGACGTGGCACCAAAAGTATGCGGAACAACCTCGATTTGGGGTCGAGATGTTGAAATTAGAAAGTTCCTCGCTGATGGGAGAGATTGGCCAATCGACGTGGCACCAAAATTATGAGGACCAAGAGTGTGAGATGATGCTGGGGTTAATTCAGATGTAAGGCCGACTCGTCCGCCGAAAAATATTGGTCTAGTGGGCGTGCCGGATGAAAATGTGGATCGTATGTGGTTATAGGTAACCGGTAAGTAGGAGGAGAACGAGGATTCGGGGAGGCCGATGTGGGGTTAGTGGTTTGGGATGTGTAATATCGATGTCGAGAAATGAAATTATCCTCAATGCGGTCGAGTTGAACGAGCTGCCGCTCTCTCTTATTACAAAGTGCTGTGTGTCAGGTATGGGAAAAAAGAGCTATAACTACCAACACGCTAAATGAAACGGAGGATGCCCTAACGGCTGGAGAGAACAACGGGGTGCGTACGACTTACTTTCACAGGGTAAATGATTTTCAAAATATATCGGCGCCCCCTCGGAGCGTGAACCGATAATTAGAAAAATACGCTTAATGGCGAAAAAATGGCTACCGTGGCCTACTAGGTGCAAAAAGGACTGAAAAACGACCTCGTCCTTGCTGTCTCCGCAGTCAAGGGAAATAAATTCATAAAGTCTTCTATGTGTACTTGAAATGTAGGGGCCCCTATGGGCAAGAAGTGTTCCCCAAACTTCTCCCCGTCCTTTTTAGTTCTGACAGGTACGTGATTCTAGGGAATTGTGGACGTATGGTCGGTGGTGGGAACTCAAAATATTTTTTTTCTGTAAAATATTGGCAGAGTACCGACCAATGGTGGATCGTGTAAAATGGTGAAGGGGGGAGAGTGTGGAGGGGGTGGTTAAAAAGTCATGGAAATTTTTTTTTTTTACTTACCTTGGTGGTCTGTCACACCGACGTCGTGAAGATGGGGGGTAGAGAGGGAATGGCGCGTTTTGTAGTGATGACACTTCGTCACACTGCAGTCGTGAAGATGGGGCGATTTTGAGAGAGGGGGTGCGGCGTCCTTCTCTCCTTCTGACAAGGAGAGGCCGCCGTGGGTACCAATGTGGTACCCACATTATGGGGGGTTGACTGCATTGATGGTGGTGATGAGGCAGATGAGACGATCGTCGTCGTTGTTGTTGTGTGTGCGTAATAATTGTGAGGCGAGATGAGACTTGGTTGCACTTTTCTTAGAGAGGTTTTATTTATTACTTGTACAAACAGGCAGAACTCTGCCTCTCTCAATAATATTGGGAGAGGTAACATGCAGTAGCACAGAATACTTCCTCGACCCGTCCTCCACCGTTCCCCCGTCTGGTGGCTGCGCTTTCGCTTATATATCCTAGCAATACCTAATTGATACCTATGTGTTGACCGATTATGAACCGGTTGGCCACGCTGAATAGAGATATCTCAGATGAGGTTGTGACGAAGCTGGTTTGCAACATTGTCTCTTGTTTGTAAGAGATGATGGAGGTGAGTGGCATACTAATTAAGGGGTTTGGCATTAATGAAGTTGATCAAACCTGCTCTTTCACAGCTATTAAATAGATATTCATTCCCATTCAAAGAACATTAAGAATTATCCAATCTGGAAAACTAGCGATGGCGATTTGGATTACTTGGGTAAGGGTTTTAACAATCCCAGTTTTGGCCTGTCGTTTTGAGGTTTTTGCAAATATGTTTTTGTTATTTATTTATAAGTAATTTGGCAAAATTTATCCCCCACTATTCAAAATTTTCGAAAAACTTAGGTCCCGTTCCAATTGGCGTGGCGAAGTCTCAAAATCCTTCAGCAGCGGAGGGCTACTGATTTTCGTACCCTATTTTCAAAAGATTGTCACTACAAATACACAAATCTGGTGTACATCCAGTACGTCCGTTTGCAACTGATCATGATTTCTGGACAGGACGAGGATGCTCAGAGTCTTTTCATTTTAATGGTTTTGGGAGCGATACTTAGCTCGTTAGCGAATTTTTGTACAATCCGCCTCCTGAATGTAAGATTACCTATATTGTTTTATTCCGTGTTTCCCATGGCATCGATAGCTATTTTGATAATAGCTCAACAAATGTTGCCTGTAGCCGTGGGTGTAAATGAAAAGGCGTCCGAAGCCCTGCAGAAGTGGATAGTGGGACTAAATAATGGGAAATTGAACAGTAGTGAGAGAAGGTTTTTGAAAATTAAGTTGCAAGCTTTAAGATCGATTCGTTATCACGGAGGGTTGAATGGCTTTTACTTTTTTGTTGCGGACAAGACTATTAAACGAGAATATTTTGGGGTAATTGTAACGACAACGTTAAATTTATTGCTGTCGTTTCCAGCGGTAAGATATAGGTATTAAAAAAATAATTTGTAGTTATATTAGTTCATGTATTTATGGTATGTTCACGAATTTACGGTACAAATAATTGTTAACAATTTTATTTTAAGTATTGACATGCACGATATTGTTTTATTCCCTGCGAGCGAAGTTTAAAAATTTAATAAGGGAAAGTCCATAAATTATGTCACGCGAGAGGGGGGGGGGTCTAAGGCTCCAATGATATCGTGCCTATGAGACACATGTTAAAAGGGGGGGGGGTTCTAGAAAATCGCGTTTTTTGCGTGACATAATTTATGGATCGCGACTAAGGTTAATGCGTTCAATCGATTGCAAGAGCGTATATGTACATAAAGACATTGTTCAGCTGGTTAGATAATCGTGTTAAACCGAGTGTTATCAGCATTCAGGAAAATGAAGTATGTAAAAAGTCATTGAATAAAATTTTAAATGATGGAACTGGTTGAGTAAAAATTATTTAGGGTTGTCGCATCTTGCTGCATTTCCTCAGTGTTTCCGGAATTTTATGTGTACTCCTCGTTTTCAACTTTCCATGAACCCAAACGAGCTTCGGGGCGAGCACGTCGACGTCAAAAAAAGGCGTCCAAGAATTATATTAGCCGAGAAGCCGAATTATCCTATTATTTAACACCAGTTTATTTTATTTTGGCGTAGAAGTCATTCAATTACCCAAAATCTTGACACCAATTGAATAATTTAAACGCCAAAATAAAATAAACTGGTGTTAAATAATAGGATAATTCGGCTTCTCGGCTAATATAATTCTTGGACGTCGTGCCTGGACGCCTTTTTTTGACGTCGACGTGCTCGCCCCGAAGCTCTTTTGGGTTCATGGAAAGTTGAAAACGAGGAGTATGTACAAGGTCAAAAAGTTTCGAGACAACCAATTATCATTTCTCCAATTTTAGACACCGAACTTTATTTAAACTGTGATTTCCCTTGGCGATTTCCTCCTACATATCTACATATGTCAATTAATTTTTTGTACTTCCTCGTCCCCTTAAAAACCAACATTTTCGTACTCTTCCGTAATGCTTGGATCCTCGAAATTTAAAAATTTGGCGTTTCTCATACAAACACTGACCCCACAGTTTGAGCGTCTCTCCCAAAAACGCAATAATTGGCAGCACCAACAAACTCATCCAAAGATGAAAAAACGTCGAAATGCTTAAATTCAAACTCACCGGAACTACCACATCGGGTCGGTCCATTCTAGAAATAATTTCCCGGGTAAAATTCAACCTCAAATTAGAACCCTTCTTCTCTGCCCTGCTTAAAAACCCGGAATACCCCGCAGATTCTATAAACGACTTGAAATAACCCGGTAACCTTGTCGTTTCCGTATTTTCGAACCGCCAAAATGAATTCCGCTCCAACATGGAGTCCTTACTAGGATAAAATTTGATCCAGTAGTAGTGCCGACGTAGATAGTCCAGCTCATCGGCAACATCCCGGTGCGTCCCGGCGTACACGATCCTGTCGCACTTCACTAGCGCCTCTTCCGTCAAAGAATCCACCGCGGAAGGCGGGAAGTCCTGGTCGAAAACGCGCCAAAGTTTGGTCTTATCCCGCTCCGGAAACCAGATCATTTTCCGAAGCTTCAAAGAAAAGAGATACTCCATCACTTTCGGTAGTTTCACGTTTCCATTTTTAAGGTGCGACACCATCGCCTCCCTTCCACGAAGCGGGACCCTCGATAACCATAAGTAAAGGGCTAGTTGAATATTATGGGACGCCAAGTAAGCATCAATTGCGGTACTGATAGTTTCTAAGAAAGCGAAACTGGATCTGTAATACAGAGGGGCCACAGCCCTGAATGAAGTGGCCCTTAACCCCTTAAGGTATGAGTGCAGCCCTTGACGATGGTTACCTAAACTATGGCCGACACCACCATTTCCGGTAAATTTGCTGGCTACCCGGAAATAGTTGGGGGCGTGGTCCCATTCGGTTCATCGGTGAACTCCATTATCGCGTTGGTCAGAGAGGAACAGTTTCTCCCGGGTTGGGAGGAGCAGTACGGGTGAGTTAGGTCGTCGAAAGAGGTTACGGACTTTCTCGGGAGTGGCGATAGCAGAGAGGAAATTAGGCGGGAAGTGTAAAATTGGGTGAAAAGGATGGATTGAAGCACCCAAACATCGATGACTAGTCGGACGGCGGATCGGTTTTGAAAACGGGGTTGAATTTCGACATTTTTTTTCGAAAAGGGAGGAAAATACAGAGATAAAGTTGAAAATGAATTGGTTTTGAAGGGAGGAGGTCTTGACGTGGGTGATCCCCGTGAAGAAAATGGAGATTGTGACGACGGTGAACATCAGCCAGATCCAAAGGTATGGGTCGAAAGGGAGGAAGTAGATTTCCCAAGAGTACGTCTCCTCAGCCCAGCAGGTCAGAAAAGTCGTCGAGCTAGTTTCCGGAATGACGACGGCCTCCATCTGGTCAAATTGCCTGAGAAGAATGGCATGAAATTATTTAAATTATGCATGTAGTTAGAACTTGTGTGACCAAATGACTTGAAATTTCAGGTAGTTTCCAACTTCAAAAGCAATCGTACCGAAGCCTTTTGTACATACTGTACAAAACTTTAAACATCATGCCTTTCATTTAATGAATACTCACATTTTCTTGGAGGGCTCGTCGTTTGAAACAATGGGAAATTTAAGGTACTCCTTTGTCTTATCGAATCGAAGAGACACATTTTTATGACAATAAACCTCCCTTAACACAGCCGCAATTAGGTTGAACTTAACTTCCTGCTCGATTAAATGCTTCGGAATTGTACAGAAGTCAGGGTATGCGGTATTGTAGGATGTCGCAACTACATGCATTACATTAAGTACCCTTTGTGGGTAGTATTTTTGAACGTTGGATGTAAGGCTGCTATCATTTAAAACCCGTATTTCCCGCCGGTCCCCGCAGATAATACAAAGTAGAAACGTCTCGTCGCTGTCCTCCGTCCAGAGAAAAAAGTAGCGCGCGACTTCGAGCCGCTCGCGCGGATTATCTAACGCGTTTTGAGCTAGGTATTTGACTTCGGTAGGATTTGGGAAAGCTGAGACCCGCATAGCAACAACTTGCCTCCTTTTGTATGGTACCGGTTTACCGAACGGGTCTACCAGAAGGGTCCGAATATTGAGCATTATGCGCGAATGGATATATATATTTGGTAAATTTTTAAGCTATATGTACACCGCGAGACAAAAGAGTCGTCCGTTGTGGAGTTTTGAGTTGAAAATTTCTATCGGAAATAAGTACCCGTTATAATTAAGGTTTGTGGATAATGAAACATCATGAATTGTGAGGGTGGATTGTGTACCTTGGAGAAATTTATGGTCAGATAAGGTTAAGAAATCGGTAACAAGGTGGATATGACAGGTTTGAAACTCGGTGAAATTTAAGGAGAACGCTGACACAAAAGGCGAGTATATTGTAATCAAATTTAGTAGTGTTAGTAGCGAAAGTCTAAAATAAGGGGACATTTCCTTTAAGTTTTTCGAAATGCGAGATGTTAAATAAAGGGTTTGCGTTGGACTACTTACTTAAAAAGTTGTTTTCCTTCTAGTGCGTGGTGAAAGAAATCGATGCGGTATCGCATTAAATAATTTGGAATATAGAAAATCATGTAAGACTCGGGAGAAAGGCATGTAGGTATATATTTAATTAAAATTAATGGATGAATACATGCATATGTAATTATTTTTTAAACCGGAGTGAATTGCGTCCATTTGTAGAAATACGAGTACGCCCGCAATACAATTTTATTTAAAGTACGGCCTTTTTTACATGTTTGATGTTGTTATTATATACGGTATTCCTCTAAGGAGGAGAGACCCTCTACATGTCATCTTCAGATCTTGATGCCCTTTGGATATGTTGGAGTACCCTATGAGTCTACTAAAACCCTCAAGTGGTTTGATGCCATGGCCCCATTTACGCCCGCCACACCCCCTCAAAGGTGTAAAAAACACGAAAAAAGCCCTGTTTTCATGTACTTCAACTGTCACCAAAAATCCAATTTTGCTCGGATTTTCATAAAATTTACATTTTTATGATCCCAGATACTTGTGTGATCATATCCAATAGCAATCTAAACTTTTTTGAGATTTTGAAAATTTTCGAATAATTCATGAGCAGTGGAATGTCCAAAAATTTCGAAAATTTCAAAAATGTTGAGATTGCTATTGGATATGATCACACAAGTATCTGGGATCACAAAAGTGTAAATTTTATCAAAATCCGAACAAAATTGGATTTTTGGTGGATTTTTAAAGTTGGTAACTTTTGTGGTTTTCATCCCTTTGAGTCGGTGTGGCGGGCGCAAATGGGGCCATGGCATCAAACTGCTTCAGGGTTTTAGTAGACTTATAGGGTACTCCAACATATCCAAAGGGCATCAAGATCTGAAGATGACATGTAGAGGGTCTCTCCTCCTAAGCTTGGACAGTCCAGCCATTTTTTTCTCGTAAGATGAGACATGGTGAGTGAACCCGGGTTCGCCTCACCACACTCACCATGTCTCATCTTACGAGAAACAAAAACCATGCACCGTACGAATGTTGGCTGGACTGTCCAAGTTTAGAGGAATACCGTAATATCTATTTAGATAATCCAGAATAGTATTGTTTATGCGAATTGAGAAGGGTGAATTTATGTGAAATTTTAGTCAAAAACACAGTTGCAGTCCACTGTGTTTCATTGTATACATATTTAAAATTCTTTTATAAAAATACATTTTTTACGTCCTTTTTTGCATTTTTATTTTTATTCTATCCAAAAACATACTGTACGCTTTTGGAAATTTTAACTATTTGAATTTCGCCGTGGCGATTTTAGACCTCAAACTGTCCCATATGAACGTATATATGTCTTGATTGTTACATTAAACATATAGTTAAATACATATGAGTGAAAAAGGGTATATGTGTAAGTAAGTACATATGTACGTAAATAGATACATACTCCCTGGAATTAAAGAAAGGGATGGAAATTGTTGTTAAAAGGTTAAGGGCATACGCATTCCTGCAAAACCGGAGTAATAATGAATACATTTTTACGTGTACACTTAACTCAAAAACAGCAGAGTAAAATACCTACCTAATTAACATTTTGAAGGATATTTCTCACAAAATACAAAATTCATCAAGATTTGGAAACATTTTTGTCGCGATTTTTTTTCCAACAAAACACTTGAATTTATTCCAATTTATCATTATCATGGTTTATAATAATCAATTACATATCAGATTTTACTAAAATGAGACGACGTCTTCTTGACAGGGCTTTACTTTTATTGGCCGTCAAGGTAGAAACTAAGCCAAGGCCTGTCTCCTATAATCTTCTTGTCTCTTAAATTTGTAAATATTTTTGCTACATAATCTTAAGTAAGTCTAAAAATAATTTGATAAAATTACAAAATTTCACTAATTAAATTAATTTATGATGCTAATATCAGTTATCCTAGTAAAAAAATACGTGAAACGCGTATTATCACATCTTATCACATTGCATAAAATGATTACTTTAACTAACTAACTTTTTGTCGCGAATAATTTCGACTGTAAATATCTCAGCTATTTTTGTAGTAGCGAATTAGAATGTTCCATAAACTAACAATATTGACTATACTGTCAACCAATCCTCAAAATTTCGAGTCGAACTTACAAATATATTCAGGCTCAGAATTTTTCAATTTTTAAGAAAATCTTCACAAGTGCCCCGTAAATTATAAGTCTGTCCAGTATCTCCAATCCGCCTGATTGACCCCGACTCACAATTCACATTTCACACATGTTTCTCACGGATCTTCTTAAAATCCAGACTAAAAAATTAAGTTGTAAGTACACTCCCAGAAATGCGTTTACGATTATAACCAGAAAGTAAACATATTTATATGACTCTACCGCCAAGGTTATAAATTTGTCACAGCTTGTTATAAATCCATCAAAATTGGTAACAAACGTAATAAAATGTAATGGTGAAAAATTGATAACCAGTTGGTGACAGAATTAATATGTCCTACACTCTGTTATTTGTGTTAAGTTGCTTAATTGTTTATTCCTGATTTTAAGAAGACCCGTGAGAAACATATGAATTGTCAAGTCACTTTCGAAAATCGACTCCAAAATTACCACATCCAGCAGTCCTTTAAAGCGTGACAAAACCGCAATGGAAAATTGCCAGACTTGCACGTGCCAAAATTGCAAAAAATCATTCCCGTCTGAACGGCGTCTTAACATCCACCTGAAACGGATGCACCCTTCCACTCCGAGACTTCGGACGTTTATGTGTGACATCTGTCCGAAAGATTTCTTCACCAGGTATGACCTCAGCCTTCACAAGAAGCACACGCATTCAGCATTGAAACCATTTAAGTGTACCGAGTGCGACAAATCTTTCAAGGTAAATAAAATAGTTAGGTAACGTAGTAATGAATTACCAAAATTAATTATTGCAAATGTCATAATATTTCATATCTAATTAGAGTAAGCTCGGGTGGAAGGTGCATATTTCGTCCCACAAAGGCAAGAAATCCTACCCCTGTCCGCACTGTCCCAAAATCCTGTAGAAAATGACGAAAAATTCAGTTTTCTGATATAAAAAGAACTTCTTAAAAAAGAAAGACTTATGATCGAAAAAAAAATTCTGATATAAATCATTGTGAGAAAGTTACAGAAATTTACAATGACTTTCGTCTTCTCTTGGGTGACCTATTTAATTCAATCACGTGTATTAAATCGCCACAGAACTTGTTTTATAGACAAAAGTAGAGAATCACACAGCCCAAAAATAAATAAAACATTGTCATGCTTATGGTCATATTGTTGGGCTTTTTAATGCCATTTTTCATTAATATTTTGAGGTTTTATCAATCATTCATATCCTACGTTTGTATATATATATTTATTTAGGGCGCAATTATAACAACAATTCAATCATTTGTTTGCATATTTACATAGGCCACACGAATATCCACATAAAATCGGATAACGACCGAAAACAGGTGTCCTGTCCTCACGATGCTTGTTCCGCCAAGTTTGTGTATCGCCACGAGCTAAAACGTCATATTTTCAGGGCTCATAGTATCCTCGAGCGTTCGCGAGACCACAAATGCTCCACATGCTTGGCCGCATTTTTTGATAAGCAGCAGCTCCGCAGGCACGAGGGCATTCACACCCGTGATCCTGCAAAGAACCAATTCATCTGTTACTTTTGTCCGAAAAGGAAACCTGATCAATGCAAGCTGTCAGACCATATGCGAATCCACACTCAAGAAAAACCATACCGTTGCGAGTTGTGCAAAACAGCGTTTAATTTTGTCGAAAACTTGAGGCGACACATTTTCACCCACACGAAGGAAAAGCCGTTCACTTGCAGCGTCTGCGAGATAGGGTTCGGAAACCAAGGATCGCTCCGAACTCACATGGCGACCCATACCGGGGAAAAGCGCTACTTTTGTGAAATGTGCGACTTTTCCAGTTTCCTCAGGGCACCAGTAACCAACCATGTGCGACGGATTCACTACAGATTGAACGAACTACAATGTCACCTATGTCCGAAGAAGTTATTTACTAGGGTTGCCCCGGGTACCGGGTAGTTACCCGGTACCCGGCATACCCGGCCTGTTTTGGGATACCCGGTACCCGGCCGGGTATACTTAAGTACCCGGTCTACCCGGCCGGGTAATATAAATATTCAATTTTCTTACTTAAAATGAAAAATCTTACAAAAAAATACAATCTGATGGATTTCATTTTTGTACTTGGTTTAATATATTTGGAAAGAATGGGTACAACCTTGGCCAACACTGATTTGGAAATTTTCATACAAATTTTAAAATTACTTTGAGCGCACTCGCGTCAGCGAATTATCAATCAGTCAATTTGCATATCTCGCACTCTCGCACATTAAGCATACCTTGCGAAGTTTTTTGAAATTTGCAACATTTCTCAATGCTTTTGCTAAAAAGCCATTTTTTGAAAGATTATTTCCTAGACTCATCCTCGCGACCACCAGCGAGAGAAATTTCAAACATCCAAGACAAATGGATCAAAATAGACGTCTTTATTGGATTTCCGAGACTTTCGAAGTGCTATCTTGCTAATTGATTCGCAGGAATATCGTCTCAGAAATAACTTTCTTAAGCCCCACAAGTTTGCTGAATGATTGCGATGATAAATGAAGCATTGTCGTAAGTATGCCTTTTGTGTGTCCCACATGATTCTTTCATTTATGCAATATCTACTTTCTAGGCCGAATCATTAGCCTGCGAAGTTAAAATTTTTACTATATGCATATGCACTGGACAAAGATATATATATACATAAAACAAGTTCAAAGATAGGCTACATCGGTCACCTAGGTGACCTATGGGGGAGCAAAGTGTAACCACAGTGAGTGTAACATAGAGAAGGCTACCCATACCTATTTTTACAAATTCATCTAAAATTTGGTATTGAGGTTAAAAATGAAGTTTGCATTGTAGAAATTTGTCTTGTAATTTTAAAACTTAAAAAAGAGTAAGAATTAAATGATTCGACAAGCAGATCCGCCGACTATTTCAAAAGTACAAATACTTAATTGGATTATGTTCCCCACATGAAACGAATTAAAACTTAGCATTTTTTCGGGCGCCAAAATTTCCTTTGGGGGGGTTATGAGAATAATGGGAGATAAATGTGGTGCACATAGGGCACAGCATATCTATGAAATGGGTTGATGAAATTTCAAAAACAAAATTTTGTTACACTCTCTGGATCAGTACCCCGATAGGTTTTTCGAACTGAGGTGGAATTCCGACTTTGAGGGGTTTTCACAGCGACGCAAAATTGACTCAGAAATTAATTTTTCGCTATAACGAAAAAGTATGACGAAATGTTCATACATTAGCTTTTCACCAATTTTTACTACATTGCAAATTATTAGTAGTAGAATAAAGGTTAAATTACCCAGAAAGTCGAAATCGACCTGCGTGACCTTTTTCGGGGATCGAAAGGTCACAATGTCAAAGGTCACATAGCCACATAAATGGGGTATCGTTGGAAAGGTATTGGCGAGAGGATTCAGAATATGTATACTTTGTGGGGTCTGAAACCACTCCCTGCAAACATAGAGCCAAAAGAATATTTTTGAGTTTTTCCCATGCATGCTTCCGTGTTAGCTCCCAATCCACTGCTGTGTTAAATTCTGGACAACTGCCGATTTTCGTTCTTTGGCCTCTAGACTTGCAGGGAGTGGTTTCAGACCCAACAAAGTATACATATTCTGAATCCCCTCGCCAATACCTTTCCAACGATACCCCATTTATGGGGTAATGTGACATTTGACATTGTGACCTTTCGATCCCCGAAAAAGGTCACGCATGTCGATTTCGACTTTCTTTGTAATTTAACCTTTATTCTACTACTAATAATTTGCAACGTAGTAAAAATTGGTGAAAAGCTAATGTATGAACATTTCGTCATACTTTTTCGTTATAGCGAAAAATTAATTTCTGAGTCAATTTTGCGTCGCTGTGAAAAACCCCTCAAAGTCGGAATTCCACCTCAGTTCGAAAAACCTATCGGGGTACTGATCCAGAGAGTGTAACAAAATTTTGTTTTTGAAATTTCATCAACCCATTTCATAGATATGCTGTGCCCTATGTGCACCACATTTATCTCCCATTATTCTCATAACCCCCCAAAGGAAATTTTGGCGCCCGAAAAAATTGCTAAGTTTTAATTCGTTTCATGTGGGGAACATAATCCAATAGAGTATTTGTACTTTTGAAATAGTCGGCGGATCTGCTTGTCGAATCATTTAATTCTTACTCAAAAGTGTTGCGAATTCTAGAAAAATTAGAAAAATTCCTGCTATTTGTAGTATATAAATGTTACCCGGTACCCGGCCGGGTAGCCGGGTACCCGGCATAAATTTTAGGCCGAGTACCGGGTAGTACCGCTACCCGGGGCAACCCTATTATTTACCAAGGCGGAATTAAGGCTGCATGTAGAAAGGCGTCTTGGATTTCCTTGTTATTTATGCAAAGTACCATTCCGAAGGGTTCGAGACATGGAGGATCATCTGAGACGGTGCACGGGAGAGAGAACGATTGAATGTTTATGGAAGTTTGGGGTGAAATAAGAATGAAGAATTGAAGGTTTAATCTTCATTAAATTTTCCACCACAGTAAACGATTGTCACGCCTTGCATCTGATATAATTATCCATATTTCTTTTTTCAAATCTGTTCATGTTTTCTCCGAGTAACTCCCTCTACCTAAATATCCAACTCTGTGCATGGCACTAGCCGTCAAATAAATGCATGTGTATGTATGTCAGTATGTGCATATATGTAGCAGAACTAAAACCAAGTACTTAACAATTTACACAAAGTTAAAATAAATGTCCACTTATTTCAAACTGTCGTCCATCCTTCTAAATTTAATTATAGTACACGTATCACATTTCCACCTAAATTACATCGAGTTTAGAACCTGTCATATACCTCGTTACCGATTTCGTCACCTTACCTGACTATAAATTTCTCCAAAGTATACACTCCACGTTAACGATTAATAAGGCTTCATCGCCAGACCTTAATGAAGACGGATACCCATTTCCGCTAAACATTTACGCCTCTAAGCTCCACAATGGTCGTCTCTTTTGTCTCGCAGGGTACATTTGCTTAAAAAATTACCACACATTAATCTGCATTCGCGTATGTACAGGGTGGTTAAAATGTCAAGCCACCATAGCTGGAAAATCTTATCTACCTACGAACCTAGTTAGTAGTACACTTGGACCCCGGGTAGTACACTTCGACCGGCCGAAGGCCGGTCGAAATATTTGTCGGACAAATATATAATGATCAGCAGAAAGTACACAAGACCAGTTGGAAGTACACTATAACTAGTACAAAATTGCTAGGAAATGCACACTAACCGTTAAAAGTAGTACACAATGTGTACAACACATCGATTACTAGAAACTAAATAGAACATACACCTGTCTTCGATAATGTAGTACACTTCGACCAACAAAATAAGGAGAAAATATATTTATACGACCTAATGGAAGTACACTTCGGCCAAGACAAAATCTGGAAAAAGTACAGGAGCGAATGGAAGTTCACTTGGTCATGAAAAAATCTGGGAAAAGTACAGGATCGAATGGAAGTACACTTCGTCCAAGAAAAAATCCGGAAAAAGTACAGGAGCGAATGCAAGTACACTTCGACCAAGCAAAAATCTGGAAAAAGTACAGGATCGAATGGAAGTACACTTCGTCCAAGAACAAATATGGAAAAAGTACAGGATCGAACGGAAGTACACTTCGTCCAAGAAAAAATCTGGAAAAAGTATAGGATCGAATTTAAGTACACTTCGTCCAAGAAAAAATACAGAAAAAGTATAAGAGCGAGTGGAAGTGCACTTCGACCAACACAAAAACTGGAAAACATATGTATACACAAGCGAATGAAAGTGCACTTCGACCAAAACAAAATCAGAGAAAACCGGGCATCCACAATTGGGAAATACGCTCAGGACACAGAAATATGTACGTGGAAAATTATATTTCAAATTCCATTCCCAAACCGTTCTACTGATTTTAGCCTCAACAATTTTCAATTGCCGTGTCCATATCAATTTTTCTTACGATCATCATTTTTCTAAGGGACATGCTTGGGGCGGCTATGGTATCTCCAAATTTAAGGCCTGGTCATATTTTACAACATAAGTCTTTATTGTGGACACTATGGCTTTCTAGAAATAGTAATTCTTTCATCCCCGAATCGGTTTTCGATTTTTTTCACGTCACTCCAGGCTGGCCAACTGATTTCACGTGATGCAACACTTTGGGGTCAATTTTAGGACACGTTTTTGGAGTTTCAGAATTGAGCAAGCAGAGACTGGTTCACCTTGAACTAATCCTAAACTTTCCAAAACACACGCAATGTTTTGTTTAGCGCTGTTGTTTCAAAAACTATGGGTAATTATCGACTAGGACTACAAAGTAGAAAGACCCTGTATCCACAAAAATTTCACAAACTGTTTGAGATTGAAACTTGACAATTTTCACAATACTAGCTAAGAAAGCTTGGCAACGATCAAATTGAGTTCGCAATCACCGTAAATTCTATTTTAAATTTTCGAGTCGAGTTGACAATTTGACTCGATTCGTGGAGTTCGAATCCTTGGGGGAGTCGAGTCTTATAAACATGAATGAAATTAAATCACAAGGAAAATTATTCCATGGGGCGTTACTGGCGCAACCTCTTCGAAAATTCTGAAAGCTAATTTCAGACTCTCATAGCCCAACTACCACATAGCTTTTCAAAAATGTATCATACATCTTGGTTTAATACCTACATCAAATACTAATTTGAAGGAGAGAAGTTGAACAAAATAATATTTAGTTTCTCAAAAGTATCCTCGCTGGTATAGTTTTCAAATTCATGGCTGATGCCAGCAAATTTGCGAAGGTATTAACCTTTTCATAAAGCTTCGAATCTGATAGTTTATAAAAATCCGAAGTCTAAAATTAGTCGCAGTTTTTTAATTTATAAACGACTCTAATTTGTGTGCCCAAACTTGATTTTGACCAGTTAACATGTTTTTACATCAGCATCGTAAATCATTTCTGAATCTATGCTTTTGAACGAGTTTTTTCTTTGGTACACTTTTAAAATAAATATAGTTTATTGAGTCACATTATAATGTCATAAATTACAAAAAGTTTACTATGGCCAAACCCCGCACAAGCAGGAAATACTTGAACCATTTGCCGTATTTCATACCAATCATCATAAATAAATAAAATTCATCATACTATTTTGAGAGTAATAGTGCCTCTTTCAATTTTTTCTTAAATAACTCATAGTTTGTCTTTCGTTTCAATTCAGTACTTAAATTATTCCAAAGTTGAACACCTCTAAAATTAAATGTTGATAACCCAAAATATGTCTTAGCAGTAGTAGTTGATCTGTGCCCATCCTCAGAGAGGCGAGTATTGTGATTATGCACAGAACTTAGCTTATCAAAGTAATTACTAAAATACGGGACATTATGGAGTTTAATAATTTTATACATAATACATAGTAGTCTGTAATCACTCATATCTTTTGGAAACATCCATCCTAGGTCATTGTGGATGTCCCTAGCCACGCTATCATACTTTCTTTTGCATAACACTAACCGAGCTAGAGACCGAATTACTTTCTCCGCTATCTTTAAGTGTGTGGAGTGTGTACCACCCCACACACTGGACATATAACTTAGAACAGATAGCACCAACGCTGCTCCAACCTTGACCAATACATCTTGTGTAAAATATTGCCTAATACTATACAGACAGCGAATACGATAAAAACATTTCTTTGCCATATCATTTATATGTAATTTGCTTAGAGTCGAATCAAATATATAACCAACACATCTTAAACAATCGGATGGATTAATTGTAACATCGCAAATTTGTACATTAAAATCACCCAAGTATTTTAATTTCGGTTTACTCGATAACATCAATAACTTAGTTTTGCCAGGGTGTAGTGTCATGTCATTTACCTGCGCATAACTAACAAGAGCAGCCATATCACTGTTTATACGCAACTGCAACTCTGCCAGTTGGTTAATGTTACCAATAAAAATAATAGTCCCATCATCAGCGTAACAAAATAACGTACCATTTTTTATCACAAAGCACATATCATTCAAAAAAAGAGAAAAAAGTCTTGGACCTAAAATAGATCCAGCCAAAACTCCCAATAATGTCTTTTGTACCGTCGATTTTCTACTATTCTGATAAACAAATTGCTTCCTGTTACAAAAATAACTCCTGAGCCAATGATCAGATATTTTAAACTGTGTCGCCAATTTATATAAGAGTTTTTCTCTGGGCAAAGAATCGAATGCTTTGGCATAGTCAATACTTATCATAGCACAAATTAACCCCTTATCAACATTTATTTTAACCAAATCACTCATTGCTAGAATCAACTGCTCGGTGCTGTGACCTTTCCGAAAGCCAAATTGATATTTTGAAAGGAACTTATTAGAGTAAATATATTTCTCCAATCTACTACTGTAAATCCTTTCCATGATAAGCATCAGATTCGCATTTACAGCAATAGGGCGAAAGTCAGACGGTTGTGTGGCGTAGGATATTTTGGGAATCGGTACAATCCTGGAGTATTTAATGATATCGGGAATTACACCAGAACTAAATGATTCATTTATAACATTTAACACAGCTTGTTGAACAGAAGGAATTGGCATAACTAACTTTAACATGAATTTGGATATACCAGTAGTGTCGTCAGCTCTGTTATTCTTATCTTTCATCCCCTTCCATGCCTGCAATAATTCATACATGAAAACAGATTTAACTTTAAAATACACGTCATCATTATATAATACTGTAGGGTTACTAGATAAAGAGTCAAGATGTGCTTTCCCAGGGGGAAAACCCATCGTACAATAGTAATTATTAATTTCATCGAGATCTATATCTGGCCCAATTTGTCCCTGCACTTTACCAAACGTCAACCCAAGATTCTTCAAAGTTTTCCAAACACCAACTTTTCCTAGCATTTTTGAAGTGTACATCTTCATATCTCTCTTAATACTTGATCTGATCTGTTTTTCAACAAATCTATATTTCTGATGTACATAACTAGAATTATTCACCCTCCATTCCTTATATAAATTATTCCTCTCAATTATCAAACTCTTTGTATGACCAGAAACAAATAATAACTTTCCCTCGCGAACTTTCTTTTCCACAAACGGAGCCTCTAAGTCAAACACAATTGTCATTACATTAATAAATTTTTCAGCTAAATTATCATCACAGTACAGTTCATCATTACTTAACATATTTACAAAACTCTCATAATTAATTTTATCAAAATTACGTGCATTGACACGCTTCTCCCTTTCAACCACTTTACTAGGAAAAATGTACTTACAATAACTAAAACGATGGTCCGATATAACTTGGTCAGATACTTCACATAACGCAATATTTACAGACTGGCTTTTATGAATAATTATCACATCTAATAAATTATCCTCTCTGGTTGGTGACTTTACAATTTGCAACAACGAGTGTCTGCGAAGAGTGTCGACAAATTTTTTGGTTAACTTACTCTGTTCCAACAAGTTTATATTAAGATGTCCAAGAATAAACACATCCTTTTTCGATTTTAACAAGTAACACAATAATAGATCAAAATTTTCTAAATCATTCGCCTTCGGTTCTGGAATATAAACACAACATATTACAAACGATTTATGGTGACCTTGTTGCACAGATACACATATGTATTCCATAGTTGAATCACTGAACCACTCTACATCTTTTACAATTACTCGATAAGCACTAAATTTTTTGTGAAGCAACACCGCTACGCCTCCTCCTCTGGTCGGTCTGTCCTCTCTGTATAAACTGTAATCTCTCGGAATGCAGTATTCAGTATCACTTTTGAACAAAGTTTCTGATAAACATAATATATCAAGATTAAAACAAGAAATGAGTTGAATAATGTTATGAAATTTGTCCCGATACGATCGAACATTTTGGTGCCCAAGTGTGATTTGCCGGGATGAGCCATGTCCGATCGCCCCCTTTAATCATTGAGTAGATCCGAGATCCATATCGTCAATACCAGTCATATGTTTTTTACTCGAGTTGTCTTCACCAGTCTGCTGACGCTTCCTTTTCTTTGCCGACCTTGTTCCAACTGGTGACCTCAGTTGAATTTCTTGCTGCTGAATCTTTGTCAAATCCCTTCTGACCGATATCTTATCAAACTCACGGTGTTCCTTAAGTTTAACGCACTCCCTAAGTGCTTTTGCTCTCTCAGACGCAGACGGAAGGGGAATCCGTAACGGCCTTGGCCCCTTCTTATTCGGGACACCAATTCTGTTATCAATTAATGGACCTGTCCAGGTAGGATAAATGACACCCATTAATTTTACTGCTAACTTAAGGCCCTCGCCAGATTCAGGGACTCCCATCAAGACTAGATTCGACATCCTTATCACACGTTGCTGTTGTTCCTTAAGTTCCTCACGGACAGCCGCCATCTCACGTACCACGTCAGCCTCGACCCCGTCAATCCTCTTTTCTAAGTTGTCCGTCTTAGCTTTAATTTTTGACACCTCCTGAGTCAGCGATCGAACCTCCTCCAGTAATTTGTCGTTCGCCTTATTCACGACTTCTTCCACCACTCGCCTTAACGTGTCCTCCGTTATTCCAGACATAGCAATATAAGGAAAATTGTTACGATTTGTTGTTAACTGTCCAAAGAGATTTTGAGTGACAAAGTTCTTGCCTGAATATTAGCCCAGTCCAGACCCACTCAATTGCTTGCAATTTAATTTGCTGCCAAACACGGTCAGGACTGGGACCGACGTGACGACCAACTAAAGTTTTGTCTTTAATTGTATGCAGGAGAGTTCGAAGGAAAATATTTAAGTGATAATTGTAGTAAACAACGTAGTTACTTCAGTAATTTCAATAAATTAAATAACTACAGTAGGGAGAATGGAAATTTTTGCGTCCTCTCAGTTCACCGTTCCCGCTATTGTGCTTTTCTTTTGTAACTTTTCTTTGTGCTGGATTTAATTCCTAGTTTGTGAGATGCAACGATAGATAAGTCGCTTCAATTAATATTAGCGATACTGGCATCCACTTTTGTATGTATACAAATCCATAGCAGATGTATATATGAATTCAGCATCGTGCCGAACGGAAATTTTATTTAAAAATCAGTTGTGCGAAAGAGGTTAACAAAATGAGGAGTCAATAAAAATTCTGCGTCTCGATTGATGAATTACTCTTTTTTCTACTGTACCATTTCAATTTCAAACTATTTATTTGACGGTTTACTATATAAACATTTGAATAGTTTGATACCAACGAAAGCCCTCAGGCAAAATTGTCTACATTATTGGATGATCCTCTTAAGGCCTATTTCGTACTCTTCATTCTAGCCATGTTTTGATTTAATTTTCACAGTTTATGTGTCTTCGGATTTATTTTACTTTCACGAAAAATTAACGCTAGGCCAACAGCAAATGGAAGTTTATAGTGGCATTCATTTTGCTTTAAGTTTGGTTTAGTTTTCACTCCATTTTCCAAAGTTGAAAGTGTTTCAACTTTTGAAAAATGAAAACAGCGTTAATTTCTTTATAGTCAACTCTAACTATGGTCGAGGATGCCCTGTATGGTTTGTGTATTGTATTTTTACTTGTTACACAGTGCATCGGAGGTTTTATTCATTTATTATTACTTTGGCTTTCCGAACCGTAGTTTAGGATTGAGATTCCTTCCAAACTCGGGATTTCAATTTCCAATTCTATCAACAAAATGAAATAATTGTGAAATGAATTACGATCAACTATACGTTCCAAAATTTAAAATAACGTGAAATCTATCGTGAAATCAAAATAAAATTGAAATGACGAGTATAAATACGAGGTAAATAATTTGTTTGGAAAAAGCGCGTATTGTAGTAAAAAAAACTTCATAATATAAAAACATCTAAGTTAACTGCGTTCGACTCGTCGGGTTTGTCCACTTTGATCTGAGTAATTAAATTATTGTAGTTTGTGGGACACTGTAAAGCAAAGTGCTTATATTTATATATAAAATATTAGCATAAGGAAAATACAGTGTACAAAATCCAACCAAAAATAAATATTGTAGTATTAAGGGAAATTCCCAACAATTTTAATGAACTATATGTCGGACTGGAGCATTTTGAAGCTTTTTCAATTGTTTTTTTTGCTTTCTACCAATCCTTGTGACATGGATTATCTGCACGGATGAAAATAAAAATGGACTTGACCACGTCCTAGCAAGCAGACCAAAGTTGCTTTATTTACAGTCGACCCAAAAGCCAGCACAGATTCGGCTACAGTTGCAAACCGTCAAAAAATAGAGACGGGGATAATTTTTGCTCGGTTATACGTACATAACTTGAAGAACTTAAAAGGCATGAAAGGAATCAAATAATAAAAGACAAGGTTATGAAAGTTGAAGATGAGTTAATCGAGTGTGCTTATTTCCAGATTATACTATATCTCACTGATAGGGTGGAGCTATGATCATTGCCGCAACCATCATAATCTTCACAAAAATTTTTCCAAGCTTCCCGCACCACTGCTCAGGTTCCTGCTGATTCATAGTGTAGTATATCTTTGGAGGAATCATGAAGATAAAGCCATGCTTCGTCGATGCTTACCCCGCCTCTTTATCTTCGGGATTTATTTTTGTATCCATTGTCCTACCGAATTTCACGGGCTTTGAAAATTAGTAGAACCATTCGGTTGTGACCATAAGCGGGAAGATCAGTCCAAAGTATGTTGCCATTAGGGGTAACTGTAGACGTATTTCAAGGAACCGCCGTTTCGAGGTTCATTGTTTCTTACTTTTGCGTCAAATTTCAATTTTAGCAAAAACGAACTTTTTTCCTGCTAGTACACTAGCGAAGTGTTAGTAGTACACTTCAAAAATCTTGTAAGATTTTCCAGCTATGCAAGCCACAATGGAAAATTTTTCAATGGGAAAAGTCCCTAAATCTCCATTAGTTACAAGATTTGGGATTGAGATTTTTATAAATTATTATCAAAACTGATGACAAAATTCTTAAAATGTTGCATTTTAGAGACAAAATTTCGGTAACTAATGGAAATTTATGGATTTTTCCCATCGAAAAATTTTCCATTGTAGCGTGACATTTTAACCACCCTGTATAATGCTTAACATTTATTCCCTTTTGGTCGACTCGTTTGGTGAACGTATGCGTATGGTAAACGTACTTATAATCCTTACTGCCCAAATTTCCCAAGAAATGAGACACTATCGCTCAGAATTATCACAAATATTTATTTATTTATATGTACATTATTTCCTTAAATTCAACAGATTTTAAGATTGTAACGTGCGTTTACAGAGTGTATCAACCATTTATACCAATTGAAAGTGTTTTCTGCTAAAATAATTTTACACACATGAATAAAAACTTCCGGAATTAGTGGATATATCTGTAACAAATATTTGTTGTGTATTATCCTATTAAAATAAATCCCTTTCCAGTGTAGCAGGAGGTTACGAATATATAAAAATGATGCTGGGAATTGCCTGAAAAAGAAAGGGATTGATTTTCAAATTTTGGAATCGTTTAAGTAAGCAACAATTGTAAAAGTATCGTTCTCCGAAATAATGTGAATCTCCGTTGTTTCTCTATTACTATCCGGAGTTGAAAAGTAAATATAAACTATAAACACGAATAAAAATAGGAAACATAAGATACACAATCCCAAACCTATTTGTGTGCATGAATACCTTTCCCAAAATTTCCACTTATTCCTTAGATGATTTTGCATTGGAGGAATCCATTCCGTCCCCGAATTCGTTCGGATGGCGTCAATTAATTTTCGTTTTGTCTCTGCCCGTACCGCGGCCACGGAGCCTTGTTCAATTTGCCGACACTGGTCTGGATTGCGAAGCGAACCAAGGATTACTGGGATGGTTGGGATAATGCCGAATTTTGCGGCGAAAATCTTATTTTCTTCCCACCATCCGTAATGACTTGGGTAATCACAATGACTAATAAACAGAATGGTGGGAAGGGTCGTGTTGAATATGTAGTTTCTATCTGACACTGCGAAATGGTCCATGGCATCAGTAATCCGGCCGCGGCGTAGTATGTAGATGATACAGGAGGGGATAATAGGGTCTAGGTTGGTCAAAGTTTGCTTAAGTTGTCCAATCGGCATTAATTCGCAGGATATTGCAGAATTTGGGACGCATTCTAACAAATTTTTCAGACTTCGTTTTCCCGATGCTGGATAAAAAAGAGTGATGTTGATTAGTCAAGATTACATAATTGGAAAAAGTACTTTATAGCATTGCACGGTATGGGTAAATCTGGAAGGAATTAATTGCAAAATTTTCGAAGCTCAAATTTGGCATGAATATGGATTTAGAAATGTTGAAAATAAATATCTGACGTAGGGAAATGTGATTAACTAATTGTTTTTTCATTGATATAAATTAAGAATTATTATTAACTGCATCCCAACTCTTACTAATCTTACCAGGTAATCCACAAATTAAGACGTGAGGCATTATGCAAACATACGTTAAGGAAGGAAGAAATGTGTGAAAAAATATAGAATATATTTTTTATCGTCTCCGTGGTTCAATTGGCAATATCAAACTGCAACGTATTCCGTGAAGAGTACCTATTTTATTTTTTGGCTTATTTGCACATGCAATACTTACTTCACTCTTAAAAATAATGTTGAAAATTGATTTGGCTCTGAAATCCACATAGATTAAGTAACATACACTAAATCCAAAGTAAACTTTACTTGTTATCCGGTTAACGGTACTCTGGATTTAATGTAGTTTAATTTATATAGAATTTATTTAGAGTGCATTTGCTTTTCAATGGAAGGAAAATATTTGCAAGAGTGTACTTAAATATGCGTCCTTTCCTTTTGTGTAATACTAATTTGGACCGGATTCTTAGAATGGTTAACCGTTGACATGAATACTCTGGACAAAAATAAGTTGGAGTATGAAACAGTTTGTTTAAATATGTATGTAAATAATGCATTTTGACAGTTTTGGATGTGTACATATGTACATGTGTAGATACACAATGGGCGAATAAATAAACAGGTTGTTTATAGGGATAGTATTTACTTTAATGTGGACTTCCTACCTCATTCTTGGGGGTGTTCACTACGAGTTTTCGCAGCAAGACATAAAATTGCGAACTAATTACACATGTTCGTAAGCGAATTTTTTAAGCCAAAATTGTTGGCGACTTTGCTTTTCTGTTAACGTCGCAAATGACGCGAACTCGTAAGTAATTTACTCTTTGAAATATTATTAGAATTATTATCGAGTATTAGAATCTATGTATTACCTCCATTATCTTACATTTCTAATATACCCACATATTTACACATTTATGTAACACAAATAAAAAAACTTAAGTAAACTTAAAAAGACGGCACTCCAGGAAATATAAATATTCATGTTTGAATATTTTATATGTGGTTAATCACCGGCCTGACCCAATTTCTTGCTTCATAAAAACAAAACGATAAGGTACAGAAATTATTAGTTGGCTGCAAGCATTTTTCATGAGTTATTTATGATCCACAGCCACAGATAAATTAATTACAGGTAAAATTTTATTGTAATACATAATTAAATTGATCATTTTATTGTGATAGGAGTAAATAGTTTATGGTCAAATACATACATATATTTAGTACAATATTAATACTTAATACAGCAACCACAAAAACCAGAAGGATGGCCCGGGAATATTCTGCAGTTTTAGCGGGAATACCAGGTAACCAAGAGAAATGGAGGTCTCCCAGCGTATGCTCCTCGATTTTGTCAATCTATGTGTTACAAGTTTACTTAATTATGTAATATAAAATTTGCAAAAGGCAGGATCTCCCGATGCTCATAATGCAGGTCTTTTGTTTAAAACTCAGATTTTCTTGGGACCAATTTTATTTCCTTCACAAAAAATAAGCATACCCGTAGTTTTTTGTTTCTCATAATGCGCAAATTTGTGCGAAAGGGTGCGAATTTTAAACACGTTTCGTGCCAAAACCGCCCGTTTTCAGAAACTGTAGTTTTGAAATCGAGGACTGTATGTGTTTCTTTGTTTGTGTGTGACTAATGTGTAACTCGAGGGCGAAATGTGACCGTGTAGGCGTAAATAAGTGGCGGTGTGGTCACAGAATGGTGGTTACTTGGTCGGCGTCATTTATTAATCACACAATTTTTCATTTACTTACAAATTTAGAGTGTTAAGAGAGACGAGGGGAAAATACATGTTATTGTTCTGCAGGTTGAAGAGACACTAATTTATTAAGACTTGAACTTCACTTTAAAAGGGCATTTCACTGCCAAAAACCGAAGCCAACGTCCTGGTAAGAGGAAGGTCTCCTCAACCTCACCGGCCAATGGCAGAAGGCCACACAGTCTTTGGAGGTGGGGTTGAGGAGGTCACAGTGGCGGATAAAGCCAACTCGGGGCCCCTAGGTGGGAGATTTTTGTGATATTTAAAATTTTTAACTACTCCTGTTTTTTTGGCTATAAAATCTCGCGGTAAAAAGGTTTCCACCTGGCCCACACAGTTCGCACCCAATTCCATTCAAAACCCTATGTCTAAAGTTTTAAGTTGCCATAAGCTTTGAATGGAATTGGGTGCGAACTGTATGGGCCAGGTGGAAACCTTTTTACCGCGAGATTTTACAGCAAATAAAATAAGAGTATGTTTGATTTTATAATATTTTGTTTCTGTTAATTTGTGTACTATGTTCAGCAAGAACATTTTGTCGATTTAACTAAATTATACTCGCTGACTTGATAGGGAAAATGATTTTTCTTATAAAGAACTCCGATTGGCGACATTTTTTGATAGCGGTAGTGTAATCGAACTATTTTAACTTCTTAAAGAAATCATT
This sequence comes from Folsomia candida, assembly GCF_002217175.1. Lineage (NCBI taxonomy): Eukaryota > Metazoa > Arthropoda > Collembola > Entomobryomorpha > Isotomidae > Folsomia > Folsomia candida. The sequence goes on from NW_019091235.1 coordinate 518,566, forward strand.
CAGTCTACACTACGTTGCACCGCTCCAAAAGATAAAATTAAGCCAGACCGTATCGCTTTACAAATGACCGAAGTTATTAGCGAACTTAAATTATTTGTCTTTACTTTTAATCCGAACTACTGATGACTATCGTCTCAATAATTCCCAATTCAACGATCAAAATAGGCGGGGAATATTAACTTGCTATGAAATTTCTCTAGACCCGTGGGGAATTCGGCGTCAATTGGGCGAGCTAGATTAAGACACCGATTAATATATAGAGGGGAACATTATTTTTATTTTACCATTTTTGCTTGCGATTCTGCAAAATTTTCCAGAGGTGGGCAAGATCATTATTTCAGATATCAGATAAAGATCAAAGATCTAGATAATATCATGATTTATGATGGCCGGATCTCGCTTTTGATCTTGATCTTGCTCTGTAAGACCTTCGATCTTGATCTGTAAATTCAAAATCAAAATTAAAAATATGAAAAGTAGCATTCTAAAGCATAAATTTTGTAAAATTTCTTATTTTCTTTATCCATTACATTAAAGTACATTCAAGGAAACGAAAAATACGAGGTTTAGTTTTTTTACTGATTAATGGAACCAGTTCTTCAAACGACGATCTATTGCCTACATTCGAATATTATTAGCTCGTCAACAATTTGCGACAATTTGATACTTCAACTATTGCTTAATTTTTAAAGAAATGAAGTATAAAGGCAACTTAGAAAATCACGGTAAACGTCCTGTTAACCAATAGATATAACTAGACAAAATTATAATAGCGTCCACGCTGTCAGCTTTGAATAACTAAAATTAGTTAGAAAATTAATTTTGGTTATCTAGATTTGTAGTGTACACACTACACGTATGTACAATGTACATTACACGCAGTTCTATGTATGTATTTATCGGTTTATATATATAAAATATCTGCAACATAGTTGGAATTTACATATGATTTGATCTTATAATCTTGATGTGGCATTTGATCTTGATCTTTAGTATTCGACAGACTTATCTTCATCTTGATCTTTATCTTGCGAGGATCAAAAATTGATGTTGACCTTTTTTGTTGATCCCCGAAAACTTTGATCTTGCCCACCTCTGAAATTTTCGCACACTTTAGGCTTGATAATAAATTTTTGGGGCCCCTTGACAGATATGAAACTTTATTATCGCCAAATTTTCTTGAAATATAATTTTTGGGACATATTCGTTATATTTCAAGAATACAAAAAATCAGTTTTTGGCGAAAAAATGTCTCCCCTCTGTTGAGGGGCCCCCACATTTATTATTAGGCCACTAAAGTTTGCGAAAATTTTGCGGACTCGCTTGCAAAAAATGTTCGAAACCAAAAAAAAGCAACTACCAAGATTACATAGTCTACACTGGAAATAACTCGGTTGCAATGACATGCAGAATCGAATCGAAGATATATATTTGAGTCTACCACTGACCCGTTATGAATTTATAACAGACCGGTGAGAAATTTATTCCAAATCGGCAATAAATAATTGTAATCGAATTATGTATGTACCTTCAAAACATATACATAAATACCTAACCACCTAATTGTAGTTTTCCAAAACTAATAGTTATGCGAGTTCTTAATAGCAACTAACCTAATAATAATTTATCCGAAGTATCAGTAAATTTATTTTTCGAAATTCGTTGACTAAACTTGAGTATAGTAATATGTATACATATACACCACTCCGCACCCGGGGGCTGCGCGGGGGCCCCTATGTCACACCTACCCCACATACCCTATTTATCCGCCACTGGGAGGTCACAATAAGGTTCAAAAACTACACAAGGTGAGATAAGATGTGGACAAATCTCCACTTAAATCCAAACTGACTGGCAACAAATTTGAATTTCCGTACCTCTGTCTGTCTTACGGCACATAAAGTCATACACTAAAATTCATCTTCATTATCATGTCAACATTCAGATTTTCATTATCATGTCAAATACATACAAATTTTTCATTATCATGTGAAGCATTCAAAAATAATGATCATCATAATCTAGGCAATATTCATAAAATTAATTATTCAGATTCTCGACGACAGAACCCTTAATATGTAAAATTAACACCAGTTAAAACATTCGAAAATATGTTTCTTCAGAATGCCTTACTGGATCTATTAAAAATGCAGTTTTGTAATTTATGGACAGCCCCATACATACATAAATTAATTTATGGTCGATTGATAATGCTCTTGTCAAAATCGGACAGCACGCGTTGAGAGATCTCCATTGTAAGTCATTCTATTAAATTTTCAGAATAAAATACTATAAATTGTCGTATTTTATTCTGAAAATTTAATTGTAGTCTACAATTTATATGTACCGATATTTCTAGGAAGCGGAAAAACCTCTATTTTTAACCTACTCGCCAGGAAAGATATTGCGAAAGTGTCTCACAGTGCAGCCCCGTGTACCGGAAGTACCCAGAAAGTAAGGCTACCTTGTGGCGATGACTTATTCGTAGAAGTATACGACACAGCGGGTCTTGGCGATGGTCTCATTGAAACCAGACACATGGCAGCGGAAAGATTTCGAAAATCTTTGTACGAAATTTCACAAGACGATGGAATTCACGTTTTGATTTTTGTCGTTAAAAAGGGTGACGATTTAAAATCATCATTTGCAATTTTTCGTCGATATTATGTAGACATGTGTCGTAGCAAGGTGCCCATTGTATTGGTTGTTACACACGTGGACTCTGACACGGATTGGGATCAATGTAATAAAGACTATAAATTCCACTTTAGTCAAGAAAGTTTATTCGTGCAGGATTGCATTCCGGTATGTTCCGCGCAAGTGGACACGTTTCCGGAAAATATTCAGGATGAAATTACCCGTTTGAGAGAATTGACACGGGAAAGAATTATGATTTGTGTGGGGCGAAATATGCAATGGCCGGGGTTAAAAGTTTATCCATCTTTGTGGGAAAGAGTCTTTAAACGACCATTTTTTGGTTATTGAGGAGAAAAACTACAGGTCTACGAAAAATATCGAATTGTATATTGTAAAGATACGATCATTTAAAAATATGTATGTAAATATTTCCTCCACACTCCACAGCATTAAAAACTCGATCCCATTGTAATAATAGAATTTTGAAATTTGTTAGATTTTAACCTTTGAAAATTCAGTGAAAGCGATGATGTTAACTTAGGAAGTTGAGAAGAGCACAAGTTTATAAATGTGTTGTAGATTTGCGGTTAAGATAGTAAATGTACAAATTGATTGACGTTGTTTTTTAACTTGATTAACCTAAGTAAATTAAAAAACCTAGACCAAACATACATTTAAATCATTTATATTTATCATGGATGGGCAAATTGCATTGTCCAATTACAGTAATCTGGTCTCCGGTCTTCCAATTGTTTGGATTTGCAAATCATCAATTTCTCATGCAGTTTTTGGCATCTAAGTCATGTTTTCTACGTATGTTTCCTAATCATAATTTACATAATTTACTGTAATACATTTGTACAGGATGATAAAGTACTGCGAAATAAAATATATAATTTCATGAGCTTTTTATTAAAACGTGTAAATAAATCGATTGTTTGTCAGTAGCAATAATTTAGAAATGATGTCATGATGTAGGCACTTTGCAATGCAAAGTTTGCATGTATATGTACATAATTTATTAACAAAAGTGCGAATTTCCATGACTCATTTAACTGGATTTTATTAAAAATTTCAAATTTTGAAATTTAAGAATTTGACTATATTTATGTAGCTAGCATTGAAATCGTAGTATGTAAGTAATGAGCAACAAATTAGTCTAACCAAAAATTGCACATAAAAAAACATTATATTTATATACATACGTATACATATGTACATATGTACATCCCTATGTAAATCTAGTTGACATTGGATGCAAATCATTTACATAAATCGTGCCTCAAACTTTATTTAACTTTATATAAAAATTTTATTAAAAATTTGCTTATCTCTCATTAGTTCAGGATAAATTGCTGCAAATTTCCCTTTTAAAGATGAAAATGCACAAAATTACAACCTTTTTTCATGATTTTCCTTCCCAAGCCGCTTGGCTTCTTCCTCCTCCCGCAACTCATTTATGAAGGCGTACACCACCCACATGCAGTACGCGTTGTTGATAAGCCCAGCAGCTCCAGCATAATTGGTACACTCGTCAGAGGTGGAGAATGTCAATCCCACGAAAAATAAGACGGTCGCCAGCAAGAGAAAGATGGCTTGAGCGATGAGCCAGGGTCGACACATGTCAGCGATTCGCTATAAAAAAGTGCAAAAAAATGCAAAAAAAATAAAAAATGAATGGCTGTGCAATTTGTTTTACTACACTTATTAGAAATTTGGTATTGTCACGCAGGTACTGTTTTCTGTGTACTAAAGTTACTATCACTTGGTATTAAAATTATATTAATACGGAGCCACATATTACATATTTTGTAATAGCTTGGTGTTAAAGTTTTCTAATATCAATAGCAAATTTTAACGGGCCAGTGTACCTTTAATACCAAGCGGTAGCAATATGAATGCGGAGGACGTGCATTAATATATATGTACCAGATTACCAACAGTTATTTTTTTAATACCGTAATACCGGTATTTCTTATCAATGCCATATTGTCCGTAGAGTTACCAAGCGATTACTAATACCATTTGGTACTATTTTAACACTATGCACATATATTTCAAAGACTGCATTCTTACGTTTGCTACCCCGTGAAACAAAATTACGGACAAGACCAAGGTGACGACTCGAACTAGAATCATGTAAATGCCGACCTCGATTAATATCGCACCTGCAAATTGAGTCCTGATTTTAGGGAATTATTCAAATATTGCAAAATTCGGCATATGTACATACATACATATATTTTTCGTACCGACTCTGTTTGAAAGTTTAGTCAAATTCTGTTCCAAGTCTCGCACGGCTTGGTGCTGGACAGAATTGAAATGGTCCAAGGAATCGGTTGTTGGAGGCAGGGTATCACTCGGCGTGGTTCCGTTGAGGGGGAAAGTTACCTGGGCGAGCGCCATACGACCACCAGAAAAGAGAACACTGACGCCAACGTAGAGAGAAATTGCAGCCAAAATCTGACCAATAGTTAGACACATGTGTAAACCCCATTTAAAAATTTTGAAATTTTAGGAATGTAAAATAATTTTAAAAATAATATATGTAAAATATATATATAAAATAGTATGTATAGATTTTTTATCCGTACAATTTGCAAAATTGCGATAACTTTCGTCCAAGCTTGCAGTGAACCACGGTAGTAAATATGAAACTCCATTTTTTGGAAAAAAATTCGAGCGAATTTGGAAGCGATGTGTCCACCCAGTTAGGCAGGGAGTTAAGGAATGACTTCGTTTAAGAAAATGGTGACATGAAGGGTAGGATTTTGTAGGGTAACTTATTTCAGTGGACGCGGAAGGTGGTTTGGGCCATGGGGACATTTTATATAAGCCCCTGAGGGATACGGCTCTCACAAGGATTTTCGTATGTACTTATGTATATATGTGGCCTATTTATCAAGGTTGGGAATTTTTGTAGATAAAAATCCACCATTTTAAAAAGATGGTCATGGGGATGATATTTAAAACAGTGATTGGAAAGTTAAGAAATACTTAATTTAATAAAATTCAAATCTAGCCGATTGGGCAAAATGAATTGAACATTTGAATAGCACTATTTATAAATTTAATCAATTATCTTGGCATTGATGGAAAAGGCATGATAAAAATACATAGATAATTTAGAGATCAACGCCACCGATCGGAAGCATTTTAAGCGCCTACCGATAAATCGGATTTCCTGTTCTTACAGCCTTGTGGCGCCGGACGGATGCTGCCAAATCCAAAATTGATCGGCGTTTAGTTCATCTACGCCATAATTTTTGAATTTTGGTTTGATTTGGTCGCATTAAGGTCGATCATTTTGTACTTGAGTCCCACGAGACCGTGGGAACCAATGCATTGCACGACGCCACAGCAAAATTTCCATGAGAACAGTTTCCCTGTATCCACGCTCGCTAGTGCGGCCACTGGCTTGCAATTCTTTGAAGAGGATGACTAATCTTAAGACATAAGTACGTTTTGTAAATATATGTATACACATGTACCCATGCGTGTCAAATATATATGCGTAGGGGTCGTACGTAAAGCATGCAATCGATTTTCGTCAAATTTTGTTCATACTCTCATGGTGTAACCTGTATGTATGTATGTCCCATGTTATAAATAATTAACATGGGAAAGATAAGATGGATTGGCCCCTATCCCCACTCGAATCGATCACATGCTATTTGCACAGCCCCATATGAGCATACGAAATGCAGCCTAATAAAAGTTTATACTTTATTATGTATACATGTGAATGTATGTTGACATACATATATGAATATACCCATGTATGCATATTTTCATAATTTCCGTGTACACATTGGATAATGCTCCTTATCACGTTAGCATGACTCATGGACCACGGTTGAAGCTAGACACTGGCAAGATGGGCTAAGCTCGATGCTTATCTAAACAGCTTCTGTTAACTAATACATATTTCAGTCAGATTGTCAAATGTTGTGATAATGACATATTTACCAGTCAGTGACAAACTACACACATAAATACATAGATAGATATGTATGTATGTACAACTACCAATCTTCTTGGAAGTTATATGTATGTACTTATAACCAAATCAAAAAATTTTGATACATACTAGTCATGACATGTACCAATTCCGAGTACATACATATGTCAATACATGACTAAACCAGATTTTTAGTCGGGTATACGTTTATTTACTACTAGCGTATAAGCCCGTCTCCCGCCGGGCGAGCGAAAATAAGAGCTGGAAATATCTGTCGGCAACGGAAGTAAAAGATAAGTGGTGGAGTGACATTTCTGTGTGCTCGTGTCTGACTCCCACTCCACTTCCACTCCACTCCGCAGTGGAGTGACAAATTCCGAGTACTCCTGTCTGACTCCCACTCCACTCCGCAGTGGAGTGACAAACTCGTACAGAATTGTTGGTTGTAGAAGTCACGAAACTATGGATCCATGAACTCATTTCCACTTCAATTCCACAGAACTGACAAAAGTCTGGATCCATGAACTCACTTCCACTTCACTTCCACAGAAGTGACGAAACTCTGAATCTAACTAATTTCCACTTCACTTCGCAGTGAAATAACCACCCAGCATAGCTACTATTAGACAACCACTCCTAGATAAGCACCATCAAACAACCACTCCCAAATAAGCACCATCAGACAACCACTCCCAGATAAGCACAATCAGACAACCACTCCCAGATAAGCACCATCAGACAACCACTCCCATATAAGCACCATCAGACAACCCTCCCAGATAAGCTCCATCAGACAACCACTCCCAGATAAGCACCATCAGGCAACCACTCCCAGATAAGCACCATCAGACAACCACTCCCAGATAAGCACAATCAGACAACCACTCCCAGATAAGCACCATCAGACAACCACTCCCATATAAGCACCATCAGACAACCACTCCCAGATAAGCACCATCAGACAACCACTCCCAGATAAGCACCATCAGGCAACCACTCCACAGTGGGCCAGATTTAATAAATTTTGGCCAAAAATATATATGAGCCGAATTTGAAGAAATAAAAATTAGATTTTGGTGTGCAACAATAACCTAGAGCATATATTATATGAGGTAATTTTTAATAGTCACCTGCCACACCCCCAGTGGGTGTGGCCCTCGGCGACTTTTCGATTTTAATGAAACCATGTCATATGATACATCATTCTTCTCAGCTCGACGAGGGGATCTCGACAGAATCATTAAAATATTGACACCACACCCCCAGTGGGTGTGGCTCCAAGCAAAGTCGATTTTAACGGAATCATGTCATGTAATATATCATTTTTCCCAGCTCGACCAGGGGGTTTCGACGGAGTATCTAAAATTGGGAAACCGCACCCCCAGTGGGTGTGGTTTTCAGAAAACTTTCGAGTTTAATAAAACCATGCCATGTGTTATACCATTTTTCTCAGCTATACAAGGGGGTTCAGCGAAGGAGGTTCAAAATCAGCGTTCAGCGACTTTTCGAATTTAATTAAACCATGTCGTGTAATAGATCATTTCTCTTAACTAAATGAGGGGACTTTGACAAAATAATTAGAATTGCATTATGTAAATTAAGAAAAACCCACGTTCAAAAAATTTAGTTTTTCACAATTCCTTGTTGCATTATTCAAAATTCCGAAATAGTATGTAAAGTTTTAAATTTTTAGAAGCGTATTTTTATAATCTTATTTTTAGTACTTTTTGAGAAAAAAAATGTTTTAGTTCTTTCGGTTTTGATGTAGCGTTAAAATTACAAAACATACAACTTTTTGACAAATTTATATTTGAGCTAAAAATGCACTCAAAACCGCCACAAACGGAAACCCGAGCCTTCGTGGAGACGGAAAAATACAGGTGGTGCTATTTCGGTGTGGGAAAAATTTAAATCGGAAAAAATCATCTACTTTCAGTGGCTGAACGCCACACCCACTGGGGGTGTGGTTTTTAAATTTATATTATTCTGTCGAGATCCTCTCGTCGAGCTGAGAACATGACATAACACATCGCATGGTTTTATTAAAATCGAAAATTTTCCGAGAACCACACCTACTAGGGGAGCGGTTTCCCAATTTTAGGTATTCCGTAGAAACCCCCTTGTCGAGCTGAAAAAAATGATATATCACATGACATGGTTCCGTTAAAATCGAAAAGTCGCAGAGGGCCACACCCACTAGGGGTGTGGCATATGACTATTTGAACATTGCCGGTAGTGACCAGGGTGTCGAGATAGTTTTTCGATCGGCAGTTCGATTTTTAGCGTTTGAAATTTGGCGGTATTCATTAATTATATTTTACAATTTCTTTGACCTTGTAACCTTAATTTGGAGGGGGTGTGGTCGAATTTAAAAAATCTGGACATATATATTTCGCCCATTGACATAAGGTTTCCCAAATAGTAAAAAAATTAAAAATCCCTTAACAATTTGAAAAGTAATCCGAATTTCAATTGTTAATGTTGTTAAGCATGACAAGATCGGCCATTAAGCCTCTCAGCAAGAAATGTTTAATTTAAATTCCTCTACTATAGAGGGTGTGGTTTTTAAAGCCAAGATATTATCCTGCTACCACCTCAGCTTGCTGAGAAAGCCCAATGATTGAGTATACTTAAAGCATATTTGAGTAAAAATAATTCAACCTAAATTTGACTTTTTTAACTTTAATGACTAAAAGTGGGTGTGGTTTTAATAAAGTTTGATGGTCGCAGCTGGTCGCAGCAGTGTATCATCCCACCAGTATTACCTAATTAATGGCGCCAGTAGTTAGTCATAGATGCACGGGAATGGGCGGGAATGTAAGAAGATGTAAAATCCCTATCTCCGTAATGTATTATACAAATTTTAACCGCTTCGTTTATCCGATTGGCTTGAACCTGTGCCTTAATATTTTACACCAAGGTCAAGTTGGTTACAAAGAGTAAGATGGTATACTAGTTAAGCCAAACAGCGGCACTGCCTTAACGGCCACTTTTTTAAATTCCTGGCCCACTGTGCACTCCCAGATAAGCACCATCAGACAACCACTCCCAGATAAGCACAATCAGACAACCACTCCCAGATAAGCACCATCAAACAGCCACTCCCAGATAAGCACCATCAGACAACCACTCCCATATAAGCACCATCAGACAACCACTCCCTGATAAGCACTATCAGACAACCACTCCCAGATAAGCACCATCAGACAACCACTCCCAGATAAGCACCATCAGACAACCACTCCCAGATAAGCACCATCAGACAACCACTCCCAGATAAGCACCATCAGACAACCACTCCCAGATAAGCACTATCAAACAGCCACTCCCAGATAAGCACCATCAGACAACCACTCCCAGATAAGCACTATCAAACAGCCACTCCCAGATAAGCACCATCAGACAACCATTCCCAGATAAGCACTATCAAACAGCCACTCCCAGATAAGCACCATCAGACAACCATTCCCAGATAAGCACCATCAGACAACCACTCCCAGATAAGCATCATCAGACAACCACTCCCAGATAAGCACCATCAAACAGCCACTCCCATATAAGCACTATCAGATAACCACTCCCAGATAAGCACCATCAGACAACGACTCCCAGATAACTAACATCTGACTCGTAATTTTTGAATTTTTAATTTGTTTTGAATTTTCGAAACTTAACTTTCACTTCCGTTTCGGAAAATTACTTTCACTTCCGTTTCGGAAAATTACTTTCACTTCCGTTTCGGAAAATTACTTTCACTTCCGTTTCGGAAAATTACTTTCACTTCCGTTTCGGAAAATTACTTTCACTTCCGTTTCGGAAAATTACTTTCACTTCCGTTGCAGAAAGACATTTCCAGCTTATAATGTAGATTTAGTAAGTTGATAGTATGAAACACATCTTACTGATGTATGTAAATACACATGATTCGATAAATGTATTCCGCTTTGTTAAACAATTGACCAATTATTTTCTGCATGCAAACTCCCGTACATAGATATGTACAGGCAGACATACATAATACGGAATAAAACGGGGTTTCTCCTTTACCACGGCATATGGGAGGAAATAAGCAGGATTTCTATGAAAAATTTCCCATAGATTTCTTCTCTGGCTTGTTTTTGATCCACCCTTGTGCAGTTTCTCGGTGTCTGTATCATTTGACCTGTCGCTTTTCGGTTTAAACAAGGGAAAAGTTTCCTTCCCAAAGGGTGACGGCGTCACCCTCGACATCACTGATTACCGAAGCGATGTAAACCTCCCGTTCTAGCTTATTCGATCCTGTCAGTGTGGCAACTTCGATGACATATTGTCAGTTTTTCTTGACATAATAAGTACACACAAAATTATGCCTGGTTGTTTTCGACTACACTATGAAGCGATCTGTTCGCACATGTCTTGATGACCTAGAATCCGTCAATTTTTAGTCGATTTACAGTCTGTATTTATGAGCAACCCTATTTATTAGGAAATAGTCTTCACTGCGACCTCCGGTTCTGAGGTATTGTACTTCTTCATGTTTCAAATAAAATTTAAAAAAAACCTACTCCAAGCAACTTTGCGGGGCCTTTTAAGATGGCATTAATACCATCTTGGTAGTTAATGGCAACACATTTGGGTGGAAAAGACCCCTATTGGCCAACTATTTGGCCGATCATGCCCATCTCCGAACTCATCCTTACTTTTGACCCGAAGATGAAGTGTGCAAAATTTCAAGTCGATAGCTTGTGTTTAAAGAGATTTATCGTGCGCACAGACGGACGGACAGACAGACATCTTAGTAAATCTATAAGGCCATCTTAAAAGGCCTAAAACAGGGCTACAAATAGATTGGTTTGTTGATAACATATGCAAATTTCAACGAATTCGGTCAACCCACTGTGGGCTAAATATATTGGCTGGCATAGGAAAATTAGCAAAAATGTAGTGCAACCGTCCGGGCTCGAAACCGGAATCTCATCTGAATCGCGCAGAGCGACCTACCTTTGGTCCACGATCACACTGGGTGATTGCTATTGCCTTTTAGCCTGCCGATATATCCCACCTTATGAAACAATCTCTCTCACACCACGAAGATTTTAAAGCCATATTTATGTGGCCATTCTTCGCCTGTTCAGCCTCTATAGTTTGTCACTTTGCAATGTGAAAGCATTTTCTGCAGTCAAATAGGCTAAAGTTAGGGCAATTTAAAGCGAATTAAAAAAATATTTTATATACATGTAGATACATATTTGGGCGATGTGATTAAACATTTTACATACAAATTTATTTCGGGGTTTTTAGACGGACAACTATTCAAAATTTAACAAAACTTCTAACCAATCAGTCACCAGTACTATCTATTTACCAACACTTGTAGACGCAGCTACAAAATACAACAATTCAGTAAAAACTAAATCTTAAATTTAAAGATTTTCACCACAAAGTCATACATATACGTAAGACTAAACGACAAACTACCTAATTAGCAGAAATTATTTGCACATTTCTACTCTAATACAAAATTTAATTGAATCTTGTAACCAAATAATAACTCGTAGATAGCTGGATGTACAAATTTTCCCGAGATCTAAACCAATCTAAATTTTCACCTTTGTCAGGAAATTTTCAAGGATAAATATTTCGCTTCTTTGGCAAATCTGTATGTGGCCCCACGTGAGGGGCGGACTTACAAGGCGCGTAGTACGCCTCTCGACACATCCTCCAGTCAAGTCGCCCCCTCTGAACAGCCTCCGAAACTTTATCGGCCTCATCGTCGTCAAGATAAATCTCGTGCGGCCCGAGCGGGTGTGAAGTCAGGAAGAGGACGATACGTTCCACAATTTTGAGGGGAAGCTTTGACCCCAATATTTCCTTGACTTGCCCCAAATACCAGGATTTCTTCTGACATGGCACTTTCGCCGTGGACAAAACTGTGGTCCCTGGATCGACCAGGAAAAACGTGATGAACTTAAGATGTCCCCGCCTCGTGGGATCCACCAACTCGAATGGTGTGCTACGCCGTGAGAGAGAATTTTTGAAGACGATACTCCGACCCTGGATTATCTCAATTTCCGTCGGGGGTAGATTATGCTCCTAAGTGATGGCGATGTGATAACCGGATCCACTGATCGGCTTGGCAGTAGGGGCAAGACATATGTTTGACGGTGCGATATTTTCATTTGCAAAATAGAATCCCCGTGGCGACGATGCGTTCGTTATCCATCCCATCGACGTCCCAGTAATGCTTGTAATATTCTGGTAGAAAGGGTAAAATCAGGCTGTCTCTAGGACTCGAACACAGTGGAATAAGGAAATACCCTATTTCAAGGGTTTTTCATAAGTTCCATTGCTAAAAAAATATGGAGGAGCGTGCACCCACTGTGGGATTTTTTAAGTTTTTTTAAAACACTTATATAAAATTGGAGTTGCTGTTTTATATAAGTGTTTTAAAAAAACTCAAAAAATCCCACAGTGGGTGCACGCTCCTACATATTTTTTTAGCAATGAAACTTATGAACAACCCTTGAAATAGGGTATTTCCTTATTCCACTGTGTTCGAGTCCTAGAGACAGTCTGGACCCATGGCTAAATCTAGCTCTATAAACATACGTCGGATATGAATGAAAAATGATTTTCCCATTTATTGACGTACACTGGCCCGTACCGACGATGCTTCTAGATGGAGCGCTGGCTCCAGGCCGTACGGCCCGGAGGGCCGTACCGGCACGCACTATACACTAGATATAATTGTCCTATCGCACGTCGCAAGAGAAATGCATATTAAGCACGGGGAAATGTAAGGCAGACGTGCTTCATTCGCGAAGGCGGATGCTCTTAGTCACCAATTTAACAATTTTAAACCCAAATCTGCTCTTAGGGGGATAGACCTTCAGCTAATGAGAACGTTGTTATGTGTAGGGCTGTAGGTTGCCCTGGGCATGAAAATAAATGCCCGGAATTTTGGGCATTTGCCGAGGTCATAAATGTACTAGGCATTTATTATAACCTTGAGCTTATGGGGGCATTAATTTAAATGCCGGGAAAATAGGGCAAATGCCCTACGCCATAAATGCCTAAATTCTCAGGGCGCGGGCACCCATCAGCCCTAGTTATCTGTGATGCAAAATATAGGATTACAATTTCAGACCTACCAGCACCAATTCATAATTTCATGTAACATTTGATTTCAAGAAATGAGATAGAGAATTGAACTCCATGATTAGAAAATAGGTCTCGAGGGGTTTGTAAGTAGGGCATCCAAAATTAATTTTGCATTCTTTGTTTATTTTATTTCCGAACTATTTACAATTTGCAATAAAGCCGATTTTAAAAACCGGTTTCTGCAAAGAACCTAATACCGGTTTCGTAGAATTTTCCAAAATCCGATTACACGAAAACCGGTTTCGCCACAATTTTAAAAATCCGAACAATCGAAAAACCGGTTTATTAAAAACTTCCGATTTTGCACGCCCGATTTGTAATGATTTCTGGTTAATTGGACGGAATTTGGTTAGCTTAAACCTATGTATTTAGTGCCCAGGACAGATTTTGGGCAGGCACAAAACGGGCAACGCTTTAAAGTTGCTTTGAAGAAACACTCCCGTTTGGTACTCGATGAAAACCAGACCAAGTGTACTACAAAACTCTTTTCCATATTTAGCGTGAGGCAGAGTGAGATTCGGGTTCTGGTGGGTATCCACAACCATCGCGCGTCAGTGCCGTATCCGTCTCACTTTGTCGCACTCACTCAATCATGCGTCTTATTTAATTAACCATACTGGATTACTTAAATGTTGTCTTATTAAAATACAAAAAAAATAAATGTTGGTATATCATTAGCCCTCGTTTGTTACGGCACTTGCCGTATAAGTCATTCGATCAGAAACTTTGACCCCAAAAATCTTACGGTCCCACGCATTTCTCGTCAGGCAACAAAAGCTGAAAATGTAGCCCTTCATAAGGAGAAAATTCTGGCATCAGGTTGTCAGACGGAAAATGAGTGGGACCATGACTTTTTTAATGATTTATGTGTATGCAAAAAAAAACCGCCAATTTTCGAATTTTGAAACTCTTGATGCATCAAAATGTTCGTATTCCAGGGGGAAGTCAAATTGCAAATGCAAGTTGGGGTCTTATTCTTTTAGTGCCGAGTGCACATTGACCTTCTCATTTTTCACAATTTCCTTTACCAATTTTTGAAGGGGGGGTGTTTGCATATAATTCGAAAATACCTATGGTATATTGATGTTTTTACCCAAAAATAAATTTTGGATTTTTTATGTCAAATTCGGTGAAATCGACGCGAAAAGAGCTTGTACTTTTGGCTCATTTTGTACCACTCATTGTACTGAAATTCCGAAGTCCTGTGATGGAGTAATTTAATAGAAATCAAAGAATCTGCCGTTTCGCTTAAAAATTCCATCCTGAGTACTAACAATGCGATGGTGTGAAATGTAATCCTCCGATTTGGTTGAAATTTTAAAATTTTGTTGTCCAAGTCAGTACAACCAATGTTTCTTCAGGCGAGATATTAGGATTCGCCAAAATATTTGAAGTCAAACCTGACAAACGGGCGATTTTTACCAGGCGGATGAAGCAAACTCCACTTCCATTAGTTCCATTCCCTTACGGTGCTAAAAATTGCATATTACTCAACTTTGACCTCAAATATTTTGCTAAATTCTGACCATCGCACAAACTGCCTGAAGAAACATTGGTTGTATTGACTTGGACCACAAAATTTTAAAATTTCAACCAAATCGGAGGGTTACACTTCACACCATCGCATTGTAAGGTTAAATTATTTGATTCGAACGAAGAAAATTGTCGTATTATGGAAAAGTTTTTAATTCTGGAGCAATACTAGTCGCTCTGAAAAATTATGGTCAAGGTGCAAGGTGCAAGACGAAGATAATTGTCGTTTCTCGAAGGACACTGGTTTTTGTCAATCTCTTTCCGCGACGCATGTAAAATCTTTTGTGATTTTTATGGATTCTCTTCTGCAATTAAGTGTTAGATTTGAACACTTTCTTTCTGAAAATTCGGACATATTTAAATCTAATGCAATATAGGACTCTTCATTCATTTTTTCGCCTTTTATTTGAATCAGTGAATTCTCCCTCCCGTATCACGACCGTAACATCCATTACATATATGGTCCCAGAATTAATGCATCTTATTGTAGTAGTTGTGCATACTCCTGCAAACGTTAAGCTATGGATCTCCCTCGGTACCATTTTTTAGGTTTCAGTACTGATCCTAAGGGATGGAATTATAACCAAAAATTCTAACTCTATGAGCTACGTTACAAATTATAATTACAATCAGTGATAAAGAAATTAAAATGAGCCCAACATTATTTCATGTAAAATTTATTCCGCGGTTTGAAAGATGGATATAGAGGGCTAGATGGCACTTAATTTTACGAGACACTTTCAAGCTAGATACATCCAATGTCGTAATGACTAGATATTTTACATAAGTTTTGAAAAGGCCGGACTCAATATGTGCTCCAGGTCGTCCCAATCCAAGGAACGCCTCTGCGTGGGTCAAAGCATATTTGTCATTTTCGGGTTTTGAGAAATATTCGTATTCTCCATCATACTTGGGGCTTTTTTCGTTCATTTTATGAATGTTGGCCAACTTCTAACATTTAAATATTGAATATATACCAAATGTCCTGACGACGATGAAAAAATATTTTTTTCTGGTTTAATTCATTGCGAGAAATTTACAGAAATTAACAATCACTTTCTTCTGGGATGACTTAATACATTGGGGGCTGTTCTTAAATTACGTAACGCTTGAAGGGGGGGGGGAGGGGGTTTAGGCCCCAATGATATCGTGCCTATGTACGCTATGTTAAGGGGGGGTCGAGAAAATCAATTTTTAGCGTTATGTAATTTAAGAACGGCTCCTTGGCACTAGATAAATCGTCTAAGAGATTGTTTTCTTGATAAAAATAGAGTATTCAACAAGCCAAAAATAAAAAAACAAGTCATTTTTATGGTCATATTTTAGGGATTTTAACGCTCGTTTTTCATTGATATTTTGAGTGAGATTTTATCGGTCATTCATATCCGATGTCTGTCCATAAGAAGGCCACATTTTTAACATTGCACATCTTTAATTTCAGTAGTTAGCCATGCTCTAAATTAAGATGGGTAAAATTTACTCAAGGTTGGGCAAAACAGAGGATGAATCAAGCAAAAGGTAAAATTGATCCAACATTGTGCAAAATTTACCCGCCATTGAGGTGACCCAATAACGTTGGACGAATTTTACCTCTTTTCTTTTGTTGTTGTGTGTCATCCTCTTTTCAACCTTGAGTAAATTTTATTCATTTTTATTTAGAGTGCATGGTCCAGACTTAAATGAATGAAGAGCATTACACAGTCTGACTTTCAGCTTGAAATTTTCATCTCACACTATTTACAACAAGTGGCCGCGGAACGCCCCCACTGCTTCCGCGGCCAATGGTTACAACTTTACAACCGAAATTCTAAATCATGCGTATATACAGGGTGGTTTAAATGTCACGCTACAATGGGAAATTTTGCAAAGGGAAAAGTCCATAAATCTTCATTAAATACTTTAGTTACGATGATTCGGGGTTGAGATTTTTGCTGATTATTCAACTCCAACATCAAAATTGATGACCAAATTATCAAAATGTTGAATTTTAGAGGCAAAATTTTGGCAACTAATGGAAATTACGAATTTTTTCCATTGAAAAATTTTAAATTGCAGCGTGACATTTTAACCACCCTATATATTAAATATTTACCGAGTTTTGCCTTTTCCGGTGTCAAAAATATCGAGCTCATTTCCACCAAAATTTGCACGCCTCGACCTCGCAATCTCACGGGTCTGACGGATAATGGCGACACGAAGGTTCCCGCACTGTCTCGCTTCCTTGCCCGGCGTATGCTTGACTTTTCAAATCCTCTGAAATGGGATCAGCCTCTGCAGCTGATCCCATTTCTGTCAGTAATTTTTCAAAGAGTGGAACAAACGCGGACATAACTTGCTCCAGAACCGCGTACAATTCCCCATGTTCTGCCGGATTTAGTTCATTCACGTACGAGGTGAAATGAGCCGACCCATCCCAAGAGATTGTAACATCGGCGGGAAGCAGTTGGAAATTTGAGTTCCATTGTTCCCACTTCCATGGGAAAAAATCTAGACATTGAATTATCCGGGAGACGAGGTGGTTTAGACGTGAAGTGAAGCAAGTGAGTGAAGTCCTTGGGATCCTACGTGTTATATAAGTTTACTCGAATATGGCACCCTTTCTCAACCTGCATCCGGATTATTTTCTGAGTTATACCAAAAAAGCAAGTCAAAAATAGGAATCACAGGGCGCTTATCATTCCATGGCCCCTTTGAAGAAAAATATTAGGGGTCAAAAGTACCCACGAGCGCACGTTGGTCCGGAATACTGAATTTCTTGGCCAAAACCTATTCTCACCGATTCGAAAACGAAGTAACCCCTTCAGTACCTTTGACATAGATGTTCAACTTCAAAGTTTCATTTGGATTGTTCAACGGGTGAAGGCGTGGCGTATACTCAAACTTGGCTTATAACATTGGGCTAAATGGGACAAACTTTAAGTTGAAATTCCTGTCTATTCCTGTGCTTTTCTGAGGAACCGTAAATGTATTATTAATCCCCCATATCTAATTTACAAAAACTGCTGCCACCAGCTGCCACCATTACAAATAGGCAGAGAGATTTGAATTTATGTAATTGAAAATTGCCATAAGCAAAATATCAGGAATGCTCCAATTATTGTCACGTATGAAATTTTCGAGTGTTCCAAATAACACAATCGCTTCGAAATATCTTGCCCAGTCCTGGGGGAAGGAAATATGGTAAACAAAACCCCTCTAAAAAATTTATTACGAGCCGGGGTATTTTATGAAGTGGCGACCCCCTGAGGAGGCATAACTATATTTATAATTTTGGTCCTATTTTGTTTGTTAATTAAGTTAGAGGGCAGAAATACTTCATAAAATATAGAATATTGTAATTTTATGAAAATACATCCTCAAAATTATCAAAACAAAACTTTCAAATTTGTATTTTGACCACACCCCCTGGCAGTGGGTGTGCCGATAATGTCCAAATAATGGTCGGAGTTGTTTAGAGCTTGATTAGACCTTTCAAATGACTCCCCACTTGATGGGGTAATGCAAGAAAATAAATATTCACCTGTGACCACACCCCCAAAGGGGTGTGGCTTCAATGAAAGTTGCATAGCTTATACCCCTTGGAACTTCATGTCTCGATCCCCGAAGGCAGAACTCGAAAAAATTAAATGGTTCGACAGCTAGAGGTTTTGGAAAACAAATAAAGCAATCCGGACCAGTGTGGAGCGCCTTGGTTTTCGGCTCGTGGAGGGAAAGGGAGAGATATTTACTAAAAAAAATTAACTTTGCCGGCAATATTTTTCTTCTGAGGGACCATTCAACGGAACGATAAGTGTCAGATAATTCCTAATTTTTGACTTGATCTTTTGATAAAACTAACCAAATAATTCCGGTGCAGGTTGAAAATAGGGTTAATTGTAAATAAATAATTAAGTAAGACAAACATTATTTGAATTAGATAACCATTACCGCATTATTTCGGAAAAATATACATAAGTACCTGTTGCGCCTTAGGAATAAAGGGACTCTGCTCTATATTCGATCTATCCAAGATGGCGCAATGTCTGTAGGGATCGACGACGCGGAGAACACTATTGTCTGAAATTAATTAATTAGTGGAAAATACTTAATATATAAATCTACGAGGTATATACTAAATACTATAATATAATAATTTCCGTTCCTCCCCTCACATTCTTCCCAATTGCGGTCTTTCCGAGCGACACATTCCGCCCCCAAAGCACCGAGGGATTTCATGAGATCGTCCTTCACTACCACCCAGCAACCTTCCGTCAGGCTTTGAGCGATTTGTCCATCCGTTCCTGTCACGTGCGAAGCAAGACGAGCTGTAAATATGGAATAATAGCTGAAATTAACCGCTACAACAATTGACTTGACTTGGGTACTGTGGGATTTTCGGTGAATTGCATACGCGTTGAGAGCAAAAATAAGAAGGAAGAGTAGTACGAGGAATCGAACCTTGTGTCTTTCTCATGCCGGGAGAACACCTTACCACTAGGCTAACCGCCCTGCTTCCTATCCTTGCTCTCTTTTGCAACCACCAAATTCCACTATTCTCTCCTACAGTACGTTACGTTCAAATATAATTTCAACTATTTATATTTTTAAAAACAGAGGTCGGATATGAATGATTGTCTGATTGATAACAACTCAAAATATGAATGAAAAATGAGGATAAGAAATTTTTATCCTAATTTTTCATTCATACTTTGAGTTATCAATTTTTATTAAAAATTCGATTCCATCGATTGTTTCCCATCATTTTCTGCCTCCTATTTTTCGATACCAATGATTCTTCTTATTTATTAAAAAATGGAGCGGGTCCATTTTAATAAGCATTACTTGATGCAAAAAAAACTCCGTAACAGACAGACAAGTTGTACTCAAAAGTTGAGCTAGGTAATGCAAATATTTAATTAACACGATTTAAGATTCGTCGTATAAATGAAGAAATTAGTAGGGATTTATGTACATACCGACAACCATGGGCCAATCAGTGTCCAACCAAATTCCGGACGACCGCGTCGCGACTGCCGGGACGACCTTTTTCTTGGCATCAGCTAGCCAACCCTTGTCCACAACCGTTGTGGCACAACGCCAGTCTCCCATCCCGCCATTCTCCGAATCTTCAAGCCGCGGAAAATCCGCCGTATTTCGGCATCCGTGGACCCACTCTTTGTTATCATGTTGCCAGGATGATTGTAATATTGTTCCAGCGACAAGGGGGAAGAAGGACGAAACGTACCTTAAGTTTAAGTCAGATATTTATGTAGTTAACTTTTAATTGCAATGTGGAAATTAAATGAAGTAAAAAAAATATTTCACTTACCCGGCACCGCTAACGTGTCCTGCTGAAGGGATGAATAGTCGGGATCTGCTGGATTATCACCACGTGGGCCACCGCCAACCGGCGCCCTCGTTGTATTCGTCATATAATGGAAAAGTCACGTCGTCATTTGCATATTCGACTTTAACCGTGTACTCGATGTCGATTTCGTCAGAATTTACGATGCCATCGGGACGGAGTGTAACTTTGATGTCGTCATCATTTGGGGGAGGTGTAGATGGCCCGGGTTAATATGAGAAGAACAATAATTACAGAGTAATTAAAAAGTGTAATTATTACACTTTTTAAACGGTACCGAGTAAAAGTTGCGGTTTGTTAATTTACTTAAAAATTGTGTCAAATAATCGTACCAGGTTGAAAATGTGTCCATTTGACCAACTGTGATACCATCAGTTCCAAAGAAGCAGAGGTGGGCAAGATCATTATCTCAGATACCAGATCAAGATATTATCTTGATCTTTGATCTTCGGCTGGAGCTTTTGATCTTGATCTTGATCTAGCTCGGTAAGATCTTATATATTGATCTTGATCTTCAAGTTCAAGATCAAATCTCAAATATGAAAAGTAGCATTTTGAAACATTGATATTTTTTAAAAATAGCACCTTGGTCCATTACTCGAAGTAAATGCAAGGAAACGAAAAACACTCGTACGGGATTTAATTTTTTTTTTACTGATTAATGGAACCAGTTCTTCAATCGGCGATCTACTTCCTAAATGCGAATATTGTTAGCCCGTCGACCGGATACTTCAACTATTACATAATTTACCAAGAAATGAAGTATAAGGGCAACTTAAAACATCAGAGCAAATGTTTCATTATGTATTATATAACTATACGAAATTATAATAACGTTGACGCTGTCAGCTTTGAATAACTAAAATTGGTCAGACAACCAATTTTCGCTACTTATCTAGTGTTTGTAATGTGCACAGTGCACACTACATACATTACACCTAGTTGTATTTATCGGTTTATGTATAAAAAATATTTGCAACATATCTGGAATTTATTTGATCTTGTGATCTTGATCTTGATCTGGGATTTGATCTTGATCTTGATCTGGGATTTGATCTTGATCTGAGATTTGATCTTGATCTTTTATCTTTAGTATTCGGCAGATTTATCTTTATCTTGATCTTTATCTTGTGGGACGCAAAAATTGATCTTGATCTTTTATCTTGATCTTCGAAAACTTTGATCTTGCCCACCTCTGCAAAGAAGTAACTTTTGAATAGCCACTCCCACTACCAGCAGCGAGCCTATTCAGGTTTGGGTGGGTGTAGTCTCTTCGCAATTGAAAGGATGAGACTTCTGCTTTCCTCCGAGAAATGGTGTAAATAATGTGTGAACAACAAATGACGATCTCAATAATGCAACGCCAATTTATTGTCACAATTAACTCACTAATTATTAACACCAATTGTTCACTATAAGGACCACTGTCTCAGCAGTAAGTCTGCTCTGTTCGGACTCTAAACTACGACTCTTTCCTACCTCTTGTTAACCTTCACTCCAATCCAAGGTTAATTGTTCATTGCCTTTCTTTCTGCCAACTCACCACCACCGCGAATCAAAAATAGTGGGGCGACTTAAAACACAAAAAAAGAGAGAGATTTTCATGCATGAAAAGCTTACATTACGCAAAAGTAACTCTTTTCAGCAATTCTTCCATATTTCTTAAATTGGAATGGTTTTTTAAAATTGCCTGCTTGCTGTGTTAAATTGTGAATTGAGAGTTAGAAATTATTTATTAAATAAATCAATTTTATTCGACAGCTGAGGATGCCGGGCAAACTTTTCATATGTGAATAAATCTACCCCGCGGCCCGTATCAACCCACCCCTCAACTCGTTATCCCGCATCTCGCTAATTCTACCCCGCCACCCCCATAAATTGCTTCCACACCCCCTGAAAGTGGGAGTGGTCAGGGGAAAAGTGAAATTTTTGGAGAAAAATGAGATTTGTGCTGATATCATGTGCTGCAAACCTCATATTGTTCAAAATTTTAAGTAGAATTATCGGGTTCTCGTTTAGTTATTGAAGCGAGCAGACGTGTTTATTCTGAGCTCTCATTAACTTGAGTTTTTCACTACGTAAAAGTACAAGTCATACTAATAAAGTTATATCATTATAAAGCTAAATTCATCGCGATTACCCCCACATAAGAATTTCTGCTGTAAATTCATACCACTTCGAAAAATGGGGAAAAATCAGAAATATTCACTTGTGCATAAGCCCCCAACGAATAATATAAGTAAAAACGCCCACAAAATTCAGCTACTTGACAATGTGCAACTCGATCTACAAGAATTTGCACAATCAGCGAAAGAGAAACTCGAGTTCTTATCAAGTAGTTTTGTTAATCACGCAGAAGAATTGAGCCACATAAAGAAGCAAGTGTTCAACTTTAAGAGTGAACTGGACAGATTCATAAATAAGTTTATCGGATTGGAGCAGCAAGTGAGGAAGAATGCAGAAACGATTCTTCGCTATGAAACCAAACCAAATGCAAATTGTGATCGACAATGCAACATCATAATTCATGGATATGAATATTATTCTGCCAAAACTGCAATGGAGGAGACGACAGATTTTCTTTCCAATTGTTTGAAAGTGGATATCACTGTTAAAGATATCTGTCCGTTGTCCAACGGTAAATCGGTGCTGGTGAAATTGGCATCAACCAAGCAAAACAATATGGTGTTTAGAAACTGCCACAAGTTAAGAGCCATCCCTGCCAAAATCTCAATTGTGGAGGACCTAAGTAAAGGGGAACGTGCAAAGAAGAGACGACAAATACCAGAATTCCTTGAGCAAAAGAAACTTGGAAACAAAGTCTACTTCCGAGGCGCCGACCTTCTCGTCAATGGGACTCAAGTCACCGAAGAAATTAGAATCTCACCCTATCATGACGTCAGCCATTCAGTCACAGCCCAAACTAAACCTACGGAGAAGACAGAGAAATTGGACCACGCCAAGTGTGGACAGCCCCCTGTAGAAAAAGACGCTCAACCCGAAAAAGACGATCAACCCGATACACATTACCTGGAAGGACCACATCTCAAAGACGTTAAACGAAGCCCAAAATTATCCCAACCAATTTCGAATGACGGCGTAGCCTACATACTTTCAATTATGGATGCCAACATGAAATCACTGATGAGGGAAATAGATGCTTGCCTAGTGAAAATGGATAATTTCAGAATTGGAGTTTCATGATTTTCTTATGAGGACTTGAAAAATGGAGATTTGCTATGTGTAGTATTTAATGGTTTGATTTTTGCAGTTATTGTCATGCGAATTAGCATAATCGGTTGATATTGTGAATAATATTGCAATTTAATTTGGAATTATGAATTTAATTTTGAGGGTCTGCAGTTAAATGACTTGACATTAGTATCGTTCATGGAGCAAATACTGACTGTTTACTTTTTACGTTTATAAATTATGCCGTAGTATTTAATGGTTTGATTTTAGTAATCCACCACTTTGAGTTATTTAATTTGATCAAATGAATTCGTTCGTATTGACCTAATTAGTTGAGATGGAATTGTGAATAATAATGCTCTTATTCTACGTTTATAAATTTGATACTTAATTATGTCTGATGGTTATCTATTTGATTTTAGTGCTTGAATCCTGCAAACAATGACGTTAATTTTTAATTGAGTTTTTCGTACAATATTACTGTGTTTTAATCAAGTTGTCTTATTCTTGTTGTAATGCAAATGTTTAAGAATCTGTATTTTAACATACACAAACCTTATTTAGTAGAATGTTATTAAGCGAGAACCCCCAGGATAATTTTGCAAGGAAATAATTGTCATGGTAGTATTATTGATTTGTTATTTAATTCTTTACGATGTAATCTAACGTGTAATTCTATGGGCCATGAGCCTTGTAAAAATTGTCATGAATAAATTATTATTATTATTATATTATATTATTAGGTAGAATTATCAGGTCGTATGGATAACATTATTGAAGCAGTGTGTGCAAAAACGCAGCCTTTTTGCTATTTTCCATGCCTTTTTGCCTATTTGCCTGTGTCGTGTCTTTTTGCTCGATTTTTGACGATTGAAACCGATTTCTTGTCGTTAGAACGCATTAAAGAAATTATAGAATATATTTAATGTTTTTAAAATTGTATTGGAGGCTTTCATCAATGCTTCAAGTTTGTTGAATACTTTTCGTTAAGGGTTGTTTCTACAATGTCATCAGCTTAGTTAATCAAATTTTTGGCTAAAGGTCATATTTGCGAAAAGTATATAAAACGCAAGGAATAACTTTCATTTTAATTTTATCCCAGGGTTTTCATCTCATCTCGCCCCAATTAGAAAAAGGGCAAAAAGGCACCTATTTTTGTGGGGCAAAAAAGCACTGCCTGCCTTTTTGCTGTGCACACCTGTTTTGAAGTGATTTATTCACAAGCTTCCAGGGTTCAACTGCCCCCTTCTACAGGTGTAAAAGTGTACAGGAAAATTATATTTCATGCTAGATAATATTTTGCCTTGGCCTTGCTTTTTAGCGTGTTGCGGGGGTGTGGGATAGCTTGATGCGGGATAGCTTTATTCACATTTTGAGAAAATGATGCCTGGGAGACAAAGTGCTGATGAAGGCGGCAGAAATACATTCACTCACATCTGCTATTTACTATCATGCTACTTTGTACTTGTTGCAAAAAAATCTTTGCTAAATACTTACAAGTGACAAGTTAGATTAATTCAGTTATCCGTTCCTCTTATCATTATTATCCAGAAGGAGGAGGAATTTGAGTAAGTTATTATATACATATTTATAATGGGGTTTGTAGAAGAATAATTCGTAATTAAATACTTATGATAAATTACACATATAAGTTATTAAAAATTTGACACATTTCCAATTAATTAGTAACTGATAATTAGAAGGAAAATATTTCGTCTAATTAATTGGTATATAATATTGGTATATTGGTATAACGCAGGTTGCTAATTAAGCCGATTAATTGGTGATTTCTAGTAATTTTATTATTAATTATTAATTAAAACTAACTTCGGTAGTACCAGTTAACGTTAACTAGTAAGTACTAATTAGTTTAAACTTGCCATTTAGTTATAATTAGTTAGAATCACTAATCAATTAGAAAGCCCTGAAAATGTGATGTTTTTTTCTATATTTTAAGAATAACTGTTCTGTTTCCAGGTAGGAAGTCCGATGTCTCTATCTTATTCTAACAATGAAGTCGGCGTCTCCCAATCTAGGCCTGCTATTCTAATTCCAAATGTAATAATAAATATTTCTTACTCACTCATGTTGCAAAGACTCGTTTATAATTTCACCCCTTTTCCCAAGGTGATTTCTTCCCTGTGCAAATTCCTGTCGGTTAAGGACATTAAGGAATGTCGATTAGTGAGCCAGGTCTGGAATCAGAGTGCCACCCCCGTTCTCAAGGCCAGGACACGGATGGATATTGAACTATGCCAAGACAACGGATGGGGTGGAATCATCGAAAAATTGAAATTCTCTCCGGTCCATGTCTCTCTGGAGGTTAAAGATGAATCAATCCCTTCCCCGGATCCTGAAGTCCCCTTTCCGCTCATGGAAAATCTAAAATCTCTTTGGCTCAACTGTGAAGGAGGGAACCAACCAGGGAAGGACTTTTGTCACAAAATCATCCTCACGTCAGCCCCCATCCTGCAGGAATTAGAGTTGGAATGCTCCAATGATCCGGATGTCCCTGCATTACAGCCGGGCACGCTTTTCCCAAAGCTGAAGGACCTCGGGATCTCTTACTGGTGGGAGTTGGAGGATGACGCGGCAGAAAAAGTTGCGCAAATTATTACCGCCTGCCCAGCATTGGAATGTCTGCGGACATACTACAGCTATTTGGATGGATTTGGGAGGATGAAGTTGTTACAAAAGTTACCTCCGTAAGTATGTACTTATTTAAGTATAGTCGAATTTCTATAGCCGGTCACCTCATTTGCATAATTTGACGCATTCACCAGAGACATAGTTTATTCAACACGGAAAGCCCGTACCTCCGAAAATGGGCATAGTGAGATTTATGCAAATGAGGTGACACGCCTAAATGCGAGGATAGTACATATGCAGCTAGATAAATATGAAGAAGCGGATTAACCTCCTTGTTACCAGTTATTTCTCGGGAATATTCCGTTGCGTACCTTATACACATTTGTGTAACGATTTAACGATTTTTATCACTTCACTACCAATCCATTTTTCGTAATATTATGTACTTTGCCTACCAATTAAACATATTTGTGTAGCAAAATTATTTCCATTAGGGGATTCGGGGATTTTAAACATTCTGGTAGTCTGGGTATCTATCAAGTTGTAAAACCTAAAATTACCAAAAAATATTTTGGTATCTAAGAAAAATAATTTTGCTACACAAATGTGTGTACTTGGTAGGCAAAGTAACATTTCGAAAAATAGTTTAAGGTAATCAAGTGATAAAAAATCGTTATACAAATGTGTGTAATTGGTAGCCAAGAGGGTAATTAATAATTAATACATTCTGACATTAATTAGCTACCAACATACATAATTTCAGATCATTTTCTTCCCTGACCTTGGACGGAGATCTGAACGCGGATGGGCTCGAGGTTCTGCTCAAAATTCCTTCCCCGTTGAAAAAACTTACCTTTGAGATTCAGTATGATGCCGAGCTTCAAAAAGGAGACTACCTCCAAGAAAACCTGTACAAACTGCTGCACAAACATTCCCCCACGCTGGAAAAACTTTCAATCAGTTTCCCTTCGGCCTTTGATAAGATAATGGAATGGAAATTCCCGGTATTTTCGGCAATGAAAGTCTTCCAGATACAGATGGGAATGAATAACAAGATTTCATTTCAAAGTCGCCGTGGAAAATTTGGCTGGATTGATTACCATAAGAGTTTTCCGGTCTTGGAAAGCTTGCACGTGTGCTCGGATTCAGTTTTTCCCGGTTTTTCCAGTGTGGATCAGTTTCTTCCAAAAGGTTCCGGAGGGTCGGAGTCCGTGAAAAGAGTGGAGATGGTTGTTTCCTACGATGCGAAAAGGGAGGCTAACATGGCAGCTAGGACTGATTTATATGATCGGTTGGTGAAAACGTTTCCCAACGGGAGAGATTCGGTAAGGAAATCAAGTTGATTAATACATTTTTAGAAATGGGGTTACGATTATGTATAACCAAAAAGTAAACGTATTTATGTGACTCTACCGCCGCGGGTTATGAGCTTGTCACCCACTGGTTATGTTTATTAGCTCTGGTGACAATTTCATATCAAGTCGGTGAAACTTTATAATTAGTCGGTGACAATTGTAACCACTTGGTGTCAAATTCATAACCACGGCGGTAAAGCCAGATACGTTTACTTTTTGGTTATAATCGTAACCGCATTTCTAAAAGTGTAGTAAATATGTATTAAAACAATTATTTAGAGGAAGAGGAAAACCTTTATTGATTTTTTATTAATATTTCCAGATCACAATTACTCCATTTGATAATAGAAATTTTATGTGGCGTGAATGAATACTAGAGAGTTAGTTTATTGGTATGTACGTATGTGCATATGTAACCTGTGTCATGTATAATTCAATAAAATAGGCTGGGAATAAATTGATGATTATGCAATGTATACGAACCATTCATTTATTTGTAATGGGCACCAGAGCCTGCTGTCCCGGTCTGACCTGCAAACCTGTCGCCATTTCTGGCTCTTCCCAGTAAAATGGATGCATACATAGCAAATCGAATCATGTCATTTGTGGGTGCAATGTTTAGTATTTCAAATAAAAATAAGTATATGCACTCTAACATGATAAGGGTTATACCTATTACGTGAAATCAATGCAGGTAAAACTTTTTTTGCCATTTATGTAACTCATGTTTTCCACGTGTACATATGTCCGAGTCAAACATAATTTACTGCAATTCATGAGAATCAAATACTGCGAAATGAAGTATGTACATATCCGTTTGAATGAGCTTTTTATTAGAACGAGTACATAAATCGATTTCTTTTTGTCAGAAGCAATAATGTAGAAATTCTTTGTGCACTTTTCAAGGCAAAATTTGCATGCAGATATAATTTATTCACAAAAGTTCTCATTTTAACGACTCATTTTACAGAATGGTATTTAATTAGCTTCGTAATCGTAAGAAATAACGGGCAACAGATACATCTCCCCAAAAATGCAGCACAAGAAAACATATTTTATTTATGCATACTAAGTAGTATAGTTAATATTGCATGCAAATCAGTTAAATTGTGTCTAAAATTGTACTTAAGCTTGCACGCACGTCAAAATTTTATTAAATTCTATGTCTTCAAAACCAATTGCTATATATTTCCCTTTTAAAAATGAAAATGGGCAAAAGCGCAAAAACACTCCTTTTCTTCATGACATGCTTTCCCAAGTCCCACCCGCTTATTGGCTGCTTTTTCCCCCCGCAACTCATTTATGAAAGCGTACACGACCCACATGCAGTACGCGTTGATGATAAGCCCAACAGCTCCGATACAGGCGGCACGTTCGTCAGAATAGGAGGATGACAAGCTCACAAAATAGAAGCCGGTCTCCAGAAAGAGAAAGATGGCTTGCGCGATGAGCCAGGGTCGACACTTGCCAACGATTCGCTATAAAATAAATGTAAAAAAGTACAAAAATTTCAAGGAAAAAAATTACTAATTGCAATAAATTACACTCTTAGAAATCTTGTAGAGTGATGCAGTTATTGATTTTTCGATGCTAAAGTTGCTACCACATTGTATTACATTTCTACCCGTCCGGTTAAATCTATTATCCGTATGACGATATAATTGTGTAATACCAAGCGGTAGCAACTTTATTACCGAGAAATAGGAATTTGCGTGACTACATCAGATTGCGAAAAATGTTATTTTTTTAATAGCGTGGCGTGTACGGTATTTCGTATCAATTTTTATACTGGATTTCTAAGAGTGCAATCTTACCTTTGACGCCCCGTGGAACAAAATGATGGACAAGACCAGGTTGACGAGTCCCTTCAGAATGACGTAAGTGCTGACCATGATTAAGATTTCACCTGCAAATTGAGTCTCGATTTTAGCGAGTTGTATTTTTATAAAATTCAAAATTTGCAAAATTTAAAAATTCCACATATTTTTTTCGTACCGATAAGGTTCACCAGTTTAATCGTACTCTGTTTCAAGTCTTCCACGGCTTGGATCATGGCGGATTTGTTGACAGAATTGAAACGGTCTGAGGGATGGGTTGAGGTCGGGTCAAATTGAGAATCCGACGTGGTTGTCGCTATCCCCCCGGCCGTGGTTCCGTTGGGGGCAGTTGGATCGGCGTGTGTGAGACGATCACCAGTAATGAGAATACTGACGCCAGCGTAAAGTGAAGCTGATACCATAATCTGACGAATAGTTAAATAACCTCAATTAAAAAATGTTGGGATTGTACATAGATTGTAACTTTAAAAATAATATATGTAAAAAAAATAATAGTATGGATTGTTTTTCTCCGTACAATTTGCAAAATTGCGACAACTTTCGTCCAAGTCTGCAGTGAACCACAGAAGCAGTTAAGAACCCCCATTTTCTTGGAAATATTTTAAAGAGAAATTTGGAAATGATTTGTCCACTCAAGTAGGCAGTGGGTTAAGGAATGAAAACTTTTAAGAAAAATGTAACACTTAAAGGACAGAATTTTTATTAAGTAGCGTCAGCTACTTATTGTGATCACTTTGTCCGCCTGTGTGTCTGTCCGTCCGTCCGTCCGTAAGCAGGATATCTTTAGAATGCCTCAACACAATCAAAAGCGGTTTTCGACATTGTACTTCTAATTTTTAGTTCTCGGTCGAGTTCGAAAATGGGGTCAATCGGACCACCCCCACAGCGCCAGGGGGTGTGGTCCAAAGTTAAGTTCACGTTAATTTTCATATGGGGTATCATTTTAAAGGAAATTTGACCGCGATTTCTAGGACGTTAATATTTTTGACCTCATGACCTTGTGGACGAGGTCACAGGTCAAAAAAAACTTAATTTTCATTTGGGGTGTCATTTTAAAGGAAATTCCACCGCGAATTTGAAGACGCTAATATTTTTGACCTCATGAGAGTTAGGACGAGGTCATATACGGAAACGCTAAAGGAAACTTGAATCGCTCTGACGCTACTTATTTACATTCGTTTGGAGGGTTTATTAGAATCCAGCATCATTCGTCGATAAACTGTACGAGGATGACTAATCCGAAGACATATTTACATCAATGCATTTTGTAAGTAAATATGTGTACATGTACCCTGTGAGTGTCAAATATGCATAGGGGCCATGCACAAAGCATGTGATCGATTTTCTGAGAATTCTAACCTCTTCTCCTATGGTAAATATGTATATAAATATGTATGTACATATGCCCCATGTTATATTTAACATGGCCAGGATAAGATGACCTACTCCCACTCAAATCGATCACATGCTACTTGCACAGCCCATTTGGATATATGAAATGTAGCCTAAATATTAGACCTTTATTAAATATGTACATACATATTTATGTATCTATGCGTACACATTAGATCATGATGGTTCTTATCACGTTAGCATGACTCATTGTCCATGGAACAAGGTGGAAGATTGACACTACCAAAATGTGCTACGGTATGTATTTTATAATTAGAACTTTTTTCTTGATTTTTTTGGTAGATAGGTTAAGTGGCCGACCTTCTAATGCCAAATACATTGGAAATGGATATTGTCACCAAATTGTCAGTTGTCGACCGATTCTCAAAGTTTCGAAACTTTGAAGGTTTCTACGAAATATATATTTTCAGAATTTTCAAATACGACCACACCCCCTTGAAATGAGGGTCACAAGTTAAAAAACTGTGTAAAATACAATTTAGTAATGCAATTAAGTTTCAAAGCGCAAAATTCTAATTGCATGGCGAAAAGATAAACCGACACCCAGGTCACCCTCCACAAGATTCAAGTGGTCATATGCCCCACCCAAGTGGGTGTGGCTCTTGGAGACTTCTCGATTTTCTTGAAAACATGGGTTGTGATATGGCATTCTTTTCAGCTCGTCGAGGAGATTCCGATGAACTCATTACAATTCATAAACCACACCCCCAGTGGGTGTGGTTCTCAGGAAATTTTCACTTGTAACAAAACCACGTCATGTGATATGTCATTTTTCTCAGCTCGGCGAGGAGAACACGATGAAAAAATTAAATTTGAGAAACCACACCCCCAGTGGGTGTGGTTCTTAGCAAATATTCAATTTTAACGAAACCGTTGTATGTGATATGTCGTTTTTCTCCGGATGATGGGGAGAACACGATGCAAAAATTAAATTTGAGAAATCACACCCCCAGTGGGTGTGGTTCTTAGCAAATATTCAATTTTAACGAAACGATTTTTATGAGCCAGTGAGTAAAATTCCGACCATGCATTGGAAATTTTTCGAGCCACTCCCACTCACGAGGTGGTTATCGGAGGCATTGTATTTAATTCAAATTACACGAAACACGGGGGTAAATCATTGGGGTAAATCATTTACCCCAATTTTTGATATGTTGCAGATATTTTGTAGTAGATCAATACTTAAATCACCCTAAAAGTCGAAATCGACACGCGTGACCTTTTTTCGGGGGTCGAAAGGTCGCGATGTCAAGGGTCACCGACCTCAATAAATGGGGTATCGTTGGAAAGGTCTTGACGAGTGGATTCCGAAAATATATACTTTGTGGGGTCTGGGACCACCCCCTGCAAGTCTGGAGGGTAAAGAACGAAAATCTGCAGTTGTCCAGAATTTAACATGGCAGTGGATTGGGAGCTAACACGGAAGCACAAATGGGAACAACTCAAAAATATTCTCCTGTCTCTAGTTTTGCAAGGGGAGGTCCTAGACCCCATAAAGTATATATTTTCGGAATCCACTCGTCAAGGCCTTTCCAACGGTACCCCATTTATTGAGGTCGGTGACCTTTGACATCGCGACCTTTCGACCCCCGAAAAAAGGTCACGCGTGTCGATTTCGACTTTTAGGGTGATTTAAGTATTGATCTACTACAAAATATCTGCAACATATCAAAAATTGGGGTAAATCCAACCGACGAACATTTCGCCATACTTTTTGCGTCACAACTAAAAACCAATTTTTCGAAATTAAAATTTTGGACTTTAAAGTTCGAATTTCGACTCAATTCGAAGAACGCACCAAGGTATTGATCCAAGGAGTGTAGAAGAAAAATTTAGTGCAATTCTATCAACCCGTTCGTGAGATAAGTTGTGCCCTGTGTCATCACTTTACAATCGCAAAAGTCTCATAACCCCCCAGGGAAAATTTTGGCGCCTAAAATATTTTGCAATTTTTTTTCTTTTTATAAGGTGAACATAATAAAATAGTTTAATTTCACTTTTGAAATACTCGTTGGATGTCTTTGTCGAATCCTATAATTCTTACTCTTCAGTAAGTTAAAGGTAATGGATAGATGAATGTGTGCACATATGTACGCAAATATGTACATATGAAATACAATTTGTTAAACTATACATACGTAGTGAAGTAAGGGAGTGAGTTTCACATCTTTTACCAAAAATAAAATATGAACCTCTACTAACCTGGCAATTTTAGTCGAACTAGTAATCTTTCATATGAAATTAAAATTAGTATCAAATACCAGTTTTAAGCAACGCCATAACTAATTTCCTGAAAAACAAGGGCCACCTGGGCAGAATTGTGAGCAATTTGTGAGATAATTGTCTCATGTTTCTCCCCATTATGCTTAAAAGGTCAACCTGCTGCAAAAGCCGAATATGCACTAATTATCTGTACGTATGTACATATATGTATGCATATACGTTCGGTATATACATACGTATGAACATCTGACTCATGGAAGCAGTTAAATTTGTACATATCAAAGTACGTATGTGCATACATATGTATAAATCTAAGTATCAATTTAATGCACCAAAATTCCAACTGATGTACATTTTTAGAATACTACACAATTAGTTATTTATTCCTTCTCCGAAGTGTAAGTATTACTTTATTTGACCTAGAAATTTTAAAGTTTCAAATGAAAGATAAATAAAGTCACCTAAAACTAAACAATTTATCTATGTGCAGTGTGCAGGGTCTAATAAATGGTTAATAAATATTGAGAGTGTTTCCGTAAAAAGTTAACGATGGAATTCTTAGAAAAGTTCCCGAACTTGTAGGATAAGCATAATTTAAGGAAACACTCGAAGCAGACATCGGTCTCCTCGTCTCCACAGTCCGTCCAGTTCTCAGGTCAATTGTAATGATTACCATTTAAAATGGACTCACAATATTGCCACATCCCGAAGAAAAAGTGCTCTTTAAAGCGTAAAAAACCCACGAAAAATGGCCAGAGTGAAACGTTATATGCTTGCACTTACCAAAATTGTGTCAAGTACTTCAAGATAAAAAAGGAACTAAACCGCCACCTGAAACGGATACACCCGCCCGGCCCGAGACTCTGTAACTTTAAGTGTGACATCTGCCAGAAGGGTTTTTACACCGGTTATGAACTAGACGCTCATCAGAATCGTACCCATTCAACCCTGAAACCATTTGGGTGTACCGAGTGCGAAAGATCTTTCAAGGTATGTACATAAACGCAATTAAAAAAGATAGTTCACTTACGAATGCAATTCCTGAATTAATTATAATATTAATTTTATGATTATGTAGAGTAAGCTCGGGTTGAAGGTGCATATCTCGTCGCATAAGGGCGAGAACTCCTACGCCTGTCCACACTGTCCCAAAGTACTGTCGACTCTCTCAAACTGGCGACGTGAGTGGAATTATTATTTTGGTTAATTAACTAGTACTATTTATTTACTAATTATGCACTCTAAATAAAGTTGTACAAAATTTAGTCAAGGGGCTTGACTCAAGTACAATAGAGGATCGATGTCTCGATTGTGTAAAATTTGTCTCTCGATTTCTGAAATTCTACCCAACTGTTTCGTAATCCTCTATTTTACTCAACTTGAATAAATTTTACACAACTTTATTTAGAGTACAATAAATAAATAAGTAATTTGCATGCATACACACATATTTATGTATGTAGGCCACACGTATATCCACACAAAGTCGGACAATACCCGCAAAAAGTTGTCCTGTCCTCATCACGACTGTTCCGCCAAGTTCGAGTATCCTTTCGAGCTAAAACGTCATATTTCCCGCGTTCATGGTATCGTAGAACGTTCGCGAGACCATAAATGCTCCACGTGCTCGGCAGCATTCTTTGACAAATATAAACTCCGCAGACACCAAGACATCCATACCCGCGACCCTGCAACGAACCTCTTCGTCTGCTACTTTTGTCCGAAAAGGAAACCCGAACTGTGCCAGCTGGTGGGTCATATGAGAACCCACACTCGGGAAAAACCCCACCGTTGCCCCTTATGCAAGGGAGCCTTCACTTTTGGTGGGAACTTAAGGCGGCACATTTTCACCCACACGAAGGAAAAGCCGTTCCCCTGTAGCGTCTGCGAGATGGGGTTCAGCAGCCGCCAAGCGCTTCGAGCCCACGTGGCCACCCATACTGGGGAAAAGCGGTTCTTTTGTAAAATGTGTGACTATGCGAGTTTCCACAGGATATCATTAATGACTCATGTGCAACGGATTCACTACAGATTGAAGGAATTCCAGTGTCACGTATGCCCCAAGAGGCTGTTTAGCAAGCCAGAGTTGCGGCTGCATGTAAAAGGACACTTTAACGGAGTTGTAAGAAGGGAAGGTGCTGCTTGTTATTTATGCCAGGTACGATTTGGGGTTCGAGACTTGCAGGCACATCTGAGACGGTGCACGGGAGAGAGAAATATTCAATTTGTATGGTAGTGTCCCCACTGTTTGGTGAGAACAAAACTTAAATATGTAATACAAACAGAGTGGTTTAAATGTCGATCTAAAATGCGAATTGGAAAAATTTGTAAATTTCCATTAGTTACCGAAATTTTGTCTCGAAAATTTAACATTTTAAGAATTTTGTCATAAGTGTTTCATCATTTTGATAATAATTAATAAAGCTGCTTGCAGAAGTTATGTTAAAACTGCCAATTTTTATGACTCACTTAACTGAATTTATTTAGTTAGCATTGAATTCGGTTGTGCGGATTACGGCGTGTGTCAATATGTGACTCTACCAGATTTTAAAGCATATATATGTAAGTCAAAGTAAACTTGATAGTGTAAAGTATGTATCATACTAGACGTAAGTATGTAAGTACAATGTACATATGTTCATCTCACTTTATTGTAAGTATGCATTTATGATTCAATATATGTACACTCTTAGAAACTTGGTATTGAAAAAAACCTAACGGTATTGATACGTGACTCTACCGCCTTGGTATTAAACGGTTATACCATATTGGTATAGAACCGGTATTGAAATTATACCTTATGGTAATAATTTTAATATTAATTGGTATTAAATTTTTTACCACGTAGTATTAACTCAATACCGGATCAATACCACGCGGTAGAGTCACGTATCAATACCAACGGTTATTGATTTTTTTAAGAGTGTATTCGACTTTGACCAATTATTTTTTCATATTTATGTACATATGTAAATTACACGGAATAAAACGGTTCTTATCCTTTGCCATTGCATCATAAAAATTTCTGTGCAAACTTTCGAATACATTTGTGACCCTTCTTCTCTGGCTCGTTTTTTATCATCTCTTCCGCTTGTGTTATTTAATTTTTTTGCAGTCTCGCAATCCCTGCTTAATTTGGTTCGTCGTTTTTCGGTTTATCCGCATCTTACGAAGGGAGCAGTTCCCGGGGTCACCTTCGTCACTGATTTCTGAGGCGTTGCCGCGTTCCCGTTTAACTCTGTCGGTGTGACGAATTCGATGATATGTTTTGTCGGTTTTGTTACATAATATGTACAAACTAGTAAAAATCATTATCATATCTGTATAAAAGAAACCCAAAAAAGGAAAGCTTAGATGAGACTTAAGAAGTGCGATAAAAAGTATTTAATAAATTTCTTCTCCAGTGAAGGGTATAGAATTTTAATATTTCCAGTATCAGCGCCCCATTTTATTTTATATACTAAATTATATAAGCAACATGTTCACGTATGCATATTACTGGGGAAAGGAGTCGACTATTTGGTAAGACCTGTATATTATGTATCAACTTTAAGTATAATTGCAAGCATTCATAATTTTTTAGTGACAAAAACAATTAGCAAATGATTTTAATATGTTTCGCTACATCATATTTGAAATTTGATAGTTATTGTATATTTGTATCTATTTATATAATAGTGAATGAAATGGGGCGCTGATGCTGGAAATATTAAAATTCTATATCCTTCACTGGAGAAGAAATTTATTAAATACTTTTTATCGCACTTCTTAAGTCTCATCTAAGCTTTCCTTTTTTGGGTTTCTTTTATTTAATAGTTTTTATTCGCAATTGAAAGTAATTTATTAGTAGTAGTAGTAGTGTAAGCCAGTGTACCCTTTTATTATTCGTAATTATCACTTTTCTGAGTGCTGGGCCTTAGCAACTAAACTTGGTGGTGGTGGGGGAGGCAATATTTTGACCACCATCAAAACTTTCTCAGTTTTAAACTGATTTTCGGGATTTTAATTTTGTATTTTTATAAAAAATATGTATCAACTTTTTGCTCATTTACATTTAGCATGAAGGCCTTCATTTTCTTATAATCTCAATAAAACACATTTTCGATGGTGTTTTTCCTGCATATCTCAGTAACAGGGCACTATTCCAGCCTCCTGGTCGACAGTTCAATTCTAATTTGCCATAATTGACTCTGGACACTAATTTCATTAAAATCGGATGGAAATTGACCTAGATCTGAAAAAATTAAGCTTTTCAAAACCGTAGTGATTGCTTACTTAGATGATTTTTTTCCTGCAGTAACTATAGCCTCATCTAAGAAAAATCATATGTAAATACATATGTACCTATTAAAATATTTTTCATTCCAAAAGGCATTCATTTAGTCTTAAGACTGGAAAAAATCAATTCTTCAGTATTTATTTATTCACTTCAAAACAAAATAAACTGATATTAAATAATTTCGAACACCTTATGCGGTTCGGCTGAGGATTAGTAAAGTGCGGTGAAAAATTACTCTAGCAGGATTAATACTATCGTTTGTATTTTCTCTGGGACATATTTATATTGTCTGTCAAGTGGATGACAAATCGAATCAGGTTATTTGTCTGAAATGTTTGGTGTTTCAAGTAAAAATACATACAGATGACAGAGGCATGCATTCGAGCATGATACCTGTTTTATTGCATGAAATAGCTGTAGGTAAAATTTTTTTCATGCAGATTTTGGCATCCAAGCCATGCTTTCTACGTACATATATATGTATATTTTCTAAGCATAGTTTACCCCAATATATATGTACAAGATGATAAAATACTGCGAAATAAAATATGTATTTTCAGATTTTTATTGGATCGAGTAGATACATATGTGAATCGATTTCTTTTTGTCGGTAGCCACTAGCGGAACTATAAATTTGGGGCCGGAAGGCACAAGGTTGCGGGGGCCCCTGTCCCTGACAGATTTGACAAGACTTAAGAAAACACATGTAGGAAAATTTTGTGGTTTCTAGCAAAACATTTTCCGAGCAAGGTAATTTTGCGCTGTATTGTTAAGCAAACAAAGGTTTAACCTCTTTACGACGAAGGGAAGTCATTTTATTTTCCGTTGACGAAGAAATTCACAAATGTGCGTACTGCATAAATTACCTTGACATCAAAATTTCTTTAAAAAATAATATTTCTTCAGCATTTTGTGGAAAACTCGATTGTGAAAAGTGAATATTTTGCGTTGTTTTTCTCCACAAATTTTTGCATTTTCTCTGTACCGACGAATGCTAAAAAGTAGAATTTTCGCGCTTTTTGTCAAAAAACTCAAGAATTCGAATCCGGTTGAAAATTCTAATTGGTTGCTATCAGGTACATATAATTATGAAATCCGAAATTTTATTTACAAATGAGTGGTACCAAAGAGGTTAAAATATCATTTTAATAAACTTGTTTCAAATACTTTGTGTGCAAGTAGCAGATTGTACCGAGTGTCAGTTTTTGCAGTTTTTTGATTCATACTAATTGAATTAAATAGCTCAAGAAAATTAATCATTTGTAAATCAACCACAATCAATCACACTAAAAAAATTCACCAATATTTACTCAAGGTTGAGCAAAATTGCCACCAAAGCAACAAGTTGGATAAACGTTACTCAAAATTGAGTCAAAAAATAAAATTTTGCTTATTATTCGTGCAATCCCGGGCGACTTTTATCCAACAGTTGTGTTGGTGGCAATTTTACTCAACTTTTTTTACAGTGATGCTAAGATCATCCTGACAAGATATGTGTGTTTTTCCTCACCCTATCGAGTTTCAATTTGAAAGACATAAATATGGAAAATTATCAATCACGTACGGACAGGCGCGCAAAGCCTATACTAAAATTTGTAAAATACATAATTACAGCATTTCTACAAAATAAAATTTGGCAGAATTTTTTAGCATAATTTAATTAGCTAAGATTTTTTAAAGTGCTGTCTACAACGCTTACCCCTAGTTGCTACATTGTTTGACATACAAAATATTTTAAACAGTTCCGAGTGGCTACGGGGCCCCCACTCCGTGGGGCCCCTAGGCCATGCCTACCCTGCCTACCCCTAGTTTCGCTAGTGTCGGTAGCAATAATTCAGAAATGATGTGCATACTATGAAATCCAAAATTTTAGACACAAAAGTGCACGGTGTCCGGGCACTGCATACCCCACACATTGTTCCCCCACATTACATTTCCACGTCGCATTCCCCCACAATTAATATCTTCACATGTCATACGAGGCACACCTCATTTACCCACGCATCATTCCCTCACTTATCATACCCAGCACATTTCATTCTCCTCAGTTCATGCCTCCAGTTCATGTTGACAAATACCCTCACAGCTCATATGCTACCCAATTCATACATATGTCCATTGTCACTACAATAATACTGTAATCCTTTTTATGGTGAGCTTTGAAATCAAGAAAAATTTTGCAATTGGCATTAAAATTTTTAAACAAATTTCGGAATATACTAGATCTAATAAATAATGGATCACTTCCCGAGGTGCACCATCACGATATAGGCACGAGTTTGGAACGAATCCAAGCACCTCAGTTTTCGTGTTAGGCACGTATGAAAATGGTGGTGATTTCGTCCCAAACTGGTGGTAGGTGTCGCTCTTTTTAACGTGTACAATTCGTCCCTAATCCGTTCATGAAGAACGAGTTTCGACACGAGAATTATCCGATAGAACAACGAGAATAGCCCAAAATAAAAACCAGATTCGCACGTTTAAAACACGATTTTTTCTCGTTTGGATTAAGTTTCATTTTGAATTTATTCAATTTTTTAACTCATTAAACAATTAATAACAAATGTGAACGATTAATAGAAATAAAGATTAATCACTCGTCGGATTCCGATCCAGAATTTGTTGAGGGAAGAGTATCACCAGATTTGGCCAACCGTTTCCTGATGAAATAATTGCACAACAAAATTTATATCAATTAATCAAGATTAATAGTTTTGCAACTGGGGATGTGTTCATACCTTTCAGAATCAATACGTGTGCTGGAGCTCTTTAGCCAGTTTTTAATTATGTCTGCAATTTCGTCATCATCAGCGTTTTCCAACTTTCCGTGAATTGCTTCTAGAAACCAAATGTCGAAAAAATAATGAGTGTCGACGAATTTCAATTGTATTTTTATGAATTACGAAACTTATGAGATTCAACCAATGAAAACTAAGGCTCTCTTAACAAAAATAATTTGTTTCATAAAAGATTTAGAAAAGGGCAACTTTCCTCCTCTCGAGCCAATCCAATTGTACGAAGATGCAAGCTTATCTGTCAACAATTTCTTTAGGATCCGCTGCGTAACGTTTGATAATTTCTTAGTCCCACTTATGCCTCTTTGAAGTTCTACAATCTATAAAATTGAAGTTGTAATTAGCACCTTAAGCTAAATTATGTTCATAAATATTATGTACGTCAAAATTTTCACAGTATATTACCAATGTAGCCTTGGAATCCTTGATAAAGTCCTCAAGCTTTTCCAGATCGGAATTGTCGTCCATTGGTAATAAATCTGCAGGAAAAGTATTTTGCACCGGACGGTCTTGTTTTCCACTAGAAGTGTTCATTATGGCATCCACACTTTCCTGTAATTGTCTTAGCTGTGCTTTCATAATATTTACTTGACGCACCATCCATGTCTGAAATTCTGAAATAGTAAAATAAGGATTAATTAAAATGCATGATAAGTGAATATTACATGAATATTGAGTACACCATTAATCATCCTAACCTGGACTACTGTTTTTATTTGCGATATTTGATGAAACGTTTTCATCTCTGTCAGAAACTTCGTCTTTGTCCCTTTCATCACGGTTTTCCAAGTTACCCGTCCTGAATCCTCGCGAATTGTTCAAAATTTGGTTTCCAGGCGGTGGACCAATCTTTGGGCTACTGCTTGGACGGTTGACGTGTTCACAAACGCTAATCATGGAGGAGTGGGCTTGCCGTGAATGTGAAGCAATTTTAGGTGTGCCTTGTTGTTGGAGGGAACGCGGGAAATTAATCGGCGGGGTTTGATCGGTTACTTCATCAGACATTGGACTGATTGCTTCTCCTGGACCTTGAGATGTAGAATGCGACGTGGCATCTCCGACCAAGACTAAATTGAGTTTTGATTTTGATTTTAACTTAAATTCGCATGAATCAAGAAGACAGCACAATTTATTTTGCTTCTATTCATACATAGAACTCACCGAGATATTTTGGAGGTGGCAGTATTTGTTTCACCTTAGTTGAATGCGACAACTTTTGCTTCATTTTAGTCCCAGTCGGATCCCCAAAATCCCCATCTTCGCCATCCGAACCGCTTGAACTTCGATTCAACGGGTATTTCTTGTATCGTTGCCCACGACCACTTGTTTCTGCTTCACTCTCGAATTCTGGATCAGTTTCCTCCATAGCTTTGCCGATGTTATTTTTGGCTTGTTGGTATGTCTCTAAATAAAGAAATGGTTTATTTTAAGTAAGTATTTTTAGTAAAAACCTGCATACTTTATTACTGAAATAAAAAGGAGACTTACCAAATTTTTTACCCTCTCCGAGAACAGCGACATTGAATAAAGTCCACGAATTTGGGTTTGGGTCGTCCCCATCAATAGCGGCCTTCACTTGTCGGTCCACAGACTTATATGGGGGCCACCAACATTGCTCGTTAGACAGCAACCAAGTGATGCCAATTGATGGGTGTGATTTTAACCTCATCGGTGGCAAGAAAATGAACAATTGAATAGCGCATTTTGGAACTTTACTGGATTTGACTATGAATCAAGGGACAACAAACAAACTTGGTATCAAACGGAAGAAGTACACATTTAAATTCAATCAAGTTAATGTCAAATTTTCTGGGACTACTTAAGTTCGACACAAGTTGTACACCAATTAATGACGATGAACATGGAGAGCTGAAGAAATCCTCATTAGTTTTAAACTTTTGCCCAACTAATACTGAAGGCAGACCTGCCAGAAAATAATGTATTTTAATAATACTTCCGTCTTTAAGTTTGCAAGTATTATTGCCCGCCTTATTTGATAGTTCGAAGTTATTAAATTTGTACACTTTAAAGCAATTTGATCTCTCCTCTGAATTAATATCGGGCTGGAGAAATTTTGGCTGCTTGGTACACTGGTTGCGGCATGCGAACTGAATTTGCTCTCTTTCAACCACCCGCCGGTGAACTTGTTGCAGGGGAAATGCTGGAGATCGGACCAACTTCTTTATTTGTTGCAACTTATTTTCAAATGGGAAGGCACTGAAGTCGTCGAGAGGACCATGTCGAATGCTGTCTCGGGCTAAGTGTAGTAAACTATGGAGATTATGGCTGCAGTATTTTTTCCATATATTTCGCCAAAGTTGTTCACAAAATATTGTAATAACTTTTCTGCATAATTATTTAGAATTTGATAAGTTTTAGGATTGACAAGAATAGCGATGGCCACATGGAGACACAAAAAATGTTGGTACAACTCGGGAGTAAAAATCTTCTTTAATACAGTAGGACCAGAGTACAATAAAAACTGTCGATACTCAGTAGTCTTCCAGTGGTCAAGTTCTTTAAGTGGACGTGGTTTTCTTGCAAATTCCTTTGGTATTGATTTTTTTATGTTACACAAATTAATTGTTAATTGGTCAACTTGGTGAGGGCGAAGACGACATGGACATTTTTTACCCTTAGTCCACAAAAAAAGTAACTTCCTAGTAATGCCCAGGCAAACGAGATGCATGAAATCCACTGGAACATCCTCGACCAGGTTTACAGGAAGCAATTCTACTATGGACGATTGATTATGGTGAGCTTTATCCAATTTCAAACGGATAGATTCATCACTTCTCAAGTTGTAATTTCCTGGAGGGAACGTTACACGGTTGTCCACATATTGACCTTTTATATCGCATTCTCCACACGAACTATAACCACTATGACACTTGGTCCCCAAAATAAATGATCGTGCTGGTAAATCACACACTATTGCGGATATTTCGAATTTTAAATCGAAGTCTGGTTCAAACGAAATGAATTGGTTGACGAATCGAGTCAAAAAGTTATCTATATTAGCAGGTTTTCCAAATCCAGAGTAAATTCCAATCACTATCACTTGATTTAGCTGAACAATATTAGCTAAAATCGGCCAAAATTGTCGTGCACTGCTTTTGTACAGAGGAATACCATCAATATTAATTTGAATTTTCACAATTGCTGGCCGTGGAGCTTGAACAAATAACTTTTCAACTGATGGGATCCAGTCAAAATGCACATATTCTCCAGGTTCGACAACTTCAATTGCAGTTTCTCTTGGAGTACGTAGAAGTGTTCTGGGATCTTTTGGTAACTTAAAATCAGGTTGTCTATTTAAAATCTCTAGCAGATCCCGTAAAGCAGCACATGTAATGTTATGTTTCACTGCCCACTCTCGTAATTCGTCACTGGTGTCCTGGTTAGGCTGTTCGAAATCACTATC
Source organism: Folsomia candida (assembly GCF_002217175.1). Taxonomy (NCBI): domain Eukaryota; kingdom Metazoa; phylum Arthropoda; class Collembola; order Entomobryomorpha; family Isotomidae; genus Folsomia; species Folsomia candida. The sequence continues at coordinate 562,289 of NW_019091235.1, forward strand.
ACTTGAACCTGACTCCTTGGTGGACTGACTATCAGAGAAATCTGAGGAAAACGAGTCGTCCTCACTGTTGTGGGTTTCAAAAATCACACTGTCGCGTTGTGGTGAACTGTGTGGGTGTGGTGTCGGCGATTTAGAACTCGGGACAATGGAATTTAACACCGTTTGCACCGTGTACTGGGAAACTAAAGCAAAATCTTTAATTCCATCTTTCGCATTACGGAATAATTTTCTTTTCCTTGCTCGATTCATCTTTGCTATGAAAAGAATAATTGTGATTCAAATAATGTGACTTCTTCAATGACATTTTTGTGGGCATTATTTAGCTCTGCATTAAATAAATCACGAAAATTTTTCGTGATTTTTCCGTGCATTTCATCAATAGTAGGAACACGAATTTAGTGATCGAGTTTAACCCGTGACAGACACGAAAGATTTTGAACTGATTACGTAGTGAGAAATTCGAGTTTACTATTCGGGTTATTCTCGTGCCTACAAAAATATTTACACCAAAAATGCACCAAAAACTAGATTGACACCGGGGATACCAATAATACACGTAATTTTCTCGGTTGGTGCACCTCGGGATTGTTATGTTTTATATTTATGTCACTAAACTAAAAAGTTTTTGTAGTTTTGTGCAAAAGCTGCCTCTTCTATAGCTCATTTCGTATCAATTATATCAACTAGTTGGTGAAACCCAGTAAATTTCGGTTCTAATTCATACGTGTGTATATCATTCGGAAATTTATTTAAATTATGGATTACCGGGCCGGGTACCCGGTACCCGGTAGTAATTTGATACCGGGTCCGGGTAACCGGGTACCGGGTAACACTACTACCCGGAACATGCCTAGTAAATATGTACATATGAAATACAATTTTTTATACTACATGTATGTGTACTAAAGAAGGAGAGTGACCTACATATGCATTATCTAGGGATGGCACGTTACAAATGGTATAAATAATACAGCACTGGACGAAATAGATTTCTTAAAACTTCACCCCTGCCCTACATAAGCAGTGATTAAAAAACATTTCTACCGTATTGTTATATACATAGTAACAAACTTAAGTATGAGTAAATAAAGGTGCGTAAGTAAATACTTCCGAGAAGAGAAAGGGATGGAAATAATTTTTAAAGGGTTAACTTGCACATGTATCGGTCCAAAAGCAGAGTAATTATGGGTATGTATGTACATACCTATGTACGTCTATTTATGTACAATGTATGTACGTACCTATTCATCAGCAATCAAAACATGGAATGTAAGGAAAAGTATTTATGTATCTTGAATATCAAATAGTCACTCATACCTTCTCAGACCTGCAAGCGTTACTTTATTCACCCTGGAAATTTTTGGATTTCAAACCTAACGTATAAAAGCTACCCCATAAATAACCCAACAAAACTTATCCTTGTCCGTCCAGTGTATACTCTCAGTGCTACATTAAAACGTGAAAATTGCAAAGTTTTGATTAGCTCGGAAGTTTCTTGTCCAAATTTTAAGCTTATCTATTTATGACAGCGATATGTTTCTCTGTGTGTGAAAATTAGCTCTCTGTTCTCAAAAGTAACCGCCCCCGGAACCGAACTTGAGCCAAAAGGGTGCCACCAAAACAAAACTTATCGATCAGCCTAATTTGCGAATATGGAAAATAAAATGATCCCACAACAGTGCAACATCCCACGGAACACTTGTCCCTTAAAGGGTCAAACACCCATAAAAAATGGGAAAACCAAGAACTTATATTTTTGCACAGATCAAAATTGTGACAAGTCCTTCGCGTTAAAAGGTGGTCTTCAATCCCATTTGAAGCGGATGCATCCACCCGGCTCGAGACTCCGTTCCTTTAAATGTGATCTCTGCCAGAAGGGTTTCTACACGAGTCATGAACTTGACCTTCACAAGAATAAAACACATTCAACCCTGAAACCATTTGGGTGTAGCGAATGCGAAAAATCTTTCAAGGTATGTATTTCAACGAACATTAGGTTGTGCACAATTTAATTAAGGTTGACTAAATATGCAGAGAGTCACATAAATATCGCCTAAAATTTATAACATTGAGCTCAAGTTTAAACAACCTTGGATAAATTTTACCCAATGGCTGAGTTTAGATACTTAACTTTTAGTAAATTTTTTTACACAACTTAATTTATGTACATATTTACGAGTAATTGGAAGTATTCTAATAATTAATTAAGATAAAATTAGTTAAAATTTTACAACCTTATGTAAATAAAACTAATAACAGCAATTATTGATATTTTATGAATAGAGTCAGCTCGGGTTGAAGGTGCACATCTGGTCGCACAAGGGCGAGAAATCCTTCGCCTGTCCTCATTGTCCCAAAATATTGTCGTCTTATTCAAACTGGCGACGTGAGTGAATTCATGTATTACATTTTTTAACGAGGTGCATAATTCAAGCAGTCATCGGTAACTTGTAAAATCCGTACGTTTTGCGAGATAATTTCTCAAAATAAGAGACGTCCTTGGTCTGAGTACTTACAAACATTTATAAAACTTTGCGAACTAATTTTCCTCAGAAATATTTATAAAATTATGTACAAGGTTGAAAGTTTGCGGAACTTACAATGCAACAAATGACTGCGTGAATTACCTCAATGATTACCTAATTAAAAACTAATTTTAATAAATGAATGATTTGTTTGACAGGCCACACGTATATCCACACAAGGTCAGATAATGCCAGAAAAAAGCTGTCGTGCCCACATGACGATTGTCCCGCCAAGTACGAGTACCCCTACGAGCTAAAACTTCATATTTCGCAAGCTCATAGCACCGTAATACGTGCGCGAGACCATAACTGCTCCACGTGCTCGGCAGCATTTTTTGACAAAAACAAACTCCGCAGACACGAAGACATTCACACCCGTGACCCCGTAAAGAATCACTTAATCTGCTACTTTTGTCCGAAACGGAAAGCCGAACTGTGCGAGCTGGCGGGTCATATGAGAAAGCACACTCAAGAAAAACCCTATCGTTGCCCCTTGTGCAGAAGATCCTTCAGTTTTTTGGGTAACATGACGCGACATATTTTCACCCACACGAAGGAAAAGCCGTTCTCCTGTAGCGTCTGCGAGATGCGGTTCAGTAACCAAGAATCGCTCCGAACACACGTGGCGACCCATACGCGGGAAAAGCGGTTCTTCTGTAAAATGTGTGACTATGCGGCCTTTCATAGGACCTCAGTGAACACCCATGTGCGACGGATTCACTACAGAGTGAACGAATTTCAATGTCACATGTGTCCAAAGAGGGTATTTAGCAAGCCGGAATTAAGGACACATTTAGAAGGGCATTTTAAAGTTAGAAGAATATCGGGGTTTCCTTGTTACTTATGTCATGAAGGATTTGCTAGGGTTCGAGAGATGGAGGCGCATCTGAGACGGTGCACGGGAGAGAGAAAATTAGTGTGATGAGAAATTAGTATACTGTGTAGGAGTATTTATTTACCTAAAGTACGTATGTCAATGTTTATTGTAGAAAAATGAGTATGTACTTTGTTACTCCTTATGTAAGTCAGTCACTGTTTTTGAAATGTATGTGTGGGATTGAGTAGGTCAAAAATTAATGTTTTTAATGATTAAGCATATGTAAATATGTACCCTAAAGAATATTTATCGATACAATGCATATTTAGCATGCATAATGCGCCAAGAAATTTGCAACGCTACGAAATAAAATACATACGTATTTCGCTAACTTTTTATTATAACGAGTAAATATGTGAATCGATTTATTTTCATCAGTATGACATAATTTATTCATAAAATTATACAATCTGTGTGACTCATTTAACTGAATTATACTTACTTAATTGCGTAATCTTAATGCATAACGGGTAAGAAATTCACCAAAAATGCCACATGACGGTGTCCATACCAAACCTTGAAGCCTTGGCAGCTGAATTTTTGATTTTTGAATTTCCATCCAAAATAGATCACAGACCATGAAATTAGTGTAAACGAAGAAAAATTTTGAAAAAAAGTTGCTTCAGTCCTTTGTAATGGCCGTTTTTGTAATCTGGAATAGGGTTTGTAGTACGGCGATTTTTTCGTCACTTTTTGGGCTAGAAAGCTGAAATTTCGTACTCTACACCGTCTTGAGTATCCCCAGGCGGGACTTTTTCGTTTTAAGATCCAATGTCGAAAATGACCTTAAAACCGGTCACTTTTCGACTTGCAGATTTTCCCATGGTTTGATATATATGATGTCAAGTCTCACATAGCCCCATAAATGGGGTATCGTGAGAAAGGTCTCGGCAGGTGGATTCAGAATATATATATACTTTGTGGGGTCTGGGACCCCCCCTGATTTTCTAGAAATCAAGAAATGTTGAGAGTTTTGGCATACAAAATTTAACACACGAGCAGATTGAGAGCCAACATAGCACGTATTAAGGAAAACTCAAAATTACTCATTGGTCTATAACTAATCAGTGGGTGGTCCCAGACCCCACAAAGTACAGTCTATTTACGATACGACCCTCGACGTCACCACTGCAATGCTATTAGTAATGAGAGTGATGACGTCGAGGATCGTATGGTTAAAAAAACAGGAGTATATATATTCTGAATCCACCTGCCGAGACCTTTCTCACGATACCCCATCTAAGGGGCTATGTGAGACTTGACATCATATATATTAAACCATGGGACAACTTGCATGTTGAAAAGTGCCCGGTTTTAAGGTCATTTTAGACATTAGCCCTTAAGACGAAAAAGTCCCGCCTCGGGACACTCAAAATGGTGTATAATCTGAAATTTCAGCTCCCTAGCTCAAAAACTGACGAAAAAATCGCCGTACTACGAACCCTGCCCAAACTCATAATAATGGCCATAGCGGAAGGTTGGGGGCAACTTTTTTCAAAATTTTTCTTCTATTACACCAATTTCTTGGTCTGTGACCTATTTTTGATGGAAATTCAAAAATCAAAAATCCAGCCGCCAAGGCTTCAAGGTTTGGTATGGACACCGTCACATGCAAAATTCCACACGTCACTTTTACTTATTTATGGTTAAAATTAATTAATCATATATGTATTTGAATGTAATATTGCATGCAAAAATCATTTAAATCGTGACTCAAATTTTATTCAAACTTATCCCCACGTCAAAACGTCGTTATGTTAAATTGTATACCTCTTATTAGTTCTGGATCCGTTATCATATTCATTATCGATTGTCATAACATAACATATTTCCCTGAAAATAGATATGTAAGTGCGGAAAATTACACCTTTTGTTCATGAGTGGATGAGTAATTAAATATTAAATTTAATTGTATGTAGTTGAAGTGTCTATATAGAAATATATATGTATGAGTATGTGTATATGTACATACAATTTCTTCAAGCTACGTATACATACATATGTACCGGAAAATGGAAGTGACCGACATATGTACTCTGCCGGAATTAACCCATGGGAAATGGCAGGAACAATCGATGTAGTCCTGAACGAATTTAATTTCTTAAAAATTCGAACCTGCCCTACATGAAGTCTGTTTCAACGAACATTTTAACAGGGTTGTTAGCAACAAATTTAAGAATGAGCAAAAAAGGTGCAGATGTTCATATTCCCGAGAATTTGAGAAAAGGGATGGAATTGTTTTTAAAGGGTTAACTTGCATATTTGTGTATAAACCCAAAAGCCGAGTAATGATGGGTATGCACATACACCTGCCTCAAGAAAGCGGAGCAAAATGTCTATGTAATTATGTCTATATTAATCTAAAATATGTACATACGTGGAATGTCGACAAAAGTATTTACCTATCTTGAATACTAAATATCTAGTCACTCATTCCTTCTCAGACCTGGAAGTGTTACTTATTCAACCGAGAAATGTTCGAGTTTCAAATGTAACGTACAAAATCACCCCAAAATCCAACAAGTACAGATTCAGGATAAAAACACGTCACTTGACCACATTCAGGTCAATTGTGAATAACAAATATTTAAAATGTGTTCACCCCAACAGTGCAGCCTGCCGAGGGGCAAGTCTCCTTTAAAGCGTGTGAAAACCGCAAAAAATGGGAAGTTATATTTTTGCACAGATCAAAATTGTGACAAGTTCTTCACCTTAAAAGGGAATCTTACAGTCCATTTGAGGCGAATGCATCCCCCCGGCCCGAGACTCCGTAACTTTTAGTGTGACATCTGCCAGAAGGATTTCTACACCAGTACTGACGTACATATTCACAAGAATAAGACACATTCGACCCTGAAAAAATTTGGGTGCACCGAGTGCGAAAAATCTTTCAAGGTAAATATTTATTAAAAAGATTATTAATCTTTCAACGTGCACTCCAAATAAAGTAGTGTAACTTTTACTGGTTATTTTAAAATTAAGTAAAATAAGCTGACACAAATGCTCGATAAATGTTACCCAATTGCTTTAGCATCCTCTATTTTGCCCAACTTGGAGTAAATTTTACACAACTTTACATGTACCTATTTAATGTGTGATTAAACGTCTTCAAAATAATCAAATTTTAATAAAATTAATGAAGAACCCAAATCAATTACATATTGATATTTTATTTATGTACATATGATTAGACTAAGCTCGGATTGGGGGCACATATTTCGTCACACACGGGCGAGAGATCCTTCTCCTGTCCTCATTGTCCCAAAATGCTGTCGTCTTACTCAAATTGGAGACGTGAGTGGAATTATTTTCTTTTAAATGAGGTAGTTCACGTAGCCATTGGTAGCTACATAGTGTGTAAAGTAGTTTTACAAACTTTTAAGCAATAAAAAGACCCCCGCCATCTAAGTAAATATGTATATAAGTTTTCAAAAATTTATGAGCTAATTTTCATCAGGAAGTTGACAGAATTTATGTTACCAATGACTGCTTGAATATTTACTTAAAATAATTAATTATTCACTAATTATAATTCATAATGCGTTTTCATATGTATTTAGGTCACACGCATATCCACACGAAGTCGGATAACGACCGAAAAAAGTTATCTTGTCCGCATAATGATTGCAACGCCAAGTTCGAGTATCCCTACGAACTAAAACTTCATATTTCCCGCACTCATAGTACCCTCAAACGTTCGCGAGACCATAAATGCTCCACGTGCTCTGCAGCATTTTTTGATAGATATAAACTCTGCAGACACGAAGACATTCATACCCGTGACCCTGCAAGGAATCATTTAGTCTGCTACTTTTGTCCGAAACGGAAAGCCGAACTTTGGGAACTGGCGGGTCACATGAGAAAACACATTGAAGAAAAACCCTACCGTTGCTCCTTGTGCAAGAAATCGTTCAGTTTTATGGGTAACATGAACCGCCACATTTTCACCCACACAAAGGAAAAGCCGTTCATTTGCAGCGTCTGCGAGATGCGGTTCAGTGTCCACGACTCACTCCGGAAGCACGTGGCGACCCATACGCGGGAAAAGCGCTTCTCTTGTAAAATGTGTGACTATGCCAGCTTCAAGAGGACAGTAGTGAGCACCCATGTGCGACGGATTCACTACAGAGTGAACGAATTGCAGTGTCACTTGTGTCCCAAGAGGTTTTTTAGCAACCCTGAATTAAGGGCACATTTAGAAGGGCACTCTAAAGTAAGGAGAATGTCAGGGTTTCCTTGTTACTTATGCCAGGTACGATTTGCAAGGGTTAGAGAGATGGAGGCGCATCTGAGACTGTGCACGGGAGAAAGAAATATGCAATTTGTTGTGCAGTGTGGTGAAAAATAACTACAGTATGATTAATGCTATCATATGTATGTATGTAATTATGTGCGTTGAGACATATGTATACATACTTATATTGTCTGCCGTCGAGAAATCAACACAATTATTTTTAAACAAATATATGACCTCATAATGATAATAGAATTTGCATGACATGAAAATATGATTTTTATATGGGTTTGAGACTGGAGTCCCGTAGGGAAATTTAAACGGGGCTCCAGTATGTCTCGAGATAATTGGAGTTTTGTCCAATTTTATCTCCTCTCTTTTGTATTTTTATTTAAAGTTTGACCTCTCCTCTCCTCCTCTTTTAATTAAATTAACTTTCAAGGTGTTCTTTTGTGATTGGTGGAGAGGAGGAGAGGAGGGTGTTCCTTTTGTAAAAGAAGCGTTCTTTTTTGGTAATATTCTCTGGAACAATTGTGCAAAGTGAACAGTGTCTCTCCAGCTACGGGAATAATAACACGTACTTTTCCCCTCGTCTCTCTGTAACACTCATAAATTTGTAATTAATGCTCTTTGTGTGACGAATAAAACGACACTACCAACCCAGTAACTAATTGTGACCACATCGCCCTTATTTACAGTTTTTACGGTCACATTTCGCCACCGCCAGTTGCACAAATAGTCACACAAACAAAAAAAAACATACAGTCCTCAATTTACGAGACATTGTCAGTAAAAATGTTATAACAAATCGAGGCAGGTTTTCTTTTTGAAATGTTTGGTGTTTCAAATAAAAATACATAAATATGCATGATAAGTGTTTTGTGGCTTAAAATATGAAGCCAAAATTTTTCGTGCAGTTTTTGGCATCCAATCCATATTTCTACGTACCTGCATAAATATGTATATTTCCTAATCAAACATAATTTACCTCAATATTTATATGTACAGAATGATAAGTACTGCCGCAGTACTTATCATGATACTGTTTATTAAAATGAGTAGATAAAACGGTTTCTGCTGTTAGCATGTAGATATATTGATTTACAAATCGTGCTCGCACTTTGCAATACAACACTGCGTGCGTGCAGAAGTTATTCGCAAAAGTGCCAATTTTTATGACTCATTTTAATTGGATTTTATTTAGTTAACATTGAATTCGTCATAAATAAAGTGCAACCAATTCATCTTACCAAAAATGCCACACATGTAAAAAAACTTCATCTTAATTTATAAATATATTTAATTAAGTACTTATATTTCTACATACATAGTTAGCAAATAATTTAAATCATGTCTACATTTTTAAGCAAAGTGTTATTAAATTCCATACCCCTAATTAATTCAGGGTCAATTTTTACATGTATAGTTCCCTTGAAAATGGACAAATGCGCAAAATTACACCTTTTGTTCACGACATGCCTTCCCCCGTCGCATCCGCTTGGCTGCTTCCTCCTCCTCCAACTCATTTATGAAGTCACACACCACCCAAATGCAGTACACGTTGATGATAAGCCCAACAGCTCCGGTCCAGTTGGTAAGCTCGTCAGAATAGGGGGATGCGAATCTCAGGAAAAATAAGATGATCTCCAGCAAGAAATAGATGGTTTGCGCGAAGAGCCAGGGTAGACACATGAACTCAATTCGCTAAAAAAAATTGCAAAAAGTGCAAAAAATTACAAGAAAATAAGAATCGTTATTTGACTTGTTCTACTACACTGTCAGAAATCAGAAGTCACGCAGGTATTATGGTACTAAAATTGTACCGGTCCGTAAAATATTCCTATCGATATGATGGTAAAACTTTAATACCGAGGGATTACATATGTTGTAACAACTCGGAATTAAGATTTTACCACAGCAGTAGCAAATTTCATGGACAGGAATACCTTTAATACCAAGTGGTATTTTAACATTAATGCCGAGAAATCAATACCTGCACGACCATATGTACCTGATTTCTAGCAGTCTTATTTTTTTCAATACAATACATATATTTATATGCATTATGTCTTATTAAAACAACTTTGGTTATAAATACATTAATACCGCTCGGTATTATTTTAACACAATATTTCTAAGAGTGTAATCGTACCTTTCCTGCCCCGTAAAACAAAATGACGGAAAAGAGCAAGGTGACGAATCCCTCTAGAATGATGTAAATGCCGAGCGCGATTAATATGCTACCTGCAAATTGGGTCTAGATTTTAGCGAATTATGTGCGTAAATATTACAAAATTCGACATATATAAATATGTTTTTCGTACCGACTGCGTTTGAAATTTTAGTCATACTCTGTTCCAAAACTCGTACGGCTTGGTTGTTGTCAGGATTGAAATGGTCCAAGGGATCGGTCCTTGGGGGCAGGGGGGTCGTGTCAAAATGAGAATCCGACGTGCTGGTCATCATACCCACGGGGGCATCACTGGGCGTGGTTCCGTTGAGGGGAAAAGTTACGTTGGCGAGCGCCATACGACCACCAGAAACGAGAACATCGATGCCACCGTAGAGACAAATTGCTGCCATAATCTGAAGAATAGGTAAAAAACCGGATTTAAAACTGTAATTTTAAAATTATACATACTTACAATGCGATGGTGTGAAGTGTAACTCTCCGATTTGGTTGAAATTTTAAAATTGTGTGGTCCAAGTAAATAAAACCAAAATTTCTTGAGACACTTTGTGTGATGGGGGGAATTAGTAAAAAATGTTAGAGGTAAAAGGTGAAAATGGGCGATTATTACCAAGCGAAGTCCATTTGAAGGAAAAAATCAGTCATTTTTCAACTTTTACCTCAAATATCTATTTTGACTAATTCCAACCATCGCAAAACTTCGTCAGGAAACGTTGGTTGTAAATATGAACTTGGACAATATAATTTTAAAATTTCAACAAAATCTTACGCTTCTTTCGAGACTTACGCTTCACACCATCGAAGTGCTAGATGACTTTAAATTTAATATATTTGTGTAAGATATGTGAAAAATTAATAATAATATTAGCGGATTTTTTTTGTCCGTACAATTTGCACAATTGCAATAACTTTCGTCCAAGTTTGCAGCGACCCACCGCAGCAGGGATGATACCATTTTGCCATTTTCTTAAGAAAAGTTTTATATAGAGAGACTTTGGAAACGATGTGTCCACTCGGTTAGGCAGGAAGTTAAGGAATGACTTGGTTTAAGAAGATGGTAACATGAAGGGCAGGATTCTTGAGCAGAATAGGGTATGTGGCTTGTATCAGTGGTCGCGGAAGGTAATTTGGGACATATAACAGACATATTTTCATAGCCAATTCTTCAAGGCTAAAGGTGCTTCAAGGATTTTTTTTCAAGGAAAAAAAACTCTTCCATTAAAAAAAATATTACTGATGGGAATGATAAAACAGGAATCGGAAGGTTAAAATACAAAATTTTCTAGAAACTGCAAGAAACTCAGAATCTCACCGATTTTACCATAAGTATAAAATTAATTGCATATGTGAATGGCTCTAGTAATAAATTCAACCAATTAATGTATCTTTAGATTAGATTGGAATTGAGAGATTGGGCGTTTTGTCATATTAATTTTGAATTATTGCTTGCGCATGTCGATGTTTTTGCACATTCAGTCCCACTGGACTGTGGGGACAAATGCGTTGCATGTCCCTACGGCAAGATTTCCGAGGGGACATTGTCCCCATGTCCACATGCTACCGCGGTCACTGGCTTGCATGTTGCAGACCGCATTCTTTGATTATGAGGATGACTAAGCCTTAGAACTAAATACATTTTATAAGTAAATATGTACACATGTGCCCTGTGAGTGTCTAATACACATTCATAGGGGCTAAACTAAAACATGTGATCGGTGTTGGGAGAATCCGGACCCCTTCCCCCTCGGTGTGACCTATATGTCCCACGTTATAAATTATTAGTACGGGAAGGACAGTCTTGACCTCTGCCCCCACTCAAATCGACTACATGCTTTTTTGCACAGTCCCATATGGACACGTGTACAAAATGCATTCTAAAAATTAGAACGTTATTATGTACACATGTACATAGGTATGTTTGTTTATATCAATGTACGCGTGTATATGAGTACATATGTACATATGTATTTATGTAAATCCGCATTTATGTAGTATGTACCCATTTCCCATATACACATTGGATCATCAACCATGATGCTCCTTATCATGATAACATGACTCATGGTCCAAGGGGCCTGGGTTGAACGTCGACACTACGTAGCAAGATAGGCTAAAAACACTCTACTACTTATCTACATATGTAGATGCGTAGACCGTATTTCTGTGAAATTGTCGAACCATATGTCATATCATAATGAAAAACTTACTCAGAAACATACTTGTAAATGCCAATCGGGCAGGAAGTTGTATTACCAAATCAATACCAATGCTGGGTATAAATATACATATGTACATACATACATACATACTGTTCAGTACTGTCATACATATTTTGTCTCATTTTAATATTTTTGTTCATTATGTAAATGTATTATGAAACTCCTCTCTCTTGTCCAATTTTGCCCAGCAAGTTCAACTTGCTCCGCACTCTCAGGCCAGCCGTCAGCCAGCACGGAAGCCAAATTAGTCACTCTTCAACAATCAATTCAATATCTTTATGAGAGTCAATTCGGTCCTAATTTGTAAACCATTAGATTTTCCTTGACCATTAAATTGTAACTTAACATCAAAATTAAAACGCCCCCATTTGTGCTCTACACATTATTAAACATCAAAGTTTTCCACTATTCACAATAACATACATACCATCCTCATCCAAAGTCACACAATTACCATTCACAGACCACACCCTTCGTCACATACATATATTCAGATAGAGAAACTTATGTACGGCGCTGGGCGTTTAGCTTTTTCGAAATAAATGTATGTATGTAAAATGATTTCATGGAAAGAACAGTAATAAAAGTACATACATAAATACAGATATCTGAGTCTCATAATGTGCCTTGTGAGGTTTTTAACAGTGTAAATATACATTTATTTATTTATATATCTCCAATAAATAAGTAAGTAACTCAGGGATGTGCCTACACATACCTATTTCATAACTACACTGTAAGGAAAATACCTATATGTATAATACCCTCATTAAATATATTGCATATTTTTAATACATCAGTATAAGTTTTATTCAATTACCTAAGTATAGAATTGTATTCGCATATAATTTACATAAGTGCAGATATTAAATATGTCATTCGCAGAATAAAAGCTTGCTACATACTTGTATGTACATATAGTACAACAATGGTTGTCAAGATTGGTGATTCCAGCTGAATCCATGAATTCTAATTCCTGACAAATTTTTAACAAAAGTCAAACATAATGAACAATTCATAATTTATATAACCAATTATATGGATGTATTTGCAGTGATTTGCATAATTACGTATCATATCTCCCCGAAAACTTGTACATCATAGGTACATACATACAACAATGGGATGAGCTTCAGGCATTGTTAACTTTTTCTGTGCATTTATTTGCACGAACACTACAAAAAAATCGAATTAGCAAGAATTAGATAAGAAATAATTATCTATTATTAATAACTCTGCACGCAATTCTTTAATTGATGGAGTATGTATGAATGTGCATATGATATTAATTTGACAGTTGTGTAGAGTAGCTCGTATAAAAGGAGGTACAAGTGTGGTCACCATAGCATTAATACGATTTGATTACCATTTTTACAATTTTGTTAAAAGCTAATTTTAATAAAAACCAAAAATTCCCAAATTTCTGGAACTTATCCAAGAACAAAAATGAATTATAAAAGCGTTGTCTTGATAGTGTGCCTGGTTCTGGCTATGTTCGCTCTTACCGCGGCTGGACAGGAGGTAATACATACTAACAATGCAAGTCTTTTACGTGTACAACTCACATCGGGTTGGGACCAATTTTATTTTGTTCACCACAAAAAATAACATACCCGTATTTTTTCATTTTTCCTAATGCGCTAATTTGAGCGCGAGGCGCAAATTTTAAAACATTTTTCAGCCAAAACCTCGCTTTTTAAAAATTCTGTAAATTTTCGAATTTTAGCGCGAATCTAGAAATTCGAAGTCTCTTCAGAATGACTTACCTGACTTATGAAAAATCCAATTGTGTCGAAATTTGAATTTCAAAATTTTTTGCCAGTTTTTGAAATTCATTAAAATTATAAACTCTTTCAAATTTTTAATTTTTCAAAAAATAATGCATTTGGATTTTTCATAAGTCAAGTAAGTCATTCTGAAGAGACATGTTTTCGAATTTTTAGATTCGCGCTAAAATTCGAAAATTTACAGAATTTTTAAAAAGCGAGGGTTTGGCTGAAAAATGTTTTAAAATTTGCGCCTCGCGCTCAAATTAGCGCATTAGGAAAAATGAAAAAATACGGGTATGTTATTTTTTGTGGTGAATAAAATAAAATTGGTCTCAACCAGATCTGAGTTGTACACGTAAGACTTGCATTGTAAGTTATTGTTTAATATTTTCAAAATATGTAAATTTAGCTAACCTACATAATTCCAATCGATAAGTTTGTGAAATATTGAAGGTCATTACATAGTATCGTAAAATAATTTAAGAAGAAAAACCCCAGAGGTCAAGCAGTTTAAAAATCGAAGTTTAGCAGCGTGATTTTTCTTGACAAAGACTTAAGATGTCTACAAAATCTCGAAACCGTCGGAACTTATGTTCCAATACGAAGAATACTTTGAATACGAAGTACATAATCATGAATAGCGAATATTCTCATTATTGTGAAATATTTATCAGTAACTGACTAATGATAAATCTATCGTAAGACTAGTGGAGTTGTCCATTTCTGAAATTATTCGGCACAATTTGCTTTGAATATTTATTTTTCTCCTTGGCAAAATAATTTGTACTTACCTGCCACATACACTTTTACCGTTTTATTTAAAACTTGTTACCAATTATTGCAGTGCATCAAGAAGGGGCTCTTTTGCTCGACGGTGAAGTTGGATGGGGTCATCCAAGCCACAATCGGAGTCTGCTGTCCTGGGTTGGCCTGCAAACCTGTCGCAATTTCTGACTCGGCTGGCTTTTGCCAATAAATGGATGAATATCATGTTTTTTTTGTGTGAAATGTTTAGTATTTCATGTAATAATCAATATGAATTTGAGCCTAATACATGGATTTTGTTTATAAAAACACGCCATTATCAAAACAACCTCACTAGTAAGATTTAATTATTCATTGAATAAAAATTTTAAAGTACATAGAGGGGTAAGAAAAAGTATTGAGACACTTGGACCTAGGTCCTTTTTAAGGGTCAAAAAATGAATTTAAAAATCTCAAAATTTGGTGTAATATGCTAAATATATCGAACTCCGAAGCCACAAAGTTTCATGCCCTTAAAATTAAACATAAATTTCCTACGCCCTTTCAAAGCGACGAACTCGCGAATCGAGTTTTACGGAAGTACCAAAATTTGATTGACAAAGACTCTCAGAAGGCTTGACTACATTTCAACGGAGAAGGGGGTGGGGGTGCAAAAATTAAGACTTACACGAAAAAGTATGGAGAATCCGAAAATGTCAACCTCGAATAACCATCATGAGAAAAAACATCATAATGACCCATTTTAAGTTAAAAACGATTGAATTTATTTTCGGAAAATGTCGCTCCACCTCCATGGATGATGCGGCCAAACGGTCAAAGATAAATTCAAACCACTTTCATCATATTAAGGCCCATAAGTTGTGGGTCAAGGCGTGTACAAACAAATCTTCAGTAAACCACACGGAAGGTCAAGAAAAAATGGTAAACGCAAGACCTCACAAGCTCTACAATAAAATTTTACCAAAAAAATTAGTCACTGACGACGAGTCCTATGTTCTTAAAAACTAGCAAGAAACTCCGGGAAGGGAATTTTTTCATGACAAATATATGTCTCAAGTGAAAACTGAAGAAAAATTAAAATAATGTTGAATATTTCTGAAGAAATTTCAAATTTGGTTGGCATCAAAATGCATGGTGATCAAATGGCAGTTTGATTTTGAAAAATGAAAACCCTCCAAATATCCCTAATTTTCGCCCCAACGAAAGATGTTGGACTTCATGTAAGAAGACATACTTCCAGCTTCGTGAAACAATCGATACTTTAAGAAAATTTCGGTTCCAGTCAGTGGCGGATAAAGCCAACTCGGGGCCCCTAGGTGGGATTTTTTGCGATATTCAACGGTATTTTAAATTCTTAACTACAGTGTATCAAACAATTGAGTTACAAGTGACAACGATTGACGTTTATTTAGTAACGATATGATGTCGTGTACTTAGAGGTTCTAAACTCCGCACGCGTTTGGATAAACTCAGCCAAATACGGCATTTATAAAACCACCCCCACCCCCACCCAAATCCAGGTAGCTAGGCTAGATAGAACCTAGGTAGAAATTCTAGCTAGCTAACCTAGGTAGCTCTGCTAGCTAGCAAGGCTACCTAGGTTAGCTAGCTAGAAGTGCTACCTAGGTTCTATCTAGCCTAGCTAGCTAGGTTACCTACCTAGGTTCTATCTAGCCTAGCTACCTAGGTTCTAGCTACCCTAGCTACCTAGGTTCTATCTAGCCTAGCTAGCTAGGTTTGCTAGCTCAGCCTTCCAAGCATTCCGCGTACCTAGTTGATCTAACCTAACCTGCTCGCTTCGCTCGCTAATTACGAACTATACCCCAATATGAAATAGAATCTCACTTTGCCCCAAGGTATCTCACGTTGCCCCATAAAAATTGTGGGGGTGGATGGGGGTGGGGGTGGGGGTGGATGGGGGTGGGGGTGGGGGTGGGGGTGGATGAGGGTGGAGGTGGGGGTGGATTTAGGTGGGGGTGGGGGTGGATTTGGGTGGGGGTGGGGGTGGTTTTATAAATGCCGGCCAAATAATTCCCCGTCGCCGATTTTTAAGAACACCGAAATTCAAATGTCAGAATTTTTTAGCGATTCGAAATGAGAGCCAAAAAATAAAACTCCCTGCATATTTTTTTTAACTTTCTAATATATTTTACTGGAAACTGCAAGGTCTTACGAAGAAAATGAGCTAGGAAAATGAGCTACGACAGTGTACGATGTTTTTGACGCCCACAGAAATTTTTCGCCAAAAACGTTTTTGATGCCTACAAAATATACAATATACTGAAATATATGTACAAAAGCATATACCGTAAAACCTCTATTTATAGCCCTCTTCTAATTATAGCCGGTCTCCAAATATAGCCGGGTCTAGAGACCAAGATTTCAAAATTATAGCCGGGTCTCTAATTATAGCCGGGTCCCCAATTATGGCCGGGTCTCTAATTATGACCTGTCTTGTCCGCTGTGTCCCTGTTCATAGTCCATTCAAGAAAAATGTTACACATTATGCCAATCAACGAATAAGTTGAACTACTAATTTTTTCCTACTAATTTCAGGTTAATAATGGATATAATCATGACAGAAAATTTAAAAAAAACCTGCTAAACTTCGTTTCAAGATGTAGATTAAAAGTGAATGAGTTACTTATGGCTTATCTTGCTAAATTAGAAAACTCAAATTGAGTCAACATGACTTCTCTTTGATTTTGTAAAATCTAAAATTTTGGGCCGAACAAAATTTAGCCGGGTCTCTAATTATAGCCGGTCTCTAATTTTAGCCGGGTCCGTGACCCTCAGTTTTGGATTTTAGCCCCGGCTATAAATAGAGGTTTTACGGTATGCACTTTCTATAGGCTTTTGCATCTTTCAATTCTTTTAATTTCGCCGCGGTCGCGATTTTAGGCATCAAAAACTATTTTGGCGAAAAATTCATCTGGCTCTTCAAATGGCTCTCACTTCGAATTGCTAAAAAATTCTGACATTTGAATATCGGTGACCTTAAAACTCGGCGACGCGGAACTATTCGGCTGAGTTTATACAAATGAGTGTGGAGTTTAGAAGCTCTAAGTACACGGCATCATATCGTAGTTAAAAAAAACTTCAACGTGCACTTAATTGTTTGATACTCAATTGTTTGTACACTGTAAATATGCTAGATTTTATAATATTTTGTTTCTGTTATTTTGTGTACTATGCATGTTTAGCAAGCATATTTTGTCAAGTTAATTAAATTATGCGCTCCGACTTGATACGGATAATGAATTTGCTTAAAAAGAACTCCGATTGGCGACATTTTTAATGTCTGGTAATGTTATCGAACTATTTTAATTTGTTAGAGAAAATATTCAGTTTTTTCTACGTTGCACCGCTCCCAGAAATAAAATTACGCCAGACAGTATCGCTTTAGAAATGACTGAAGTTCTACAGTTACTTTTAATCCTAACCACTTATGGCCATCGTCTCAATAATTCCCAATTCAAAGATCGGAATCACCATGAACTAGATTGAGACAACGATTAATATAAACCGTTACAACGCATGTAACCAAGGGGTGAAAGTAGTGTGTCATACGTCAAAGTGAATATCGAATTGTTCGAAAATTTGTTAAGACTGATACTTCAGACGTGTTTCAAATTTAACAGCCGATAACCCTTTTTGTGACCTTTATATGACCTCTGAGGTCAAAATGGAGGTCACCATTGAATTCGGGGTTAAATTTCAGTTCAAATTGACATAGATATGTCCTATGACCTTTACATGACCCCTGAGGTCAAAATGGAGGTCACCATTGAGTTCGACATTGAAAAATAGTTAAAAATGATGTGTCAAATGTCAAAAGTGACATGTGACACTTTTTCGTCACTTTTCGTCACTGGGACGACGTCATCGTCCTGGGGGACGATGTACCAGTGTCCATCTTCGAACTCGTCCTGTCCACTGACGTTAGGAGTTAACGTTCAAAATTTCAAGTGTCTACGTCATTTCGTTCAAAAGTTATCGGAGCTACGGACAGACAGACAGACAGACAGACAGACAGACAGACAGACAGACATAACGATCTTATAAAGGCCTTTCATCCCTTAATAAAGAGGCCAACATAATATTTATTTGACATTTTCTACATGCGATTCCGCAAAATTTTCTGGTACTTTAGTAGCTGGATAATAAATTTGGGGGCCCCTTGACAGATATGAGACTTTTTTCTAGCCAAATTTTGTTGAAATATAATTCTTGGCACATATTTATTAAGGGGTGAAAGCCCTTTATAAGATCGTTATGTCCGTCTGTCTGTCCGTCCGTCCGTCCGTCCGTCTGTCTGTCCGTAGCTCCGATAACTTTTGAACGAAAAGACATAGACACTTGAAATTTTGAACGTAAACTCCTAACGTCAATAGAGAGGACGAGTTCGAAGATGGGCACTGTAGGTCACACCCATCAAGGTCAAAAGGTCATGAAATGTCATTTAAAGGTCAAATTGCATACATGCATCAATTTGAATTGAAATACGGATAACACACTTCTTTCACCCCTTGGTTACATTCGTTGTGACGGTTTATTTGTTATATTTCAAGAATATAAAAAAATCAGTTTTTGCTTAGGTCTCACCTCTGTCCAGGGGCACCCACATTGATTCCTGCGAAAATTTTACGGAATCGCATGCAAAAATTGTTAGAACACCAAGAAAGCACCTTCCAAGATTACATAATCCACAATGGAAATGACTCGGTTACGATTATAACCAGAATCGAACATATATATATTTGAGTCTACCACTGACTGGTTATCAATTTATAATCGACCAGTGACAAATTTATTCCAAATCGGCAAAAATAATCGTAACCTAATTACCATCAACATATATCCATAAATACTCAACTAACTACTTGTAGTTTCCCCAAACTATTTGTTATGCGAGTACTTAATAACAATTAACTTAATAATAATTTATCCGCAGTATCAGTGAATTTATTTTTCGAAATTCGTTGACCAAACTTAAGCATAGCAATATGTACACCATGCCGCACCCGGGGGCCCCCGCTGCGCGGGGGCCCCTATGTCACGCCTACCCCACATACCCTATTTATCCGCCACTGGTTCCAGTAGGAGAAAATTGAAAATGAAGTTGCAAAGTCTTCCGAAAAAACCAGTAATGGCCGGCGTGATGTAAAAAGTTAAATACGAGATGGATAATTGATTAAAGTATTCTTTGTCCACGAATATCTTTGACTAGATATATTTAACATATTTTATCAAAATTTGAGATTTGTAGAATCATTTTTTCGACCATTTAGAAGGAAAAAGGTCCAAGTGTCTCAATACTTTTTCTTACCCCTCTATATTAATCTCAAAAAGAAAATAAATTAATGAAAGAAAATAATGATAAGATCAAGTATCCGAAATCTTCGATTCTTATCCTTAAATACTTTAATACATGAAATGCATGAAGTATGTAAATCTGCAAAATGTTGCATGCGGGTAATGAAATACATAAATACTCCGACCGAAGTAAAATGTTTTCGTGAACTTTTCATAAATAGAATCAGTAATAAATAAATATTCTCTTCTTATCTAAAACCAGTCAGTAGCAATAACTATAGAAACGATATGCGTACCTGGAATGCATAATTTACATATTCACAAAAGCATCAATTTTTACGACTCTTCTGAACTTTGGTTAAATATCTAACTTCGCAATAAAACACGAACATCAAATCCGTCTCGCAAAAAAATGTTCTGCACATATGCATGTATGTTGCACATAATTATGTATATTTATTTATTGTTATAATATGCATTGCATGCAAATTATTTAAATCGTGTCTCATTTATTATCTCAACTTGCATGTCCAAATTTTATTAAATTGTATATTTCTCAATTGTTCAGGATCAATTGGTACAAAGTTATTTTTAACTTTGCAAAAATTACGCCTTTTGTCCATAATATGCTTGTCCAAGCCCCATCCGCTTGGCTGCCTCCTCCCCCCGCATCTCATTTATGAAGGCGTACACGACCCACATGCAGTACCCGTTGATGATAAGCCCAATAGCTCCGGTAGAGTTGGTAAGATGGTCAGAGGAGGAAGATGTCAATCTCGCAAAATAGAAGACGGTCGCAGGCAAGAGAAAGATGGCTTGGACGATAAGCCAGACGCGACATTTTCCAACAAGTCGCTAGAAAAAAATTGCGAAAAATTGCAAAAAATTAAATTAGCAAACAAGTAAAAATATAATGGATGGATGTCCATTTTTTACTACATTGTTAGAAACCCATTATTGATTTCTCGGTATTAAAACTCTGCCACTTGGTATTAAACTTATGCCGATCCGTAAAAATTTGCTACGGATATGGTAAAATTTGAATACCGAGCTATGTATTACTACACGGTATTATTTTAATACTGGATTTCTAAGAGTGTAGTACATAATCTTACGTTTGAAGCCCCGTTAAACAAAATTATGGACAAGATCAAGGTTATGAATCCCTCTATAATGGTGAAAACGCTGGCCATGATTAATATGCCACCTGCAAATTGACTCTTCAAATTTTAGAAAATTTTACATCTCAAAATGCGCCGTATTTTTCGTATTTACCAAGAAAGTGGAAGACTTTAACAGAATTCTGGTCAAAATCTGGCCCGGTAGTGTTTGAGGTGGATTGGTTGAGAAAATGGAAATGGTCCAAGGGATGGCTTATCGGAGGTAGGAGGGTCGTATGAAGATAAGCATGCGACGTGTTGGTCACGATTCCCCCGTGGTGACTGCTCGTGATGGTGGAGGTTACATTTACGGGGGCAAGTGAGGGGGCAAGTGCCAAAAGCCCACCACAAGCGAGAAGAATGACACCACCAAAGAGTGAAATTGATGCCTTAATCTGAGCAATAGTTATTTAGACACGATTAAAAAAATGTATATTGATCAGTGGCCGCGGAATGGTGTCAGAGGGACAATGTCCCCACGGTTTCTCGATGTCCCCATCATCTGCCCATGTCATATAAACCCTTCCTTCCACTATCCTGCCATGTTAATGTCCCCACGGTTTCCGCAGCCACTGGTAAGGATAAAATAATAAATTGTTATATATGTATCCCTACAATTTGCAAAATTGCGATCACTTTCGTCCAAGTTTGCAGCGAACCGCCGCAGCAGGGATGAAACCCCATTATTTTTAGAAGGAATTTAAAAGACGATTTGGGATGTCTGCTCAATTAGCGAGTAAATTTAGGAATGACTATTAAAAAAAGAAAATGACTCTTTGATATGAAGGGCAGGGTTTTGAAAAGATGACTTGCATGTTGCACACCATCATTAAATAATTGACAATCGGGATGACAATATGTCCATATAAGCAAATTTCATGGAAAATGTGTGCCCCGTGTCGGCCATGTATACATACATGTATGTACATACATACCAATACATACATACATGTATACATATGTATGTTACATACATTATGTATGTTAGTAGAATGCATGTATGTATTCAACTCCATAATGTATGTACATATATACATACATATACATGAGCATATGTATGAAATGCAATCCAAAAATTACCAGTTGAAATCTGTTGCAAGTGGGAACCCTTAAAGAGATGCATACTAGAATTGATTCATCTCCAATAAGACAAATCTATTAGAACCAGTAAGACTA
The DNA here is from genome assembly GCF_002217175.1 of Folsomia candida. Taxonomy (NCBI): domain Eukaryota; kingdom Metazoa; phylum Arthropoda; class Collembola; order Entomobryomorpha; family Isotomidae; genus Folsomia; species Folsomia candida. The sequence continues at coordinate 584,521 of NW_019091235.1, forward strand.
TATGGGATTCTACTGGCGACAAAAGTTCATGCGGGATCCGATTCTGTCATTTTCCACGGGATTATCATTGCATACACATTACACAAATTACGCATCAGAAAAGCTTACTTACTACAAAGGAGTCGTACATTAAAACCCCTAACCTGAAAAGTATATAGGTAAATACACATCCATATTCACACAAAATATTCCCAAGGCATAAATCCCACGATGAAATATGTTTGTATTTATAGTCCAATTACTTCTTTCAAGTCGGGCATTCTAATTGAAGTTCAAAGAAAATTAATTTCTCCTTTACTCCCGAATATCCACTTTTAATTAATCAGGTCGTTTTATAATTACCCAAGTGGTTTGTAAGAAATTTCACTAATTGTAAGTAATGTAGAGCATTGAAAGTTGATCAATTATTTATTTAGTCTTCTTGCAACATTGGTTACGTGCTAGTTTTGTCCATAGCTTATGTATTTATGTTACGGTTGAGACATGCAATTCTTCACCCACCTCACTCCCTTAAACAAATAAGGATATATAAATTTAGAAAAAGTCGGAATGTGCACACCCCCACCAGAAATTACCGAATTTTTCGGGCCTTTACTCGCTTATTCGGATATAATGGAAAAATCATACCTGTTCGGGAAATTCCCCTTCCACTGGGACATAGCAAAGTTTAGATTCGTTCTAGATTTCAAGTGGACCAGGGATTACAAACCCCTGATTCGAATTGGCTGCTCCTTCATAACATTTATCTTTCCAGTGATTACAATCGTGCTGGCTTCTTTGACCGACAAACTTCAAATTTGTATTCATTTCGAGAACAGGGTGCCATATGATGTCATACTTATGCAAGTCTTCATCTTGGTAATGTTACTTGGCATGTTTGCAATATTTGTTCCTGTAATGTTTTTCTGGAAAATTTATATGGTGGGGGAAATGGAACGATCATTCGTAATGTTTCAGCAGCTAATAAGAGGCAAGTTTTCTTATGATGGTGTACCCATAGTAAAGTTTTAAAATGGTCACGGGTTAAACCCGACAAGCTCGCACTCAGAATAAGGTAGTAATGAATCATTACCATGCGGAATGACTATGTGGCTCTACCACGCCGGTTACGATTTGTCGTAGAGATGGTAATAATAAGTTCAGGGAAATTCAAATTTAATACATAATGGTATTCACTTCATTAATATTTGGTAATGAATTTGAATTTCCCTGAAATTATTACTACCATTTCTACGACAAATCGTAACCGACGTGGTAGAGCCACATAGTCATTCCGCATGGCAATGATTCATTACTACCTTATTTTGAGTGCGGATGCGGGCCGGTCGGGATTTTAAAATGTTTGACCCCACTCAAATCTAGATTTTATGCAAATATTTTGTCACTTATAATTTTTTCCTGCATCAGTTCGCCCCCAAGAGGAAAACGGTGGCCATATAAGCACCTGGCTTACTAAGGTGGCTAGATTAACGGTGCAAGTCTACGTAAAAATTCCCTTGATTTTGGCCGCCGGTTGTGTACCGTTCAATTTGGACCCGCTGCACTACGGCATGATTGGGATGCATCTTGAGCCCAATAATTTGACCAGTAAGCTGGTTCGCATCGTTCTTTTTGCCATTTCTGGCACGGAAGTGTGTAGATCGATCGCAATCATGATTTGTTTGATTTTGTCGGCCATCAACATCGTGCGAAGAGAGATGTTCATGTGGACCAATATTGCGAGAAGGAGCAACTATGGGGGACATTACTTCTACAGACAGATTTCCATTTTGTACACCCTCCGGAGAAGACCAACGACGATCTTGATAAGCCTAATTGTCACCGCGGGTTTCCTTGTTGAGGTAAATTTAGTTACTTATGTACATAATGTACATTTTGACTGTTCAGCTAATATTAATCATCTGCAAAAAATTTCTGGGTGATACTTTTACTTTATGTATTATTTTCTAAAAAATTAATCAAACTCGTTGAAATTTTTCCAAGATACTTAATTAAGCTACCATTAGCTAATTAGAAAATAGTATAGCCCATCGAGCTACAAGTTTCCCAAAAATATGGCAAAAATAATCTGCTTATTAGCCAATACATAATTACGCGGAATTATTTATCCACATGTGTCTAAATATTTGAACCTTTCACAGGTGTTATTCAACTATGCGACCATTGTGATGTTTGGCTCCTTTCCAATCTCGACGTACTGGGCGCTGCCATACTGCGCAATTGTGCTTAGCACAATTGTCGCCCAAATTCTTGACATGGCTGCACAGGCGCACGGTGACTTTGATTGCGGATTGAAATTCATGAGGAGAAAATGCACGTCGAGTAAGTCCAACATGTACCGAAAATTAAGAGCGTCGCCGAACCTAGGATTTTGTATTTTTCTCGGTGCGAGTCCTTACTTGGTTAAAAGTAGCTTAAAAATTAGTTATCGATCGACAGTGCTATATTATACAGCTTCGCTTATTATGGCTACACGTATAGGATGGCCATATAATGAGTGACTATAAGGTGACTTATGTATAGGGTGGCCTACTTGTAAGGGAGGTCTGCCAACGTATGCTCTCTGATTTTTACAAAATTAGCGCTATGGTTGAGGCATTACAATAGGAATATTCCAGGATTAGAATCGATTCCTGAATCAGGTCAAAGTTCTCCATAGGCGATTATCTAGATTAGTTTTCGCAAAAAAATGATCGTCAAAATATACGATTAGTTTGGATTATAATCGATCATTATTCAGTTTTTAATTTTAAGGAAAAAAAACAGCGCCGTGGATACAATTGACTTGCGTGTTTTCGTTGCTGGAAGAAAATGAATTATATTTCAAGATGATCGGAGAGATTGATTAATCTGTGCACTAACAGTTGCAGACTATACTTTATGTATCCTAATCCACATAATCGCTAACCCTGACGTCCCCTAATTAGAGCCATTTTTACATCAGAAATGTGTACAAAATGGCTCAAATGGACAGGTATGTATGTATGCATGGCTTTAAAACGCAAACTAATTCTAAGCAAGCTTGCTCATCTTTAGCTGCATATGATTTTCTTGGACAACACAGCAAATATCTAAGAAGACATAATTTTATTTTAACGTCTATCATGTTAGTGATATTTTAACAAAATTCCTCTTGTGTACGACGTCGATTTCGTAATTACATCCGATAACCAATTATAATTTTCTTGATCTACATACAATTAAAAGCGAAATATTTGTTTCCACAAGTTTAAAAGGTTTGAATTTTTTAACGAAAAATCCACTTCATAATATTAGTCGGTATAAATACATAAATAGGCAAAAGTTCAAAATATGCGAGTTTCAGATATTTAAAGCAACAATATGGATTATGAAATGTAAGTATGTATGTATAAATACGCATATTTTTACACATATTTATGTAGGTAGCATCAATTATAAGTTCTATATTTATTACCACACTACGGCCTTAATTCTTTTCTCGCCGGTGCACAGTCTCAGATGTGTCTTCATGTCTCCAAACCTCCCAAATCGTACCTGGCATAAGTAACAGGGGTGCCCTGTTACTGGTTTCACCTTGAAATGCATTTCCACATGCAGGTTTAACTCTGCCTGGCTAAATAACCTCTTCAGGCATATGTCACACTGCAATTCGTACACCCTATAGTGAATCCGTCTCACGTGGATGGACACTGAGGTCCTATGGAAGGCGGTATAGTCACAAATTTTGCAGGAGTACCGCTTTTCCCGCGTATGGGTGGCCACATGACTTCGGAGCGATTGGCGGTGACTGAACCCCTTCTCGCAGACGCTACAGGAGAACGGTTTTTCCTTCGTGTGGGTGAAAATGTGGCGCGTCATGTTACCCAAAAAACTGAAGGATCTCTCGCACAAGGGGCAACGGTAAGGTTTTTCTTGGGTATGTTTTCTCATATGATCCGTCAACTCGGACTGACGGGCTTTGCTTTTCGGACAAAAGTAGCAGATTAAATGATTCCTTGCAGGGTCACGGGTATGAATATCTTCGTGTCGGCGGAGTTTGTTTTTGTCGAAAAATGCTGCCGAACAGCTGGAACATTTATGGTCTCGCGAAAGTTTGACGGTACTATGCACGCGTGAAATGTGATGTTTTAGTTCGCAGGGGTATTCAAACTTGACGTGACAATTCTCATGCGGACAAGAAATATGTTTTCGGTCGTTATCCGACTTTGTGTGGATATACGTGTGGCCTGTGGAGAGAAATTATTCAATGATTTTAATTAGTATATAGTTACACGTTTAGTAAGAAATCGTCACCCGCGGATTTATTATAAATAGTGCTGTTTTGTGGGAGTGATTAAGTAAGCGTTTTGTCACCAATGGAAAACAAGTAAAAAACTTGTGGACCAAACGGTCATGACATTTTTATTGAAAAAGTCGAATACTTTAATGTATAAAAAAATTATCATCGAAAAATTAAAGAAGCATTATCCACGAGTGTATAAAGAAAAATCCGTCCAGCATGAACAATGGGAGGAAAATAAACCCTATTTGGTTACCACACTCTTAAAAAAATCAATAACCGTTGGTATTGATATGTGACTCTACCGCGTGGTATTGATCCGGTATTGAATTAATACTACGTGGTAAAAACTTTAATACCAATTAGTATTAAGATTATTACCATGAGGTATAATTTCAATACCGGTTCTATACCAATATGGTATAACCGTTTAATACCAAGGCGGTAGAGTCACGTATCAATACCGTTAGGCTTTTTTCAATACCAAGTTTCTAAGAGTGCAGCTATTCTGCCCCTAATAAAAAATCCATATATTTTCTCAGAAAATTGATTGCAATTTATACTCCAAAGTTTTTGTAGTGTTCTGTAAGAAAACAATAAGTGTTTGTGACCCTGATGAAGACAACATTCGCTGTAAAAAGCTTGGTCGAGTGTAAATAAAACTGTATAGTTTTTTTAATCTAGTAGTCTTCAAAACCGTTTGAAAAATCATTTTAAAAAATCTTACATTTATGCAGATCAAAGGTGTTAAATTTTTTAATAAAGACGTGGATTCGGTGTGGTGTATGCGTTTTTTGCTTAATTTCCGTGGGTGACAAAACTTATCCAAAAACATCGCACAAAATATCAGTATGTTTAGTACGTCCGTGGGCGACGATTAATCAAGGTACCTCACCAAGTTATGTATTTATAGTGTAAATTAGTTAATTTAGTTAAAATTAAAGTTCATTAGTTAAGTTAGTTAAAATTTAGTTAATTAAATAATTCTATGTATAAAAAAACAATAACTGCACTCACGTCGCCAGTTTGCGTAAGAAGAAAGGATTTTGGGGCAGTGTGGACAGGCATAGGCTTTATCGCCCTTGTGCGAAGAAATGTGCACCCGCAGCCCGAGCTTACTCTAATAATTAAATATTATATGTCACATTTTCAATTAATTAATTTTTGTTATTCATTAGTAATTTAACTATTTTATCTACGTTTGTATACATACCATACCTTGAAAGATTTTTCGCACTCGGTACACCCAAACGGTTTCAATGTTGAATGCGTATGCTTCTTGTGAAGGCTGAGGTAATAACTGGTGTAGAAATCCTTCGGACAGATGTCACACTTAAAGCTGCGGGTTCTCGGAGTGGAAGGGTGCATCCGCCTCAGGTGGATGTTAAGACGCCGTGTAGACGGGAAAGTTTTTTCGCAATTTTGGCACATGCAAGGATATAACTTGCAATTTTCCATTGCGGTTTTCTTAAGCTATAAAGGACTTCTGGATGCGATAATTTTGGAGTTAGTCGATTTTCAAAAGTTATTTGAAAATTCATATGTTTCTCACGGATCTTCTTATAAAATTAAGTAACTCAAACAATAGTTAGTGTGTGACTTTAAAACTGTTTTAAAATTTAAGGAGTTAAGATAGTTTCAAATTTGTAAAATTCTCATTTTCACCATCGGAAAATGGTGAGGTGAACGACGTATAGCTTCGTATGGTGAAAATGCATGTTTTTGTCAAGACCAAAACTGCTCTGTGAACTTGAGTCGGGGTCAATCAGGCGGACTGGACAGACTTGGAATTTATGGGATACTTGAGTTTTACGATGAATGTTTCCTTAAAAACTGAACGATTCTTAGCCAGAATATATTTGTAAGTTCGATTCAAAATTTTGAGGATTAGTTGACAGTAATTTTTAGTTTATATGACATCACAATACTGTCAAGAATATCTGAAATATTTACAATCGAAATTATAGTCAGGACAATAATGTTTCCAAATCTTGATAAATTTTGTATTTTGCTATATGTAAGTATTATTCAAATGTTTTTAACTCGTTAATTTTGTACAAAAGTTAAAGTTCATACTGGTGGAATTGATATTCTTGCAAGTTTCAGAAGTAACTCTAAATTCAAATTCGTCTTTCAGTCTGTTTTCATACAAGGTAAATTTATGCAACAAGAACGAACAAAGTCTCAAAAACGAGAATTGAAGTAAGACTTGTAGGTCTGAGGAGGAATGCACAACTAGTGTGCCACATACATAAATACTCAAGTTGCTTTTACACGTTAATACACACATATGTGTAAAAATTACCATTGATTATTGTTAGTGTAGTATATATTTAGATGGGTATTTTACTCTGATGTTTTTTAGTCAAACGTATGTACATAGTTACCCATTATTACTCCAGTTTTGCAGGAATATTTATGTATGTACGTATGCACGTTAACCTTTTAACGCCAATTTCCATCCCTTTCTATAATTCCAGGAAGTATGCATGTATGTGCATACTTATGTACATACTTGCACATAGGTACATATGCTCTTTTCACTCATATTTAACTATGTTTCTATGTAACAATCAGGACATATTTATATAGGACAGTTTGAGGTCTAAAACCGCCACGGCGAAGTTCAAGGAGTTGAAATATCCAAGAGCATACAGTATGTTTTTGGATAAATAAAAATGCAAAAAACAACGTATTTTTGGGTGGTCCAAAAATTATTTTATATGGTGAAACACAGTGGACTATGTTTTTGACTAAAATTTCACAGAATTTCACCTCCTTAATTTGTTTAAACAATACTATTTCGGATTATCTAAAAAGATAACAAAATGTAAAATAGGCCGTACCTTAAATAAGGGCCGTGTCAAGGAACGGCCTGGCAAGGATGCCAAAACACAGACTGACATAACGATCTTATAAGGGCTTTCACCCTTTAATAAATAATAAATATCGTCCAAGTAAATTTTGTAAGTATGACGGTCTTGGTGAAATTTTATAATATCACCAAAAATTATATAATATCTCCTCGAATATCGACTTCTTAACGAGATTAAAGTTGTTCCCTTTTTGTAGGAAATTTATTGCAGTTTTCAATTTATTACCCAAAAAATGATATAGATAAATTCAAAATGATAATTAAAAAATGGACAATACAATAAATAATAAATATCGTCCGAGTGCGTTTTGCAAGTATGGCAGTCTTGGTAAAGCTCACCGAAATTACTACAATATCTCCTCGAATATCGACTTTTTAACAAGATTAATGTTGTATTTCTTGGTACGAAATTTCGATAAATAATGTACTTAAAACCTTGAAAGTTGATCAATTATTTAGACCTCTTGCACAATTTATTATGTAGCTCCGTGCCAGGTTCAGCCCATAGCTTACCTTTACCTTAGTTGAGACATATATTTCTTCGCTGAATCCTTTAATCAAAAAAGGATATAAATTTTCCCAAATAAATATTCGTAATGTGTCACCCCCCACCAGAAATCACCGATTTTTTCGGCGTTTTCCTCGCTTACTCGGACACAATGGAAAACTCACACCTTTTCGGGAAACTTCCCCTCCACTGGGATCCGACAAAGTACAGATTCGTTCTAGATTTCAAGTTTTCCAGGGATTACAAGTCCTTGATAAGAATTGGATTTTCTTTTATGGCATTAATCTTTCCCGTGGTTACAATTCTGGTGGCATATTTAAGCAAGAAATTTGTATTCATAGAAATTTTCCCCCATTTCAAAGACATCGTGCCGTTTGACGTCGTAAATTTGCAAGTCTTCATCTTGGTCATATTGTTCGGCGTGTTTGTGATATTTTTTCCAGTAATCTTTTTCTGGAAAAATTATACCGCGGGGGAAATGGAACGATCATTCGTCATGTTTAAACGACTATCAAAGGGTAAGCGTTCTAGTAATTTTGGGATAGAATATTACTTGCAGGGTTTCAATTGGCCCCACATCCAAAGAGTTTTCTCACAACATAGACCGAACGAGTAATAACTGTTTTCTTTCGTTTTGTTCTTTCCACTATTTCCACACTTGTCATAAGATAAATATGTAGTTTTGAACGGGAAAACGAAACCCTGCGAATTTTGTATCATCTAAAATTGCATTTAAGATTTAACATTTGAAACTTATTCCTGCATCAGTTCGTCCCAAGGAGGAAAATGGTGGCCATATAAGCACCCGGCTGGTCAAGGTGGCTAATTTGGCGGTACAAGTCTACTTCAAAATTTCCCTGCTTTTAGTCGTAGGCTGTATACCTTTCAACCTGGACCCGATGTACTACATCATTATCGAGCTGGGTTTTGAACCAAATAGTCTGCCTAGTGTGCTGATTCGCATAATTCTTCTGGTAATTTCTTGCGCGGAAGTGTGTAGATCGATCGCAATCATGATTTGCCTGATTTTGTTCGTCATCAACCTTTTGCGAAGGGAGATGTTCATGTGGACCAATATTGCGAGAAGGAGCAACTTTGGAGGACTTTACTTTTACAGACAGATTTCCATTCTATACACGCTCCGGAGACGACCAGCCACGATTATGTTAAGCTTCATTGTGATCTTGGGTTTCATTTTTGAGGTACAATTACTTAAATATACAGACTACATAATTCTTTTAAAAAAATTGAGAGCTTATTCGAGATGGAAAGCCGAAAATAGCCGAAAATGGGCGTAGTGAGATTTATGAAAATTAGGTGACACGAATAATTTCATCATATTTTATATATTTGAAAATTTTCCAGGTTTTATTCAACTATGCGACCGTCGTAATGTTTGGCTCCTTTCCAATTTCGACTTACTGGGGAATACCATACTGCGCCATACTCTTAAGGACAATTGTCACCCAATTTGTTGACCTAGCTGCAGAGACGCATGAGGATTTTAATGATACGTTGAAATTTATGAGGAGAAAATGCGTGTCGAGGAAATCCTACATGTACCGAAAATTGAAAGCGTCGCCGAATTTAGGATTTTGTATTTTTCTCGGTGGAAGTCCTTACTTGGTTAAAAATAATTTAAAAATTGATTATCGCGCGACAGTTCTTTATTATACGGTTTCGCTTATTATGGCTACCCATTAAAAAATTACAAGGTGGTCTAGTTCGCGTTAGAATAAAATTTCCGCGTCGCATGTATTTTTATAGTTTGCTCAGGGATTTTTCAAATATGTAAGAACGCGTAAAGGACCTTTTTGCTCTGCACACACTGGTAGTGCATGTTTGTTTATAATCATATTACAGAATACACATGTGCCTTTATTTATAAAAATTATTGCGAATTTCGAATATTCCACTACACCTCTAATCTATAGATATGAATATTTAATCTATTTTGCTATTACATACATATTGGTATATACGTGACGCCGCCATGACTGTGATTTATGTGCCTACGTAATCTCGTTGCTAGAAGAAAATTACATTTAGTTCTACTGGATTGGTGAAATAGTCTGTCGATTTAGTTCTTTGCACATACCTGGCGATTAATAGTTGCTGTCAATCATAATCCACATAAACTTGATTACTGCTAATAGATATGTAACAACTTATGAGATGTAGCATTAACAAAGCCAGTTTTGACAAGATTATGTACATATAGTTAAATTTGTAAATATTTTGTATTTGCACTGATCCATCCTTTCGTGGCCAGTATTTACATATGTATCTTATCGAGGTTGATAAATATGTGAATTTATTGTACGAAATATATATTTTGATAAATCAACCTGCATAACAGAATGATGTTTAATATATCATTAATTAAATATGTATGCATGTATTTGCAAAATTCGGATGAGTTGAGCATTATATAAATATGACAAATTCTAAACCAAGTTTCCTGAAAATATTTATTACGTCTAAAAATTTTGCATGGATTTGGCTTTTCAAACGTATGTATGTAGGTAAATATGGGCTTTTTGTTGATTTGAGAAAAAAAATTAGTTTGTGATTCACTTTGGGCTTTTACTCCACTTTCAGTCAATTGACCACAATCTTGTCGTTATTTGTAAACCAAATGCAAAAAAACATTAGTATAATTTTTTACTTTATTTACCTCATTGTGTTAGGTTAGTACTACACATTTAAATTTGTATTTATGAAGTATTTACATGGATTAAAGGATTAGCGTGCGTAATTAACCGCAGAATCAAGTCAGACCAATGTGACTAATACAGTGTGACAAGAAATTCATAATTATCCGATTCATCGCCAACATCAGAGCAACTATTTCGTGCAGTATCGACTGAGCATTGTTGGATTTGATGAAGATATTAATTAGTCAGGCAGTTTTTATTTTTTTGGAGTCGTAATTATCAAGATGGCCTTTTGTTTTAAAATATTATTTGTGACAGGAGTTTTGTATGCGATTTGCATAATAAGCGTTGATGCGTAAGTTCTTAATAAATTGGTACGTTTTAGTCGTTAAAGGGGATAAATGTAGACAAATTTGGTAAATATTTATGCAGACAAAGACATCAGCACAGACCGAGTTTAACGAGGCATTCAATATATGGACCAACGAGATCACGTGAACCAATCCCTCGACCAGGGCCTCCTCCAAGCTCAAGCGGACCACAGCCTCGACCAGGGCCTCCTCCAAGCTCAAGCGGACCACAGCCTCGACCAGGGCCTCCTCCAGGCTCAAGCGGGCCACAGCCTCGAACAGGGTCAACACCGAAGCCAAGAAATCCAATATCAGCCCCCAGAAAACCAACCCCAAAACCACGGCCAGATAAAGAAACTTCATCCCGGTCTTCAACTACAAAGAAACCAACCAAAAAGAAAGAAAAACAAGATCCTCCAGACGATGATGGTGGGAACGATTCCGACTCAAAAGACGGCGAATCCGGTGGCTCCGAATCCAAATCCAAAAATGATGATAAAGGGTCAGGCGATGCTAAAGGAAAAGAAAAGAAGAATAATTCAACGACTACACCAAAACCACAAAACGAGAAGGTATATTCATCACCTCCGATAATAATAAGTCATCACGCCACTAAAGGGTCTTACCCCAATTTCAATTTCAACTATGTTCCGGCACATTCGCAAGATTATTATTCACAAGATTCGCCGTACGTTGGAAACGAGATGCACAAAATTAAAGATGAAGGACAAGGGTTCACAAATTTCGCGATATACTCATTCGTTACGGTAATTACGGTAATAATCGTTGGTGGAATAGTTAAAGCAATGTCAAAAAGAGTCAGAAGCTAAGACGAACAGTTCAGTTTAAGTGATTGTTCGAAAACAAGGTAATTACATGTTTATCGTCTTGATTTATTAATTACGTTGGTTTATTTGAGAATTATTGTAGCATAATTTTGTTGCCTTAAAGATACATGCATACTTTTGTATTTACTTCATAAACTTGCATTCATGCAATTCGCATCTTTTCCACATCCGAAATATAAGGTATGACGTGACCAAAGTGGTATTGATAAGTTAATAAATAATGATATCCATCTAGTAGCTATATTAAAGTATTACCATACACATGAATAAATACGTAGTAAATTTTGACAGAGCCGTGTACATAATTTTAAATACATAATATCAATCGGTACAAACTTTAATACTGAGTAATTAATATCTGCGTGACTATACCAGATTTCTAACAGTAAATGTATATTGTAGTTTATTTCCGTTTCGGACAAAATTGTGGAGAAAATTGTACAACTAAATATGTATGTACAACCATAGCGGCGAGACATGAATAAAGCATGTTGCATAAAGCATAAAGCATGAATATTCATGTAATACATTCATATAAATGTTAGTCACTCATATTATGATTAACTAGCATTTATATGTAAATACATACATACTCTGTTGGGGTTCCGGCAAACCACAAGTTTACGTCAGTTTATCAAAAAGAATGGCATAATTAATGATTTACGTTGGAGTTCCATACCCTTTACAGCTAACGTATTTATGTATGTACACTTTAAACAACGTTATGTAAAATTTTCACAAATTTTGGACCAATTTATCCAACTGTTTGAAAAATTTTACTCGATAACTGTCATTCATCATTTCATTCAAATTTTACACAACATTATTTAGAGTGAATATAAACACGACAATGTTGCGGGAAGAAGCGCGTCAGAGGAAACCGATGTGGGAGACCGACTGAGGAAAACATGTTGCGTCAAATAAATTAAATTTAAGCGTGTGTTACATCCTTATTTCCGAAATTTTATAAGGTTAACCGCAAAATTACGTCAAAAAAATTAAATAAATAAATAATTCTCTATCCTAACCACATTTACGTATGTATAAATATGAAGCATTATTTAATTCTTGCATAGATTTCAACATTAAAATAAACTTTGCACTAGGTTTCTGTAGCAATTGAGGGAGAAAATTCCATGAACTACTCGAAATTTGTATTGTCTCATTATTCACTACATAATCCATATTTAGTAGGTTTACAAGAAAAACCTTACTTTTAACTTATCGAGATGCCAAGGGTTTTTCAAGCAGTATTGGCTGTCGAAATTTTATGTGGGATTTTACTCCCAAAAACGGAAGGGTAAGTGGTATCATGTCTTTATAAGTAAGTATTTATTTCGTTTAAAACGGTAAACTTTACTTATTCAAATATTTTTTTGCAGGGTGACACATAAGCACAACAAATTAATTATTAATTCATTAACCCATTCTGCCAGGAAAAGCAGACAAGTTTTGTATCCTCACACTATACAAGAACCTGTGTCCTATCCTGCCTCACAGAACAGAACCGGCGAACTAATTCCTCATCCAGCCTCAAATAGATTAGACAAATCAAGACCAGCATATATAAAACGGTCGTGGTCCACAAAGCGGAAGATACTCACATTTCTGGCCGTATTTGTCTTTATAGCAGTTACTTTGCAGTTATATTTCTGTTGTAAGAGGCGAAAGGGGTCAGCGTGATGGTGCCGAGATCTTGGTTTACATTTAAGTTGGAGTAGTTATATGAATTAAATAACATTAGTTAAGCGAGATTGTGATAAAAAAGAGTTCCAAACAGGTACAAATGTATAATATCGATGAATTTATGTACATAGACACATGTTATGTTTCATGATTGTAAGGAGAAGGACTTCTGAAACTTATGTACATACATACATTCTTAAATACGCAAGCACGTCTTTGATGAATGTGTTTTGTTTCACCATGTTACCAATTAGTTTTCTGAAATATGTATTCCGTTATTTGTTACATACACAAATTACACACATTTGTGCAGTCATATTATTTCTCTTAAATATCCATGCAACACTTGCATATGTACATGGTATTCTTATGGTATAAATTTAATAAATGTTCCTATGAACAAAATAATAGCATAAAACCAAAAATATCTGCACACTTTTCGTGACAATTTTCATGACGATAAAACTAAAGAAATAATAAGGTCTGTTTGATGGATAATTTTACCACAAATTTTGGCTGCTCGGACAAAATATGTACTTACATTGTCTATTTAATCCCCACAGGCACACTATCCTGCGAAATTGTAAATTGCATCTCGGCATAGGACCATTTGACTCGAAAAGCTGTGAGAGATTCACATCTGCGAAGGACTTATTCGGATTCAACTGTGGTTTGATGCAGTCCATCCATAGATTTTAATATATAATAGATGCCACGAAGTATTCCTTCGTTAAATGAAGTGTGTGAGATTAGCCCTATGCTACACTCTTAGAAATCTGCATAGTATTAAAATAATACCACGACGTATTCAAATATGGCTATGCCATATACAAGTGGAATTAATACATAAGTAATGCCGTGTAGTAAAAGTGCTCAGTGTTGCAATTTCGCAATATCGGTAGCAAGTTTTAATGGAGCGGAATCATTTTTATACCAAGTGGTAGCAGCTGTAACACTGAAAATAGAGCGGGTCTTATATATACCCGATCACTTGCAACTTCGGCCTGAAAATTGTCTAAAATGAGTTCTGAAATCTCAAATTTCTGTAGAATACTAAAAATATATCTAGCCCAACTGATCCAGGAACAAAGAGGACTTTAATCCATTATCCACTTTGCATTTAACCTTTTTCTTCACACCCGCCGTTACTGATTTTTTGGAAGACTTTGCAACTTCAATGTTAATTTTCTGCAACCGGAACCAAAATTTTCTTAAAGTATCGACTGTTTCCCAAAGCTGGAAGTATTCCTTCTTACACATAGCCCAAATTTTTTTATTGAGCGAAGATGAGGCATGTATGTAGGGTTTCCATTTTTCGACGCCAAACTGATTTTTTTTAGATTTCTTGCTTGATAGTTGTTGGATTGTGGAATGGTCCAAGGTCGGTCTAAAAATTACATTTTCTATTTAATAATACTCCTTGATAAAAGGAATCAGACGGTCTATCTCCCATTCCTGAAATAAAACTTGTGCTTCCTCACAGCCATTTTTAACTGAGGGGTCCGAAACGTGCCCAAATTGCCCGAACGCCAACCAAACCTGAGGTTTTTTGAGAAATTTCGAAAAACATTTTAATTTCTCTCCGGTTTTCAGTTGAGAGATATATTTCCCATGAAAAAATTGCCTTCCTGGAGTTTCTGTTACGTTTTTAAGAACGTAGGACTCGTCGTCAGTGACCAACTTTTTTGGTGAGATTTTGTTGCAAAGCTTTGGATGTTGTGCGATCACTATTTTTTCTTCAGTCCCCTTTGTTTTGCTGGAGATTTCTTTGCATACGCTTTGACCCCCATTTTATAGGCCTTAATATGATACAAGTGGTTTGTATTAATCTTTGACTTCATGGCCGCATCAGGCACCGACGTGGATGGAGAATTTTCTTAAACAAATTTTTCGTTTTTCATTTACGGAGGAGTCGAAATGATGGTTTTTTCTCATCCTGCGTATTTGGGGTTGTCATTTTCGGATTCTCCATACTTTTTTACGTATATCTTAATTTTTGCACGGCCACATCCCTCTCAGTTAAAATGTAGTCAGGCCTACAACGAGTCAATGTCGAGCAAGTTTTGGGACTTACAAAAACTTATTTCCCGACTTACAACGCGATGGTGTGAAGTGTAACCCTCCGATTTGGCTTAAATTTTAAAATTAGGTGGTCCAAGCCAATACAACTAACGTTTCTTCAGGCAGTTTGTGCGATGGTGAGAGTTACTCAAAATATTTGAGGTCAAAGTTCAAAAAACGGCCGACTTTTTTCAGGCGGAGTGAGAAAACTCCACTTCCAGTCTCTTCCCCTCG